>NW_020290303.1:0-490924 GCF_003184535.1 Aspergillus eucalypticola CBS 122712 | reverse complement strand
CCTACCACTCAATCCACCACCCCTCCCCACCCCACGAATACTCCAACTCCCAAACGACCATCCTCTCCTCCGCTCTCCGTCACGTCCCGACCCACGGCTTCACCCGCGACGCCCTAACCCTCGGAGCCCGGGACGCCGGCTTCCTGGACGTCTCGGTGCAACTTCTCCCGCGGGGCGAATTCGACCTGATTCTCTTCTGGCTGGCGAGTCGTCGGGGTCTCCTCCGCTCCAAGGTGGAGAATGATGCGCTGCTGCAATCCAAATCCCAGCAGGGACCTCTGTCCGTGGACGACAAGATCAAGGTCCTGATCATGGAGCGCTTGCGCATGAATATCGAAGTGAAGGATAAGTTGCAGGATGTATGTTCCCACTTCCTATCTTCATTCTAGTAGTGATACGTGTATATGCTAATGATTAATGATCATGTAGGCCCTAGCCATCATGTCCCTCGGCGAGAACATCCCCCTCTCATTATCCGAACTGCACGCTCTCTCGGACGATATCCTCACGCTAGCGGGCGACGCTTCCGTCGATGCATCGTGGTATTCGAAGCGCATGGCTGTGGCGGCCGTGTATGCGTCGTCGGAGTTTGTGATGACGCGGGATACGAGCGCGGGGCTGCGCGATACCGAGGAGTTTTTGAGTCGCCGCTGGGCGGATGCGAGGGCTGTGAAGGATAAGGTGTCTGGGGTGAAGCAGTGTTTGGGGTTCTTGGGGTCGACTGCTGTGGGATTGGGGAGGAGTTGGGGGTTGAAGCTGTAGCCGGTACCTGAACCCTTCAATATGATGGTGAAGAGGGTATGGGGCGGTGGTAGGATGTACTATTATTAACATCATTTCTTTTTAGCTTGCTTTGCTTTGCTTACTGATATTTACTCCCGGTGATACAATTGTATACTTACATTCACATCTCTTTCAACGGCACCATACATATATACTATAATATACAAGTCAATTAATAATCCCTCGCCCTCTCAATCTCCTTCACCCTCCCCTCCAGCTTCTTCACCCACCCCTCATCCCCAAACAACTCCCTGACTGCCTTCCGATTCGGCGCCAAATCCCACCACGGCTCACGATTCGACTTCCCCTGCTTGCCCTCCACCTTGGCCTTCCGCCAATGATTCCTCAAATCATGATCCCTCTGATTCTTAATCGAATGCAACAGACCGCACGTACGCCGATTCGGCTCCACACCCGTAACCTCCATATCGCGCAGCAGCGACACCACACCCGGCAAATCATGACATCCGCGCCAATAGAAATAGATAAACTCATTATACAGAGCCGTGGACCCACCCAGGACAGCAGACGCCCTACCCATAGACTTAATCGTCGCACGGAACTGGCTGATCAGGTGTGATTCGGGATAATGCAGATTGAGAAGCTTGAACGCGACAAGGAGCATCTTGGGATATAGTTCCGTGACGACAGGTTCAGTGGGAACGACAGGGGGAATGGCGAGGAAACTCTCCGAAGTCGATTCGTCCTTCACGCCCAAAAGACCCTTCTTCTCATCGTCCAAGTGTCGCAGGATATTAAAGATCCGCTCCTTGCATACCTCCCAGATAGCGGTATCTCCGCGACGGTTATCAATAGCGTCCCAGAGCGCGGCTTCAATGCTGACGGACTCGCGCATGATCACAGCCTCGATGGCCCTATCCATGGTGATCTGTTTCGAGGATATCATCTCCGCTAGCTCGTCGTCGGTGTATTCGCCTGTTTGGAGCTTTTCTTCGATAGCCGTGTTCTGTTCTCGCACGGCGATTTCGCTTTCCTGTCGCTCGGTGCGCGCTGCGCTGCGCTGGCGCTTCTCTTTCATGTCTTGCAGGACGGAGTCGAAGATCGCGGAGATTTGCGCCATCTCGTCCATTTCTTCGTCGCGGAGGGTGGGTTTCGATTCCGTTGATGATGATGCGGATGGTGTGGATGAGGTGAGCTCGGTCTGGGATTGCTGGCGGCGCTCGGTGCTGAGTTGTTCAAGCAGATTGCCGAAGATTTGCTTCTCGGTGCTGGTCATGGTGACGGGCTTTTGCGGAGCTGGTTTAGTGGGTGTTTGTTGCTGTTGCTGTTGAGTGACGGCCGCGGCCTTTTTCCGTAGGAAGCTCCTCCGGACTGGACGGGCGGGCTTATCATCTTGTGCTGGTTCTGCTGTTGTTGTTGCTGTTGCTGCTTCATGGTCCTGCTCGTTGGCGTCGCTGGAGGTTGAGTACTGCTGGCGGAATGGAGGGGACAGGTATGCGGCAGTGAGGGTGCGAGTCTGGTACAGGAATGGGACGGACGAGTTGCGAGTTGCGAGCGCCAACCAGGATCGGGAGATTCGGGCACTCATTGTGTTGACAATGCCGAATTACAGCCCGATACAAAATAGACTGTAAATACACGGCAACCTTCCCACTGATCAACAATTGGTGAACCGGTCTGCCGAAATGAAGCTGAACCAGTCGTCCGTCGGAGAATCTCCCGCTCGGCGCAGTTTCTCCCATCAATTAATAGCCACGTGACCACGCGGCGCTCCGAACGCGCCTCTGATCCGCGTGAGCAAAGTTATCCATCTGCGCCATTCAACAGTCATTGCAATTAGCAACACTCTCTACTACAGACATTCCCCCTTTGCAAGAGGGAGAGAAACCATTTAAAATGGGCAACGACGAAATCTCCGAATTCGAAAAGCAGCGCCTAGCCAACATCGCCGAACGCGATGCGCTACTCAAAAAGCTGACCATGGAGGCGCAGTCCTCGGGGCTATTCCCGCCGAAGATGCCCAAACCAGCAGCGAAGGACCAGTCGCGGACAAAGAAGAAGACTCCCGTGAAGAAAGTCAAGGAGGAGACGCCGCAGCCGCGGCGCATGTCATCCCGACTGAGGGGCATCGCGGCGGAAAGCGAAGTCGCGAAGCGCAAGGCAGAAGAAGAGTACGAAGCGCGACAGGAAGCGGAGCGCGCGAAACGGGTCCGCAAGTCGGACAACTTCTCGTTTAGTGATATCATGGTAAACGGACAGAAGTTGCCTGCGGATGGATTGATCGGAGTGGATGTGGTGACCAAGGGTGTGGCGATACCGTATCAGCGGACGTTTGGCGATGATGAGATTCAGAAGACGACAGATAAGGATTTGAAGGCGTTGAGGAAGGAAATGAATGGATTGACGCTCTGGGATGCGTGGGAACCTAGTCGTCTGTCTCTCTCTCTCTTCCCCTACTACCATCGTCCATCGACAATACTAACAACCACAACAGGCATCAAATTGACCCCCGAACGAGTCTACGCCATGACCTTCCACCCGACAGAATCCAAACCCCTCATCTTCGCCGGCGACAAAATGGGCCACCTCGGCATCCTGGACGCCTCCCAAGAGAAACCCACCTCGATCAAACCCGAATCCGACGAAGACGACTCCGACTCCGAAGACCCAGACCCCGTCCTAACGACCGTAAAACCGCACACCCGAACCATCAGCAGCATGCACATTCACCCCAGCGCCCCAACAACCCTCTACACAGCCAGCTACGACAGCTCGATCCGCGCCATGGACCTCGAGAAATCCACCAGCGTGGAGAAATACGCCCCGGAATCGACCTCCTCGGACGAGCCCATCTCGGGAATCGACATGGCCCTCGACGACCCCAACGTCCTCTACTGGACCACCCTAGACGGGGCCTTCGGGCGACACGACATCCGCACCGACCCCACAGCATCAGGAACAGTAACCACATGGCAACTATCGGAGAAGAAAATCGGCGGGTTCTCACTCTACCCGACGCAGCCGCACTACTTCGCGACGGCGAGTCTGGACCGCTCGATGCGACTATGGGATTTGCGCATGCTGCAGAAGCCCAAGAGGAGGAGCAGCAAGAAGGCGGGAGGTGAAGATGGAGATGAGGGACCTATTCCCGTAGGAGAACACTACAGTCGACTGTCCGTCTCACATGCCGCATTCAACAGCGCGGGGCAGATCGCGACGTCGTCGTATGACGATACGCTCAAGATATACGACTTGAAGAAGAAGGGGTTTTCGAGCTGGGATGTGGGTCATGCGGTTGGGGAGGATGAGTTGGGGCCGGATACTGTCGTGAGACATAATTGTCAGACGGGGAGATGGGTTACTATGTATGTTGTTCTTTTCCTTCCCCCCTTTTTTTCATTGTTTCCTATACATGATGTTATTTCTTTATGTGTTCTGGGAAGTAGGAGGGATGTGCTAACAGAGTGTTTGTTTGGGGATAGTCTCCGCCCCCAGTGGCAACAGAACCCGCAATCGCATATCCAGCGCTTCTGCATCGGAAACATGAATCGGTTTGTGGATATCTATAGCGGGGAAGGGGATCAGTTGGCGCAGTTGGGCGGGGAGGGCATTACGGCTGTGCCAGCGGTGGCTGTTTTTCATCGCAGTAGGAATTGGGTTGCGGGGGGTACGGCAAGTGGGAAGATTTGTTTGTGGATGTAGAGTCATTTGTCATGACAGTAGGGAGGGAGTTGCGTAGGTGAGGAGGGGTTGGATGTATGTATGTATGTATGAGATCGGAGTGGTTTTCAGGATTGGGTTGATAGTATTATGTAGTATATTCAGGCGCGGCATTAAGCGGTACTCAAGTACAAGTCTAACAAGGTGGAGTTACTCATTTCATCTATGCCCAGAGGAAAGGTAGACGCTATTTACACAATAATTGCAATTGTAGACTGGCAAAAACACCCCCAAGAAGGGAGAGGCTTTTGCTGCCCACAATCCATACATCATCCATGGAAGATCATATCCGGCACTCTGCTCACAGGATCTCTTGTTTTCCACGTAAAAACAGCCATCAGAGCAGGGTATCAACACCATGACAAATGCTTTCCAAAATAAAACCAGCAGAAGAGGGTGATAGGAGAAACGAACGTTAAATCATGGGCACATGCGGTAGGAGAAAAGGAGAAGAAATGTAATCGCAGAAAAATTTACACCAGAAGATGCAGGGATCTCAGTACATGAAATCAAGCTCTCATGTTGTACACAGAAATGGCTGCCCGCAACATGCAAGCATCACCGCTGCAAGAGCTTCCCCGATGACATTCATGGGGCGTAGAGAAGGCGGGGCAGCCGTAGAAGGTAAAATAATTTTGTCTAAAGCCACAGATGTGGGATAGATGCTTGGAATCGTCATGGTCCAGATAGGCCATGACACCATTGCACGAGTTCAAGAGCGAGGCAAGCCTAGGTATTACCCAGGCGACTTGGGCGTCATAACTCGTTGCGCTGTTCCTCACGCGAATGCTGAGCCTGTTCCCGATCCTTCGCTTTGCGGCGGGACGGGGGCACGAAATCGAAGAACCGGTACTTGCTTGTTGTCTCCCTGGTGATGCTAGATCTGCGCGATTTCGAGGGTTCGGGGTATTCAAGCGAATATGTGGAAGAGTTCTTCGAACTGCCGGTGCTGTCCCTGGGATCGGCCCATCGCGGTATCGAGAAGGGGACTCTACTTTGGTCCCAGGTGGCAGAAGAGGAACTGGGGGGCGTGTCATCCTCGGCTTCAGGAGCGTAATCGGTAGATCGACGCGGTAGAGAGGGCCGTGACGCGAAATAGCCGATCGAATTGCGATGGCTGCCCGTAAGGGATGTCGACCCTGCGATAGCTGCCTCTGTGGCCGGGCTCGTAGGCTTGGAGCTGTCTTCGTAAAAGGTCACCGATCGTTCCATGGCATCGACCAGCTCCTCCCATTTGACCTCAAGGCCTCCATTTGGACGCTCTGCCTGCTCGGCTCTGCTCAAACATTCCTTGGTGCGTTGGTGCAGACGAACGGCCATTTCATGGAATTTGCTGACGGCTGGGTCAATCTCCTCCATTTCCGCCAGGCGCTCCGGTGCGATCTCGAGCCAAATACTGATGAGATTGGCAAAGCTTCGCGCGTGGTCAATGAGGAAGGGTAGACTAGGGAATCCTTCGCGCGATGTCGGGGGCAGACGACCCAAAATCTGTATGGGGGTGGCATAGGAGGGTGTGACGATAGGTGCGGGACGGTCGGCAGGAATAGCACAGATCGAATCGACGAATTGCTTGAAATCGACGCGGTTGCTGACCAGAAACTTGTTCATGGGTTCCATCCAAGGCTCCTTGCTGCCGAAGGTAGTCATGTTGGCCAGGCCCTGCAGGGCCTTGGCGATCAGCGTCAATGTGCGTTGGGCGCGGGGGCGGGGATGATCTGCGCGCATTAGAAACATGAAGATCAGTGGGATGGGGGAAGAATAGCTACCCTTGAGCAATCCAAAGAGTTTGGGATTCAGGATTGCTGGACAAAAGAACCGCAGAAATAGGAAGCCCGACACACTACTGTATGTGACTGACCGAAGGAAATCGCCATAGCGGTCCTCGGCACAAGCTCGGATGTGCCGAAAGATGAGCCTCAACTCGGCTGGGCATCTAGATGCAGAGCTTGCAATCGACTTCCAGACCCCTGTACTTAGGGAGATGAGGTTCCTCCAGTTGCGATCGAGATCATCCGATCGATGTACACGGGAAGGGTCCACCTCGCACTCCGGGTCGGTCTCATCGATATCGCGAAGTCGCTCGCCAATGGTTTCTTCCAAGTATTCCTTGCCTAAGCGACGCATGTGGTAGTCAAGCGCCTTGGTAAGAAGCGAATTTCCTCGAAAAAGCAGGTTTGCCTCGACGGTAGCAGTACGGCCCATGTCTCTCACAAGGACTTCTCTTTCTTGGCCCGACTCCCGGGAATCGTTGGAGTGAATCCTCGTGGTATACCTCAGTCTATTCGCTGTCGATTCTTTGTGCAGCCCGTCAATCTCATCCTCAACCAAGGCTGAGATCCACTCGACAGTCGTGCCTGACACCTGGTAAATATTTAGAAGAGCTTCGGACAACTGATTCAGCTCCGAGGACATGACTTGAGACATGTTAATAGTGAGCCCATTGGTGAACGAATGTAGGATTTCCGACATCGGCGTGTACTCGTGCGACATCAGAACGACCGTCTCCTCCATCCGCGCTCGCATGAGCATTTCACCCACCGGCTGATCTTTATCATCTAAGATCGGCCACCACTTTTCCGTTTCGACCCCAGGCTGTAGATCGTCCAATTTCAAATCGACCCTGCCGAATGTAGCATCCTGGGAGGAGAGCTCAACGTCGTCTAACAAACGTGCCGGATTACTATGGTCCTGGCCATAGGAGCCATGTGCGATAAGCGTCCAATCCTTCTGTGTCGGGCTGATCGTCTTTACTAGAATCGATACTTGCGACAGGACAGGTGGAAGATCACTGAAATTAAAATCCTCTCGCCAAAACGGGTTGGCTGTGCGATACTTGACAGCAGTTTTGGCACGGATTTCCCCATCAAGAAGTACTTCTGTGTAGTAATCGCTCACAGCAGATGTTGGGGTTGAATTGCTATGTGACCGTGACTGCTTCCGGCTTCGAGGGGCCTTCTCCGCGGCCTTGTTTCGGAGCAGCTTAGCTTCCGTGACTCTCACATTGAGCATGCGCTCGATTCGGAACATATCTGCCATGGATGACGCAGCGGCGTCGGACGGACTCTTCGGGTCATCTTCTGCACAAGTTTCGGGCCCATAGAGCTCAGGAATCGTAAAGGCGCGCAGGAGCACGAACCATACCTCGAATAGGACTCGACTTTCCAGGGCTAGATATACTGGTCGAGTGATGCCGGATGCAGAGTGCACGGCGTATTGAGGATAGATGGCGATGCAGAATTCATCTTCCAAGACCGAAGAGTGCAATTGCTGCACGGAACAGCGGGAGAGTTGCGAAAGTTGGATGCATGTTACAAGTGTAATGTCGGACTCGGTATACAGCTTGAAGGCACCATTCTCTTGCAACGTACAGCTGACTCTCAGCCACGAGGAGGAAAGAGCTCTCTGTTGGCGATATGTTGACACTCGGCGGCCAGAGGAAGGTCGAACACCCGACGCACTGGGCCTGTCCCATAATAGCATCTTGCCAACTTTAATGATAGCTGCCTCTTTTTGTACTGTACTTTCGGAGTTTCGCCGGCGCTCGACCAAACGGCGGTCACCAATTGCCACCGACTGGGGCTTTGTCATCTTGTTTTGGACGCCCTTGGGGCGGATTGGCTGCCAGCACAACAAAGCAGCAAGCCAGGAATCGAATGTTTCGCTCACATGGGGTCTTAGCTCGACACCGAGTCCTGAAGTAAACGTGGAGACGCTGAGGTAGTTCGTCCGTAGTTCCGGATCGACCAGCGAGCGAACCTGACAGCCACGCAGATCAGGAATTAAAGTCTTGGCCAGTGCGGGCTCCCCCTTGGCTTGATATATTAGACTGCCCGTGGCGACGTTGATGGCGCAGTAGCCCGAGGACCAAGCCGTTGTTGATGCAGTCCGAAACGAAAGAATGCCGTGCATCCTTCCACAAGTCGTTTTCATAAGCTGCAGGATTTTGGACGCATCGGTAGTCGACAGCGCCGAGGGGGTTTGATTGGCCGATACACTCGTCACCAAGCTCGAACCCCCTGGGGGCTTGCTTGACCGTTGGCGGCCAAGGGAGTGACTGAAAAAAGTGGGGGACTGAATGGACGGAAAGCCAATAGATGACGACTCGTCCGGGGTTTTGGGTTGTGGAACTGCGGTGTTGATAGATCCCAGGCGATTCCGGGCTCTGAAAAATGTGTTAGGGGAGATCTCGCTGCGCTGATCATCTAGGGTGGTGGTCCGTGACCGTGCGCGCTGACTTTTCATCTCCACATGTGTATCTTCTTCGTCGCCTGCCGAGTGGTAAGAGTGATAGTCGCGACGGGATTCTCGATCGGAGGCTCTTGTCCGGGTGGCGGGGCGAGGGGAAGCTGCCGCACTTGATGCGAGATACTCCGCCTCCGAGGAAGGTGAGTGGTTGCCAGCCTCAGAGTCTGGGGTGACTGTTCGAATTCCCGTGTCCCTAAAGCTATCGGGATACACCATCCCGTGCCGGTCCTTGGAGGAAGACTTCTTGCTGGGCCGCCGTTCCACAGGACGACTGTAAATTCCCTGATGGACAGAGTTCCGTTTGAATCCACTTGACCCTTCCGGCTCCATCTTTTCTTTCCACCCACGCACGACGGAACCGGTAGCAGCGGCACTCGGGAGAGGTCGCTACAAAGCACACGGGACGCAGGCAAACGGGCGGAGACACATAAACTGGTGATACACTGCGGGATTGTTACCTTGCAGCACGCTGACACCCAACGTACGCTGCGCAACCGTCCTCTGACAATTGAGGGTCTCTTTCGTCCAATGGGTCGCTAGCTGAACGCATGGAGTCCGGGGTGAGGGAGGGAGCTAGAGTCGCACATTCGGTCGAAGCCGTGGCGTTTTTGGTGCTAGCGACGGTGAGAGGAGGCGGGAGGGGGGGGGCGGTCGCAAAACGATAGTTCGTTCAGGGGAGGGGTGTGGTATGGTGGTGATTCGACGGACGTGACGATGATGGCGGTGGCAGTAGGGGACCAGTGAGCGAACGGGAGAAGCGCAGGCAGATGTGGACGAGAAAAGTACAGGGCGAAAATCGCTAGTAGGCGCGGCAAGGAACCAACCCTCCTATACTCCAAATACAGCCGCGATGTCGCTGCTAGAAGGCCATCGTCGAATATGTTAGCTCGATGGGAAGGAAGTGATGATGGGAGCAAGCGGGTTTGAAAGAACACAGCAGTAGCAAGCAGTGGGTGGTGGTAATGGGTGGTAATGGGGTGGTGGTGGCAGCAGCAGCTGTTCGGTGGATAGATCGGTCGGCACAAAGGTTTGGTTCGACCAACCGCGGCGTGATATCATTGGAAATTGACACAAGAAAGCTTGTGAGGGGAAAGAATAGACGCACCTTCATGCGCTAGAATTGATCTAATTGTCCTGGTAGAATAAAAGAATCCCCTCCTTTCACTTTTGAATTGTTTTGAGAGGGAATTCAATCCGTAGTCGGGGGGGGGAGGGGGAGGAACGACGACTAGGGAGGATGGAAAAAGGGTGGGATAATTGGTTCGAATGATTGACGGATTGGTGAAGCCAATTACCCAGACGACGTGCGTTGTGAAAGCTGCAGATCCCGCATCAGCATGGATGCATTTTCTGTACGACAGACGGAGGGGTGGTCTGGTCTAGTCGGAGGGGGCAGTGTGAGGGAGAAGGTGTGGTAAATGGTGGTGTTGAGAAGGTGGGTGGAAGTAAGCGAGGGACCAGAGAGGGAAAAAGAGGGAGAATGGGTGGAAAGTCAATGATCAGCTGGGAAGAAGGGCGAGGGATGGAGTCAGTCCGCGACGGAGGGAAAGCGGGAGGCGGTGTTGAACTTCGTGCAGCTGAAGAACAAGCGGGCCGGGGGGGAGAAGTGGGAAAAATAGGACACAAAGAGAGGGAGGGGAGATTGGAGATTGAGAGGAAGCCAAAGAAAAGAGGACGATGATGATGATGATACTACTGAGGAGTTCCTGACTCAGGTATATCGATGACCTTTGGGGAGAGGAGGAGCAGAAACAGAACCAACAAAATTAGAAATAATATCTCTCTTTACTTACGTTTCACTTGGGATCAGGGATACTGAAAGGCTAGAAGAGTTCAAGTCGAGAGGAAAAGCTGGTGATACGACAATGGAGAGACCCTTCCAACTTCCAGAATATGCAGGGGAATTTGGACAAAACGCCCGATGATCTCTCCGATTGATGATAGTAGAGGTATTAGTGAGTGATATCAGTAGCGGAGGAGAATTATAGAGTAAGTAGGACACGGCACTACGTGGAGTAAGGCAGGCAGAGGCAGGCCTACGAGCCCTTCTGGCTCTTTACTACCCTGGGACGAAGGCGTTGGTGATTTTTGGTTCCGAATTGACGGGGTAACTGGCAACACCGGTTATGGAGTCATTGAACCACTCATTGGACTTTCTCCCCGACCAATCGATCAATGGCCTGATGTTGACCTGCTTGGTTTGTTCTATATGCAAGTTGACCCTATATTTTTATTGTACTATGAGCAAGCAAAAGAATGAAAATTGAAAAATAGCGATTGTTCTTCAGTCGTCAATTGACCGGGCTAGTACGAGTGGAATTAGATCAAATTAAAAAAGGAAAAAAAAAAAAATAAGCACAAAACCTTAAGGATTGAGGAGGGTTGAACGAAAATTTAAGCTGAAATAAGGAAAAGGGAAAATCGACGGAAAAGAAAAACTGTTGGGTTCAGGCTCTGGGGCTGGGATCCACTTGATGATGGAAGGCGTGTGTGTCTTTGAACCTCCTATTTTCCCAGTCTTCCTTACTAAGTGGTAGGTGGTGTGGTTAAAATGATTGACTGGCTGCGAACTGGCTATAGGGAAGCACGGTGCAAAAGCAACGGCTTTATAATAAGACATTGATTATAGCTAGTGCCACTGTCTATGATCTTCCTTATGAACACGCTCCTCTGCACACACTCGAGCCCATATATGAGGCGTTGTTTCAGGGAGGTCATATTCAATCCCGGCTTAAAAGCAAGCCAGGCTCTTCTTCCTTTGAGCCGGGAATGGGTTCAACCCAATCTCTTTCTATAGGAACGGTGTGCACTTGAACTCGATCGCTTCACCCGACCCGATTTCCATGACCAATTCATGTTATGCCCAGACACTAGGGACAGATCAGCCATGTAGGAAGTCGTACGAGGTACGTATCTTTGTTCTCTGGCTGAAGAAGCGGGTCAAGGATATGGTCGATTATCAGGACCTTCCAGAAAGGTCTACGAACGCACCACCTCTGGGCTAATGTACAACCAGCCCCGATAGTGGTAAATTACTTTTGTTTCCCGCTTTTTGTTTCTGTTCTACCCCGATTACTTCTGCTTTTTCGCGTGCTCTTGCCTTCTTTTACCCTTTTCAGGATTTGACTGATCGACTCGGTACCTTGTGATGGTTCTTTATTTCTTCCATCGGCACCGAAGAAGTCGTACAGAATCGAATCGTGGCAGAGACGGTCGTACAATAATCAGACAGACCATTTCCAGAACAGATCCCAACAGGGTACGGCAGTCAGATCCGAGTCACTAATGATTATCGCCACTGGGATCCTTCCCGCCTCCCCTCCCCTGTAGTATTACCCGACGTTAGATTGCATTTATATTGCAATGGCTGCTGGTGCACTCCGAAAGCAGTAAGCACAGTGTAGTGGGAGTTGTGGCTACTAACCACGCATGACTATGCTCACGTCAACGGTGTGCAGAACGCCATCTGCTGCAATTGTAGCCTAGTTAGTTGTCGGCATCCCGCCGTCACCAGTCAAGCCATTGCCCAGCCTTTACCAGACTATTCATTGGCACTACTGGATAGAATAATTGTGTAGTAATTGTTATCGTGGGTGTCTTCCAATTTAGCCAATTGATCCCAGAACCGGACGGGGAGAAAAGCCACCGCCAGTCCTAACAAACCACAGCGCAGTATCTATCTATTCATACGTAGTAGATTGGCATTAATTTTTGAAGGACCAGGCCGAAGAAGGAAAGAGTCACTCGGTCCGCAGAAGAAACACAACAACTTCAAGTCCATGGTACGGAGTACAGTCTTCACCCAAGCGAACGTTTCACCAACATGTGGATCATTCGGGAAATCATGGACTTCATCGAACCACATATAAGGCAGCCAACGGACACCTGGTCAACAATCCCACTGCAGCTGGAGGATGAGGAGTTCTGGAGGACAACACTTCTATGTCTTGGGTGGGACAAAGGGAAAACGCAGCCAAAGGCCAACGATACACCACGTATGTTAGACTCTTGACTACTTACCAGTAAGGAAGGAGCCCCTGCCGGGCACTGGGCAATCTAGCAAATAGGAAGAGCTTCGAGAATGGAAACCCACGCCGCACGAGCCACACCGGCGCTCAAGCATTGCTGGCGCTGGAGCCAATCAGTGGTCCCCATCGGCGGCCCATCCCGTCCAGCATCCAACTTGGGCCTGACTCGTGTCGTCACAGACTCACCGGCCATGACTCGGCCATCCCATCATGTGACATACAGCACGTAATCATGCTTTATTGGGAATTTCCGCATCAACGTTGCCCCGAAATCCATCACATGATTGTTTTTCTTCATGCCTTAGGCTTGAATGTGATCGGCTCAGGGAGCAACGAGTGAACTGCTTTACCGCTTCGGAGCAGCAGGACTAGTGCTATCGAGGTGACTGATTGACTGACCGCCTGCATCATCGGAGCTTATCACGAGGCGGTCATCAGCTCCTCCTCCCACCCCCCCCCCGGGACTTGCTCCTGATCCTACCGACCAAAGTCAACCGACCTCCTTCAGTAGATAACTACGAGGTCCATCGGCTCATCGTTCATCATCTTCTTGACTTTCTGATCGAGTCAAAGGCAGACTGATCCTGCTTCGCTCATAGATCCTTCCTCTTTGTACTGTTCCAGGCGGAACAAGTCGATCCTCGCTCTAGGTTCCCGAACTACTACCGCCCTTTCGGATTCTGAACCATCCCGAGTGGTTTTTCTCTATATATCGTGTTTACCCTAGCTGGATGGCCTTGAAGTGACCTCGAACACGGCTTGACTGCCGTTAATAATGTACTGATGATTCTATTATCTACTTCTTCCTTAGTATCTTAGCCCAAGATGATGACCTCCAATATCTTATCGCGTTTCCTCCCTCCCAACGGCTCCCCGTCAGTGTACGAGACAATCCGACAACATGACAATCATTCGGACGGCTCGGACGTGGAGGAACGTGCAGGAATGGCGTTTGACGATGAACATGGGGACCGATTCAGCGACCGTGAGCTGGAAGATGCTCTAGCAGATGCTGGGAGGGATGACTCCCCCGGTCCCAGCGATCCATTTCTCCCCCGAAGCCCACCAAGGAAAAGGGACGAGGAGGGCTTCCTCAAGGCCGGTTCTCGTCGCCGCAAGTTTAGCCGCCCTGGTCGGATACACGCAGCTTCACCGCGCCACAAGTTCGATGATAGTGATGATGATGTTCCTCCCTCCCTCCTCGTGGAAGGAGACCAAGATGACGATGATGTTCTGAAATCGAAGCTCCCACCTCCTCCCCGTTCGAATGACCCCCCGAATCTTGATCATCAGCCCAGATCACCGCCTCGAGACGACCGAGTCCACTGGGAAACCGCCCGCGAACGATTACCGCTACATGACAACAATAGGAGGGCCCATCATGCAAGTCTATGGTCAGCGGGATATCCAAACTTAGCACTGGTAGATCCTAAAGAGAAGGCACTGTGGATGTGGGCAAACGTGGAAAACCTGGATAACTTCTTGAAGGAAGTCTACACATACTTTCTTGGAAACGGTATTTGGTCGATTCTGTTGAACAGGGTTTTGAGTCTCTTGTAAGTCTCGCTTGCCCATTCTCAACTTCACCTGAATTATCGATACTGAATCGAGACTGACATGTGCCTGGAACTCAGGACCTTTGCATTCGTCGTAGGGTTCAGCATATTCCTCACTAACTGCATTGACTACCACAAGGTACGCGGGAGTCGAACTCTGGACGACATTCTGATCCAGAAGTGTACAAAGCAAATGTCCATGTCCGCTACCTTCTTATTATGGCTGCTTTCGTTCTTCTGGATTGGCAAGGCCTTTCAGTACTTGCTAGATATCCGAAGACTGAAGCACATGCATGACTTCTATCACTACTTGCTTGGAATATCAGATGCTGAAATTCAATCAATATCCTGGCAAGAGGTCGTCAGCCGATTGATGACTCTGAGGGACTCCAACCCTGCGACTGCGGGTGCGGTCTCTGCGAAGAACCGCAAGTTCATGGGGAGTCAATCAAAGCAGCGCATGGATGCTCACGATATCGCGAACCGACTGATGCGCAAAGAAAACTATCTGATTGCCTTGATAAATAAAGATATACTAGATCTGACGCTTCCGATACCGTTCCTGCGGAACAGGCAACTGTTCTCGCGGACGCTTGAATGGAACATCAACCTCTGCATCATGGATTATGTTTTCAACGAGCAGGGTCAAGTGCGGACGTTGTTCTTGAAAGACACTCATCGACGGGCCCTGAGTGAAGGGCTGCGACGGCGTTTCATGTTCGCAGGCATCATGAATATCTTCGTAGCCCCCTTCATTGTCGTCTATTTTATGATGCACTATTTCTTCCGCTATTTCAACGAATACAAGAAGAATCCATCGCAGATCGGATCCCGACAATACACGCCACTGGCCGAATGGAAGTTCCGTGAGTTCAACGAGCTATGGCACTTGTTTGAACGACGTGTCAATATGTCTTACCCTTTCGCGAGCCGCTATGTGGATCAGTTCCCCAAAGACAAGATGGTGCAATTTGCGGGTTTCGTGGCGTTCGTCTCTGGGGCACTGGCCTCGGTATTGGCATTGGCTTCCGTTGTGGACCCGGAGCTATTTCTGGGGTTCGAGATCACTCACGACCGGACCGTGCTTTTCTACTTGGGTGTCTTTGGCTCTATCTGGGCTGTCGCGCAGGGCTTGGTTCCGGAAGAGACCAATGTGTTTGATCCGGAGTACGCGCTCCTTGAAGTCATCAACTTCACTCACTACTTCCCAAGCCACTGGAAGGGCCGGCTGCATAGTGACGATGTCCGGAAGGACTTTGCCGTGCTGTATCAGATGAAGATCGTCATCTTCCTGGAGGAGATCCTAAGTATGATCTTCACACCGTTCATCCTCTGGTTCAGTCTGCCCAAGTGCAGTGACCGTCTCATTGACTTCTTCCGAGAATTCACCGTCCACGTCGATGGGATGGGATACCTGTGCTCCTTTGCGGTCTTCGACTTCAAGAAGGGCACCAACGTGATCTCGCAAGGGGACACGGGTCGGCGGGATGCTGCCCGGCAGGACCTTCGGGCGGACTACTTCTCGACCAAGGATGGCAAAATGCTTGCATCTTATTACGGGTTCTTGGACAACTATGGTGCTAATCCGCGCGGAGCTCATCCGTCAACGAAGCGACAATTCCACCCTCCACCCACATTCCCGACCCTCGGATCCCCCTCTGCCATTGAGATGGGCAATTTTGGAGATCGGCCGGCAGCAGCTGGGCTGATGGGTCAACAGTCTACATATGGCGCTCCTCGGTTTGGACCCGCTGGCATGGGCGACCATCTCTCCCCAGCACCATCGATGCTACTCGACCCGCACCATCAGCCGTCAGCATCAGGGTTCCGGTCAACGCACCGCGCTAATCCGTATCCGCGCTACAGGGCCTCACGACCACCTCCCACCATCTCCGACCCCATTGAAGATGAAGATCCTCCGGCGGGCAAAGGTCGTGGTGCAGTTAAATCGTCGCCCGGGGTCGGGTCGAGCGGGGGTGGCATACTCACCAGTGATAGTAACCTGGGGGAGTCATGGCGGATGAACCTGGTAGGCGATGAGGTCGAAGAAGAAGACGAGGGCGGCGAGAATGTCGACGCCCTGGCTGGCGGGGCGGGTGTTCTGGGGCTCATCCAGCAGTTTCAGAAAGTTAACCAGGACAATCGGGGACGGACGACAGTTGGTATATAATTAGAATAAATGGCGATGGTGTCAGGTTTCAGTCGCCTCTACGGTGCACATGGTTACGGTAGGGAGTCCTGATTACCTGGAAAGCCTTGGGAATCCTGGCCCAGACAGCCCACTGGAAAAGGCAGTCATTCAGTCATACGCCAATAGAAGGATATTGTATGTAGAGTGAAGGATAGGCTAGCCACGCTAGTGATCACACCTGCAGCAATGGTTAGTAGTACTAAAGTTTACAATGGTTTTGTCCAGCTGATTTATTCTGTCGGGGTGTATGCATGATAGTCTAGTCCCGGCTAAATGGAAGGTAGTAAAGAAAAGGACCAGGGTCTTGTCTGTCTGACCGGACCTTTGCCCCGATTCATCCAAGAACCAAACCTTTTTTTCCCTCTTTACTTCTCAAGAAACGGAATGTTTATTTATTTATTTATAACCTGATACTGCTCTTCTTTTTTTTTTTTTACTTGAATCGACCCATATTCTTCAGGGTCTGTCTGCTCGTTCAGAGTCCGAGAAGAGCACGTTTCAGGGTCCTCACATACGAAACAGCAGTCCCCGCTGTGAAAGCCCCTCCAAGTCAGGGGAGAGTAAAGACACCAAAAATATTCTCCAGAGATGGAGACAGCAGAAAAAGCCTTTAGTCTAGATTAGTCGGAAACTCACGGCACGAGTAGAAGCCAGCCCATTTATTAATCAAAAATTAGCTTGGCTGAATTCGGATGGCGGAAGAACAGACCTGCGTACTTGGACGGTGACAGACAACCTAACAATGAGTACTAGGGGAGTCACCTGATTATCGATAGCTGATAACCAAGTTCAGTTCACCCCTGGATAAATTCCGGGTTTCCGGGACGAGTATCCATGGATGAGAAGGAGGGGGAGGTTATTAGTTTAGTCCTTGATAACTTTTGACCATTATGGATCAAAGAATCAAATGAATGAATAACATGTGGAACGAGAGGGAAATAACATCCATTATTATTATTCTTCTTCTTCTTCTTCCTTCTTCCTCTTCCTTGTGATTGTTTGTGTTATCCACCCCCCGCCCGTCTCGGTAATTACGGGGGATCCATCACAGGCTATATTTAGCAACTCACACTAAAGAGAGAAAAATAAAAATGGAAAAGGAAAAAAGAGGATCCAGTCAGTCCGTCCCCTGCAGCCGACGCGCATTATGTTGTTGTTATTGTTGTTGGCAGCGAACAGTCACCATGAATGTCGAAGGTATACGTACAAAACATACTGCGAATTGCGTAGGGACATACGTAGACAGTTGAAAATAACAATTGTAGAGAGACATGAAGTGGATTGTTAGTCGATCTTATAATCATGATGCTCTCCCCATTCCAATCCGGTTCTTGACAGTCGATCATCCATCTGTCTTTCCTTCTTCTTCTCTTCCCCCCCCCCTGCAAGTCTGGAACCAGTGCGCCCGACCGACCGGCAGCTATTAATTCAATCTCCCTGCTGATCCCTCCGTCGCGGATCCGGGGATCTCCTTTTGTTGGTCTCGATCATTTAGGTTTTTTGGATTTTTTTCATTCTAATTTTTGATTTTTGATTTTTTGGGGTGCAATGCGCCGGACTATTGACAATCTTGACTTGACATGGGATGCCAATGATGGGATCGGAGTATTGCTTACCCCCGGTCATCATCATCATCGATTGATAGTTGACTAGCTGCTGCTGCATTCAGTCATTGTCATTCCTTTCATCATTATTCAGCCAGGATGGATGGATGATGGTGCAGTGAACAAGTAATAGTTTAATGCAAACTGCAACAGACTTGGTCTTAAACTTGACTCCTGATCCAAGCGATTTCCGACCGCGATAACTTTCCCCTAAGGGCTCCACGCGCGCAGCACCAGAATCTTGGCTGAGGGCTCTGGGCTTAATGGCTTTCTGCTTGGATGTGAGCGGCGGTTGCATCCGCAGGCGGTTCAGGCGAGTTTCCATCCATTCTTTTAGTTCCTCTTCAATCTCAATTCATTCATTTTATTGGAGCATCGCGCGGTCTGGCCAGTCCCTGGCGGAGGTCTAAACCTACCAGTTACTAACTAGTCGGCCCTTTTTCCTCTCTCCTCCCCTCTTTCAAGTCTGTCTCTCTCTCACGCGTGCTCTTACCTTTTCTCTCCCTCTCTCCCTCTCTCTCTCTCTCTCTCTTCCTGTCGTGCAGGTGTTTAGTTGGTGCTTTTTCCTTCCCACCATCTTTAGACTTGTCCTCTTTTTATTTTTGGGGGGGCTTCCTTTCTCCTCTTTTCTACTTCTTATTTTTTACACTTTACCTTTTTCTCTCCCTTTTCTCACCTGATAGTTTCCCTTTCCGGTCAGGGCTGCAGGTTGTCTTTCCCAATTCATCCATTCTCTCTCACACTCCGCTCTCTTCCTTCTTACTCTCTCTCTCTCTCTCTCTCTCTCTCTCTCTCTTCTCCTCCCGCGAAATCAATCATGACCTAAAACAGGTCAACTCTTCGCCATTTCCCACCCACCTCCTGATTGATTCATTCTCTTTCCACTCGTTTGGTCCACTTTTGTTGCATGCTGGATCTCAGCCCAGTCTGTCGTTAGAGAGAAATCTGACCCTCCTCAATTCTTATAATCCACTCCTCATTGATTGGGAGTGTTCTCCATTCATTTTCGCCCCGAGTCTTGTCCCGCGGCTTGCAGGAACTTGACTCCCCTTGGGATCTCGTGATCCTTGCGGTGTCCCTCCTCCCTCGTATAACCCGCACCCCCCTCTCAATATCTCCACTTCTTGGGGGATCATTTATATTATTCTTTCCATTTGACTTGACTTTCGCTTTGGGGGATTCCTTCTCCCCTTTCAAACTCTGTTTCTTGCCTTTCGTTTTCTCCGAGTCTTGTGTTACTACCTTCTCGGTTGCATTCGTTTACCATGTTTCGAGCCCGACGCTACCGGGTCCTCCTGGTCTTCGCGACCATCTTTGTGCTCGCCTTCATACATTTCGCTCGATCTCGAGAACAGGGTCCCTCCGCCTGGAGTGCGCCGCCACCCGTTGATCGCCATCCTGCATCGTTCTCGCCAAACCCTCCCCCCGCTGACGAGACCACCCTCAAGGACTCTGCTCCCATAGATGCCCCTCCGTCCCCTCCTCCTCCTTCTTCCCCCGAGAGCTCCGATCAACATTCCGAAGAAGCGAAAGAGCCGTCTACCGAAACCTTATCTGATGCTCGCCCGTCGACCTCCGCGGAAGTGTCCAACACGTCGAGTGATGCAACGGGCTCGGGGAACAAGAATGAAGGCGAGTCTGGTCCGGCCCAGTCCCAATTGGGTTCGGAAGATAAAGGGAAGTTGGTACTGGAGGCTCCCGAGTCCACTTGGCCACACCCCCATTGGAAGAAGATGCCCGAGCAATATCCTCTCGCTCCCGAGGACTTGATCCAGCTGCCCGCCGGTCAATCCAAGGTGCTCCCTAAACTGCAGGCTGATTTCAAAGACGAATCGTCCGCCGACAAGATGAAGCGTCTCGAGAGGCTATCGACGATCAGGTCCACTTTCGAACACGCTTGGACTGGCTACAAAACTTCCGCTATGGGCCATGATGAGGTCCTGCCCCTCCGGGGTGGATATCGCGATCCGTTCAATGGCTGGGGAGCTACTCTCGTGGACGGCTTGGATACCCTTTGGCTCATGGGCCTGAAGGAGGAGTTCTCCCTTGCGGTCGACTTTATCAAGACCATCGACTTCACCACTTCCAAGAAGAAGGACATTCCGGTCTTCGAGACTGTCATCCGTTATATGGGAGGTCTGCTCGGTGCATACGATATCTCCGGACATAAGTACGATGTGCTTCTGGAGAAGGCCGTAGAGCTCGCCGAGATTATAATGGGCGCTTTTGACACGCCGAACCGCATGCCAACCCTCTTTTACAAATGGGCCCCGTAAGTTTTTTGTTTGGGTGCTATAGATTGGATTATGTATAGCTGACGTGCTTGTTATGCAGGCTTTACACAGTGCAACCGCATCGCGCAGACAAGAAGGCTGTGTTGGCTGAACTCGGCTCTCTTTCTGTGGAATTCACCCGCCTGGCACAGCTGACCAAGGAAAACAAGTACTACGACGCTATTGCGCGCATTACCAATGCGCTCGAGGCTTATCAGGACAACACGCAGCTTCCTGGCTTGTGGCCAATGAAGATCGACGCATCTGGTTGCAAGAAGACCCCCACTCACATCGATCATGAGGTTCCTCGCGGGAAAGTGCCAGTAGAATCAGCCACCAGTACTGCTCCCACGAGGCCTCACACCACTCGGCCTGCTCCAACGGACGCCCAGAGCTACACCGAGTTTTTGGTGCCTCTTGATGCAAGATCGCTGCACGACGATGCCCAACCGGCTGAGTACGGTGGAGTCTCGCGTCAACAAAACTACCCTAGCTCAGAGAGCGAGTACCGCGCTTCCTTCGACAAGCAGACCCCCGACGCGCAGTGCCATGAAGGCTTGACCAGCCCCGCCTCGGAAAGCGAGAAGTACGGATTGGGCGCTCTTGCTGACTCGACGTATGAGTATCTGCCCAAGGAGTATATGCTGCTGGGCGGTCTCAACGATCAGTACCGCACCATGTACGAAAAGGCCATCAAGGCAACCAAGGAACGGCTTCTCTTCCAGCCCATGATCAAGGGCGGTCGCGACGTTCGATTCTTGAGCACCATGACGGTGCCCAAGCAGCCTGGTCGTACGAAGGTAACCTATGACGGCGATCATCTTTCCTGCTTCGTGGGTGGCATGGTTGGTATTGGTGCCAAATTGTTTGGCATCGAAGGCGACATGGATTTGGCGTCCAAGTTGACGGATGGCTGCGTGTGGGCGTACGAGTCCACCAAGACCGGGATCATGCCGGAGCACTTCTCCTTGATTCCGTGCAAGAACGGCGAGAAGTGCGAATGGAACGAGGAAACCTACTACAAGGCGCTGGACCCGAACATGCAGGAGCGATTGGCTCGGGCGGCGGCACGCAAAGAAGAGAAGGAGAAAGAAAAGGCGAAAGCCAAGGCCAACGAATACGTGGATCCTGAGCCCGAGGCTATCAACTCGATCAAGAAGTCCCACGCCAAGCGGGAGCGCGGCAACTGGCACGTCATTGCAACGCCTCCCGACGACATCAAGAAGACGGAGGAGGAACCGGTGGAGACCGTTGACGAAGCCGAGGAGGAAAAGGCCCCCTCGCACGAGGAATTTGTCGCGGCCCGGATTCGGAACGAGCGGCTGCCACCTGGTGTGACTCGTCTGGTGGATCGCAAGTATCTCTTGCGGCCCGAGGCGATCGAGTCGGTGTTCATCATGTACCGCCTCACGGGCGACGAGTACTGGCGCGAGAAGGGCTGGGAGATGTTTGAGGCGGTGTCCAAGTACACGCGGACGGAGCTGGCCAATTCGGCCATTGAAGACGTGACGGTCCAGACTCCGAAGCCGACGGACGAGATGCAGTCCTTCTGGCTGGCGGAGACGCTCAAGTACTTCTACCTGTTGTTCAGCGACCCGAGCGTGGTGAGTCTGGACGAATATGTGCTGTAAGTGAAAGCTGGCCTTGACGAGAACTGCACACTGGAGACTGACCCTTGACCGCAGAAACACCGAAGCGCACCCATTCAAGCGCCCGCAGTAACCCTAATGCTCTCCATGGCTTTGTATGCATGTGCATGTGCAGTCTACGTCGATATTGCTGTTTTTGTTATTGCGTTTGTTTGGAAAAGTACAGATACCACGTCCCCGAGCACATGAGTTGATTGACCCTCTTCTTTAATCGTCACCCCTTTATTTATCACCTCGTCTTCCCCCCATTGTTCTCTCTTGCGTGATGCTTTCGTTATTTCTCTAGCTGGCTTGGGAATAAGAGGCTGATATCAGGCGATCTGTAATGAACCCGGCGACTGGCGCTGGAAGGATGTTGTTGTTGATAGACTACGTACTTTACTAGTGGTTGTAAACAATTAATCATGGGACCGGAGAAACAACTTTGGTTTCTATATTGACACATTTATTCACAATCCAATGGTTTAAAACTACCTTTCATGTTGTCATACCAAGCAATAAGACTCAAGACATGATGTAGTTAAGAAGAAACTAGCTACTCAGCTAACTATTTAGTGCTGATGAATGACGTACGGCCGCCTTAGTACTCCGTAGATAGGTTCTCTCACTCCTGTTTCCCCGACCAGAAAAATACCGGTGGATCGCCCGCCAATCCCCCGCCGCCGCCCGAGTTGACTTGGCCACTTCCATCCACCATCCACTCCATACTACCTACCTACCTACCTACCTACCAACCACACCACATACACATCACACAACACACCACATCCCTCTACCTTTCCCCCACCCCCGCGGAGCAGTGCACCACCACCCCTCCTCGCAACCCAGCTCCAAGCGCAAGGCGGGCGGGATGAGTGCCGGGAAACAACCACACGACGACATTCCCGCCGACGACGAGGACGATCAACCCGCAGCACCCGCAGCAACACTAGCACCGCACCAGCAGTAGTACCGGGAAATGGACTTTGAGGTTTCCCTCGAGAACGAGCAGCAATTCTGGGACGAGATACAAGAGATTGTTTCCTCCCCTTGCTCCTCGGAAGATCATATTGATAATGCGCTGAGGTCTTATTTGGGTTTGGCGACAAAATACAAAGGTATGATGAAATGAGATGATATGAAACTGAAAGATGCGGGATGTGGGGAGCTGATATTTGGGTGGTATGGTTTTAGATGAATACCTTCAATCCGAGTTAGATGTTACGAGGTGCTCGTATAAATTGCTTGCGTCGAATATCTTTGTCGCTCATACGGATTATGTGCGGAGACAGATGGTTTATGGGTTGTTGCAGGTTCGGATTCCTTTCTCTTACTTACCTTGTGGATGGTGGGGATCTGGTTCACTGATGCTGGTTTGGTGGTGTAGGATGACGACCCTGCGACTCTTCACCTCATTGTATCGTTCTTGCTCTTCGACGGTCGACAGCATGACGTGGCGTTTCGGATGATGAATGAGGAGGGCTTGTTCCCGAGGTTGTTGGAGTTGCTGCAGGCGCGGAATCGGAAGGAGGAAGAGGAGGTCCCTGCGGGGTTACATCGATTGCTGATGGATTTAATGTATGAGATGTCGAGGATTCAGAGGGTCAAGATTGAGGATTTGGGTGCGTTATCTTCTTCTTGGGTATATTGCTGTGGACTGGGTTGTTTGTTGACTGAAGGGTGGTACAGTTCTCGTGGATGATGAATTCGTCAAGGGCCTCTTTGATATCATTGAGGATCTGTCGTACGATGTTAATGATCCTTATCATTATCCGGTTATTCGGGTACTGGTGAGTGGTTATGCTTTGCTTGGGATGTACTGGGGGTTATGCTAACGATATGCTCAGCTGGTTTTGAACGAGCAGTTCATGATTTCCGCGCATGATCCGGTTGATGAGAATACGTCCAATGGCTTGACAAACAAGATTATCAAGATCTTGGCGATGCACGGCAATCTGTACAAGACTTTTGGGGAGAATATTATCCTTCTTATTAATCGTGAAGGTCGGTCATCCCAAGCGCAATGGCGTGGAAGGTTCTAACTTTTGCAGCCGAGACATCGCTCCAGCTTCTGACGCTCAAGCTCTTATATCTCATCTTCACTACCCCGACCACCTACGAATACTTTTTTACCAATGATCTTCACGTGCTGGTCGACATCCTCATTCGGAACCTTCTGGACCTGCCTGAAGAGGCGTCCGCTCTCCGACACACATATTTACGTGTTCTCTACCCACTACTGGCACATACACAGCTGAAGTATCCACCCTTCTATAAGCGGGAGGAGCTCAAGCGGGTGCTCAGACTGCTTGTTCACGGTCAGCTCTCCGAGAGTGGGCCTGACCGGGAGAAGATAATGCACTTCGACGACGTGGATGAGACAACACGAAGGCTGGTTCTTCGATGCGCAGCTGTTGAATGGCTACGAGACCCCGAACCAGAAAAGCCAGTTCACGATGAAGATACCACGCCCGCGGATAGTGTCCCTCCCGATGCTGAGTTCGGGGAACCATTGGAATCCTCTCGGACTCTTTCACCCACGAGCACGGTCGACAGCTCTCCTGAGAACATGTCGCCCACCAGACTGGACGGTCCAGACTCCAGTGCGTCAAGCACGGCTGCGCATCACAGGCTCAACCAAGCGCAACGAATTGGCATGCACCTCGAGCACGCCTCATCCTCCAGCCTCAGCGTCCAAGAAGTAGCATCCCAGCACGTGAAGCCTGGCATCATAACACCCAGTCGCAACGATACCCGGGCTGCCATCGATAGCCCAACGAGTCCATCAAAGCTGCTGGGCAAGCCCAAAGTCAAACCTCTGCCTCCGAGGGCAAGACGTTGGCGCGGCCGGCGAGACGACGAGCACGGGCAAACTGACAAGATCCCCGAAGACGCCGAACCTCAACACACAAGCCCAATTATTCCACCCGCAACCCTCGTCACCGCCAACAGCGCCAGCGAGCGCACAAATTCCACCGGCATCATCCCACCCCCCGTCCCCAGTCACTCACGCCGCTCAGCCTCCAACCCACCTCCAGCTGTCCCTCCACCCCGACGCTCAACAGTCCCCCACCTCCACGCAGGCCATGGAGGAGTAGGTCACCTTCCCGTCCCAGTCACGAGCCACTGCACTCCGCTTGCCAGTCCTTCTCGACCTACACAGCAACAACAGCAACAGCATCACCACAGCGTCAGCAGCCCCAGCACATCCACCACCGCACCATCACCTACCCCGCCGGCCGCCACCCCTGTTACCCAAAAACACACTCAGAAACCCGAACCCCCTCAAACTCGCCGTCGCGGCCGCACAAAGAACGGCCGGGCTGACTTGACTTATAAACCCCCTCCCGTGCCGGATTTACCGGCGGAGCATCTGGAGAAAGCCCAGCAGCATAGCCACATAGATAGCGAACTCAAGACCAACGCTACCGTGAGTGTTGAGGAAGCGGTGCAGAACGTTAGTCTTGAGTAAGTAGCTAGCTGCCCTAGCTGCACGGGGTATTTTCGTTCGGGAGTAGCATGTGATTCACAGTATAGCATCATAGCATAGCAAGCATACACCATTTCAGTTTACTATAATCTGCATGCAATGCAGCGGCATAATGCAAAGCATTTAATTGTTTGACACTTTTTCCTCAAATCTCAAAGCATACAACCACCAAACCCACAATAATCCATATTTTAACCTAGCATCTTAACCGAGATAACATAGTCAATCAATAAGGACCCCCCTAACGTGTCTGACCTATACTTATCAAACAAGACAGAGTCAGTTAGTTAGTTGGTTGGTTAGAGCTGGTTAGTATTAGTTATTGAAAGCGACCAATCTCCCGTCCGAGTTGAAAGTACGTAGAAACCACTACTACAAGCTAACTAACCAATCACCCTAGCTGTTACCAAATACCATAATACATAATACCAATAATACCATCCACCTCATCCCCAAAAAAAAAAAAATAAAAAAAAACGCAAAATACTAGTCTTGGTTTGGTTTAATTATACAATACAACTAAAACAGAAAAAAAAGTAAGATAGAAAACCCGGTGGCAAGACTAGAATAGAAATAGAATAGAAGAGAACTAGCTAGCTCCATTCTCGGACATTGGAACCAAACCGAAGTACTAGCCTTTCGCAACGGGTAGCGTTGTGGGTGGGAAGATTACCGAGATCGGGGTCGTTCGTTTAATTTGGATCTTATGTTTTTTCAAATGTCCTGGCTTTACCCGAAGCAAGTTGGTTTTTTGCTGGTGGGTTGGGTTTTTCGGGTGGCTCCCGAGAAAGATTGAGAGAGAAGTACGTACGTACGTGGTTGATGACGACGACGACGACGATGGGGGGCCCAGTTAGTTAGGTACTAACTACGTAGTTACTAGGTAGTTTTCGGTTTAGTTTTGATTGCAGCAGAGCAAGTCTTGAACTTATCAGACGTGGGTTTTAACTGGCATAGGACTGTGGTATGGTATGATATGAATGAATTGATATGAATCGATGACTCCAAAGTCATCAATCAATCCAAGTAACTGTCGAATATGCACAAGATACTGTGTGAGACATAACCAATTATTCACAAGACTTGTGTAAATGGACAGAAGAAGAAACATAACATGTAGAAGAAATAGAAACAAAACAATAGGATCACCATACGGGCATACCAACTGACAAGCTCTCGGAACAGTCACGACCAGCGCGATCAAATCCAAAAACATATCATATCTATGTATAGAATGTCAGAAAGGTTACTACTACCCATGATGATCAGCCGCACAACACCAGATGGACGTAAGTGGAGCAGATCAAAATGCCAATCGTCAGCGTTGATTGATGCCCCAGAACTTCTCCGCTCCAAAAGTACCAGGGGAGTCTTGCTTCCACAGATCATCAAAGGCTGTAAATAGAACTAATTCATTATCGCCCGTGAATGTCTGCTGCAAGCTGGCAATTGCCTTTTGCTGGTTCTGCGAAGACGGCACAGCCTTGCCATTGGGCTGACCGTTATGTGGCCATCCTGACTCGCTAATAAGCGTTTTCTTGCCGCGGGCCGCTTTGGACACTTTATTGGCTTGGTCTTGGACGTACTGGCCGGCTTTATCAGCGGTGTTGTTGTTATCGAAGAAGGCATGGCAGTTGGCAGCACAATAATCGGACGCTTGGCAGAGCTCGGGATGTTGGATCAGGACTGAGAAGGTATCCACCGTTACCACGGGACCTTGGTATCCTGCTGCGCGGAGCTTGTTGCGTGCTGTGTTTACTGCGTTGGTGACATCGGTAATCGAGTTCTTACCATCGTTGACTAACTCGTTGCCGATATTGATGGTGTGGAAGACGGACCAGTCCCCGTTGGCAGCCCCGGTGATGTAGTCAAGACTGGATGGGAAGTTCTGCAGGTCGAAGACACCGGCGAAGACTTTCAGGTTGCGTTGTCGCGCGGCTTTGGCAACCTTGTTCGTCTGGTCACAGTCTACGCCGTAGATCCGGACGAACCCGTATTGCGCCAGCTTGTCCAGGTCTTGGTTGACTTGGTCTTGGGTCTTGCAGCTGCCATCGCTGTTATACGGAGAGTAGGAGATGCCAAAGCGACGGTAATTTCCGGTCTTTGGGTGCTTGGTAGATTCAGGAAGTGGGACGGCGGGGGAGAGATCCAGATCATCATCGAGAGTCGGTAACAGTGGTGAAAGAGTTGCAGGTGACTTTGCCATTAGTCTGAACCCTAGCTTGACATCTGAAGCAGTGCTTGTTGGTTACACTTACATTATCTGCCGTCGCAGTTGGGTTTGAATTGCCGCCGCCCACGACGTTGTTGGCAAGAGCATTTCCAGCTTGGTCTACCCACACAATCACATCACCTCCTGGAAGATCACCCAGAGGGCCAAGATCGCGCTTTTTGCCATGGTCGTCTACAATCTCAGTCAGTGGTAGGTCAGGCACTCGTAGTCTCAGGTGCGTACCATAGGGAAGTGCGCGGACAACATAGCTGAGCAACAACACAACGAGGAGGCACAAAAGACGTTTCATTGCTGGTGTA
The DNA here is from genome assembly GCF_003184535.1 of Aspergillus eucalypticola CBS 122712. NCBI lineage: Eukaryota > Fungi > Ascomycota > Eurotiomycetes > Eurotiales > Aspergillaceae > Aspergillus > Aspergillus eucalypticola. The sequence goes on along the minus strand of NW_020290303.1, from coordinate 462,913 downwards.
ACGCAAAACTCGTTGCTACTGTATTGACAAAGTTGACTTTAAGATCAGTCTTTTAACGTTCAATGCACGTGGGGATTTAAGCAAAGATCCTACCGTAAAGCGCACCAGGGAATAACCGTCAGACACAGAGCAGAAAACGCGGGTTTTGTTCAAAGACACCGTTCAGCCAAATGCATCTCCTGCGATTCACTCTAGCATAGAGTGAAGACGCCTGCCCTTCATTCTAGAGCGCCATAGGTGAAGACAAGGGAGTGCCGCTATTCTGCTTCTAGGAAAACAAATGTTTGACTGGGTTGTTTTGGATGGAATGTTAATTTCGTATCTGTGCAGATTCCTTGGTCTCGAGAATGCGCCACGGCCTCGTCCAGGCCATTTGCCACAAATTCGAAACCCCGATCGATTCCACAGTGTAACCTGTGGCCCCTTGGTGCTCTTCCAGAGCCCTAGGTTGGTGTTCTGTCCCTGTCATGACTCGACCATCAGTGAAGCGGATATCCCTGTACATCCCTTCCGTCGCGTTGAGATCCAAGACACAAATTGAATCACAAACTGCATTGATTGGACAAGAACACGAAATTATTATTAGAATGTAATGTCTATTAATGTTCACTGTGCCCAAGCACGCAAAGAAATAAAGGCCAATATGGGCAAATAAGAATATCTGCACAGTAAAAATAGAGACCCGAAGCTTCAACAACCTCATATCACGCCTCAGGAAACGCATCTAGGTCGCATCAATCCACGGTGTAATATGTTATACAGAAAATCGTGTAGGGTGGTGTTCTATATCACCAACAGAAAGGGCAACGGCACGAATGGAAAGAAGGGTACAAGAGGCGTGTCATTGGAGCATTAATGTTCATGGCCACTTTCAACATAGGCCGGGAAAGGAAATACGAGAAAGAAAGGGAAAGGAGCTTCTTTACTTCCTCTTGCTTAGAACTTTCGTAATCGCGTGGCGGATGGTCGTTCCTGCCTTTTCAATCTCCTTTCTCGTCAATCCGATTGTCACGCAAACCTTCAAGGCAGGAGGAACAATCTGCTTCGGCTCGAAGTTATCCTGGAGAGTCTTCAGGCGACTGATGAGAACACCGTTTGCGAGACACTGTATCCAAAGCAGTCAGTTATCTTTCCGTATAAGCCAATTCTGGCAAGCAACACTCACCTCGTCAACAATATCTTGGAGCAAGAATTGTTGGTCGTCCAGGGACAGCTTCTTCGCAGCAACCACCTCGGGCTTGAGGACCAGAATCATCATAGGGTTCTCGGGGGAACTGGTGCAATACACCCAATCACTGCGAGGGTCTAACTGGGCCCACATGGCCTTGGTATGCTCCCGCAGCTGCGTCACAGTCTCGGGGCTGTTCTGGAGAAGGTTGATCGTAGCACTAGCAGTGGTAGACAAAAGAGCGGGAAGTGCCGCAGAGAAAGTATAAGCAGCAGCCGAGATACGCTGATGATGGACGATCTCTTCCGAGCCAGCACAGAAGCCACCTCCTGCAATCAGTGGGCCGGCCAGCGAGCCCACAATCATATCAACTTCCGCCGCATCGACATTCTGGTGCTCAGTCACACCACGGCCAGTTCGCCCAAGAACACCAAAAGACCAAGTCTCATCGAGGATCAGACGGAACTTGTACTTGAGTTTGAGCTCGATCTGGAACCTAGTCAGCTAAATCCACAGGAGAACCATGATGAGGATAAGCACTCACAATCTTAGGCAGATTCACCATGTCGCCGTAAGATTCAAACAGACCTTCGGTGATAATGAACCGCCTAGTAAGAGGCTTCCTAGCTTGTTCCTTGGTAACCTTTGCAAGGACTCTCTCCAAGTCTTCCATATCATTATGTTCATACCAGCGAACAATGCTGCGAGAGATCTGGATACCCTTGCGAATAGCGAAGCTAACACCCTTGTCCGCAACAATGATATCACCACGCTTTGAGAACGCAGGAATGACACTGGAAATTGTCGAAAAGGCTTGCGCATAAATGATGCAGGATGCAGTACCGAGATAAGAGGCAACATCAGCCTCCGTCTTCATATGAACATCCTGAGTACCATAGAAGCCGCGGGGACCGCAAGGACCAACACCGTAGTTTCGCAGAGTCTGAATGGCCTTCTCCTTGAGTGACTCGTTCGTGTTAAAGTTGTAGTAGTTATAGGAACCGAGATTGGCGACCGTCCGACCGTTGCTCAACTTAGACTTGGGTCCAACTGGGCTGCAAGTCACCAGCAGTCAGCATACCATCTCCGACAGGAGACATGCCAGGAAAGACAATACATACCCAACAATGACCGTCCGCTTATCAACCTCCATCGCCTCCAGTGGAGTAGGCTTTCCCACCAACGGCTCCGGAGTCCACTCATCCACCAAATCATCAACCTCATCCTCCGAAAGTTGAACCACACCCGGTTTAGTCGAATACTTCGGAGCGAGAAGGTAGCGGACCGCAAACAAGAAGAGGAAGAGTTCGACAGCCGAGCGGATCGGGTCGTTCTGGTAACTAGACTTCACATAACGTAGAAAGATCGCTGAACCGGGTAGACGATGGAAGAGGTCGGCGAGTTCATGGAGGTACTCCGAAAGGAGACGCTGAGTCTCCTGGATATCCATGACGGGAGAAAATCCACTTGGCGCTCAGGGCGCAAGTACCCAGGAAGCAGATGAGCGGAGTCTGAAGTTGAAATGAAGGAAAGACCCTCTATCAATGATTCGACAGCATCAGCGACTGAATAATAAGTCAAGGCAGCGGCATTCCCGGAGGTTCGAAGCAACGCGGCAAGTCCAACTTCCGGGATGGGCGCGGCCCTAACACGTGACTTGGCGCTCCTTGCAGGTCAGCTCGTTTCACGAAGCGTATCAAGCACTGAGCATCGAGAGGACTCTGAACATGCAGGTATACTCAGATTATAGTATTTACAGAGTCAAGGAAACGTACTATACGTCTACGTAAGAGTGATGTTGGACTGGGACATTTAAATTCTGAAACTCTCAAGACTCTTTGAATTCATAGTCAACAGGACTAGAGGCAAAGAAGCCCTCTAGATAAACACCAAGGAAATCAATGGCAGCCGATGCAATGGGACGATACAAGAAAAGCTGGCAAGTCTAGTGACCATACATAAAGGACAGAACAACACCTTGACAATACAAAACAGTTGAAAGAGATTGAACCCATTAATGTTCGCAACTGAAGGAGCATACACGCAGTTTCGTCAAGGGAAAAAAAAGGTGGAGACGAAAAAGAAAAATAAAAGGCAAATGTATGAGACTCGGCAGCGACATCAAGACGCTGGTTACTTTATACAGCTCGTTTCCATGTTCCATTTCCGAAAAAGAAAGACAGGTAAAATGTATTGAAAAACAATTTAGGACAAAAACAACCTCTAAGCAGATGCAGACGCCGCGGACGGGGTCCAGGCGGAGTAACCGACAGGAAGACCATTACCAGTGTAACTGGAGATGGTATCGTTGTTGTCGGTATCCAGGGGCTGCATAAGACTCATGATGTTGAGGCTCACGCTGATGCCTTCATCGCGAGCCACCAGAGGAGCAATGAGAAGAATGAGGAACAGAACCAGCATAGTGAAATACAGGATCGCAAAGCGGACAACTCTTCTCTTGCGGAGCTTAGACTGCTTCAAAGAGTAGATGGGAGGGCGGATTTGACGACTGTTTGAATGTTAGTATAGATGAAAACATAGCAATGAAGTGGAATCTGAACGTACCTAGGCCTCAGCCAGAAAAGGATGACGGAGTGGAACTTGTCGACGTAGGGGATGCAGAGAGCAGGAAGCATGATGAAGAGGATAAGATGGCCCAGGACGAAGTCACCAGAGAAGTATCCGAGCTCGGTAATCTTACAGAGGAATTCTCTGCCAGGCTGGGAAAGCGAGTGCCAACCCATGTTGTACCATTTTCCGGTCCACCAAGCAATGTTCGACTGGTCATGCTTGAACTCTCTGGTCAAGGCGAGGGAGATGATAAGCTTGTAGATGAAGCGCTGGATTGCAGCGGCAGCGATCATTCCCAGGACCATGCGAGGCCACGACCAGCTCTCGAGGAAGAACATGACTTCGAAGATGACAAGCAGAACGATGACCGCAATGGCGTGTGCAATGGCGGCGAGGACAGCACCGAACTTCTTGCAGCACATGCCGAAGATGGGACCCATACAGCAAGCCATACCGAAGAACATACCCGAGACACCCGCGTTGACACCAATGGGACCGAAAGCAACGATCGCAATACGAACCACGGCATTCGACGCGCGCGCGTTGTCGTTGGAGATACCAGTTCTCGAGTTGATGTAGAGGTAAGGAACCAGAGTTACAGCAACTTGGACGAGAGGGGCAATGATTTCACTGAAGAAAATGTTCGTGAACTTGGCCCTGGGAACATCGCCGGATCCCTTCTCTGAAGGAACACCAAGAAGCTTGCGCTTGTAACCTGTGAGACGGGTACGAGACAGGCGGCAGAAGGCAATCCAGGAGGAAGCATGCGAGCGTGAGTTACCACGAGACAGCCATCTGATGTAATCGCGGTAGTCGATGAAGAAGTCGTGCCAGGCAAACTGGTGGGGGTTGAAAAGGAAGGGCGAAATACAGAGAGCAAGCAGAGAAACCCAGAACCAGATCAGGGCGGGCGTCCAGACAGTGGATGTCGCGAACAGAAGCATGAGCAGGGAACGAGCACCGGCATAGATGGACGGTCCGGCGAAACGAGAGTACAAGACACCGAATGGGATGCGAGCCGTAGCGAAACCACGCCCAGTACCAATGTAGCGAGCACCACCGAAGGACAAGTTCTGGTGGACAGCGTTGGCATAGATCTGGCAGACGAACACCTCGAACATGAAAGAGAAGGAACCAAAGTGCTTGGCCAAACGAGTAGCCATGCGCCAAAGACCTCTCTCAGTCAGTTCCTGGACAGCCAGGGGAACGAAGGAGATGAAGAACACAATGAAGATGGAGACGACACAGCGGTTCACCCAGGCGACAATGGGAGTGAGATCCGCACAGTAGGTGGGACGCAGAGGGTCAGTGATGGGCAGGTTGGAGTTGTAACGGCAGGTGATAGTCTCATGCTTCAGGGCACCAAGGTTGATCAGGACAATCATGAACATCTGCACAGACAACATGATGAACATGTTGTTAAGATGGAAACCAGGGTGAGCATAGTAGAAGGACAGGAAACGGTCGAGGGGCAGCTGTGTTCCGAGGTAGTAGTACTCTCTCGACAGCATCTGCTCACCCATACCAGTACCAATCTTGGTTGTGAAGTTCAGAATGGAGCCGAAACCCAAATCACGACCCTTACCACACTGGAAGTACTCGCAGTGCTTGATGCGTCCACCACGGCACAGTGCAGTCATACCAGCATAAATATCCTCGTTCAGGTGGAGACCCTTTTGAGCCTTGGAGATACCACCACGCGTAGTCATGAAGATACCGTTCAGGAAATCAGGGTGACCATAGTGCAGCTTTCCACCAATCTGCGCAAGAGTACGAGCAAACAGGGTACCGAACGTCTGTTCCTTACTGGCAGCAACGTCACCAAGAACACCAACATTCTCGGAGAAAATGTATTCACGAGCACCGAGAATGGCGACGGGGGTCTCAGCCTCGGAGGCAATACCAGGGGTGTAGGGCGAGACATTGTCGGTGGTAAGTTCTTCGAACTCAGCCAGAACACTACGGATCTTGAGACACTCCTCCAGGTAGTTATCCTGGTTAGCGTCAATGACCTGGATGTATTCACCGCGGTAGAAGATGATGGAGTGGTTCTGGTTATCGGACTTGCCATCACCGAGAATAGGGTTTCCGGAGAGCTGAATTCGGAACTTGGGCTTCCGCATTCCGTTGTCAAGGAGCTCGCAGTGTCCATCAATCAAAGCCGAGTACAGGCGGGGCTCCTCACCCTCGTTAGCTGGCGGCTCCTCGTCAAGGTAAGCGATCTGGAGATCAGGGTAGGCACGCAGAAGGAACTCGGTGTTTTCACGCTCTTCCTTGTTGAACTTGGCATAACGCTGCATGGAGACGCAGATCTTGAACTTGCGACGAGCCATCCTCTCAAGTTCACGTTCGAGCTTCTCGGAGTTACCACCAAACATCTGGACAACCTCGGGGTTCTCAACGCGGTAAAGCAGCTTGATAGCTCTGCTGTAGTTCATGAAACCGGAAATGGTTCTGTACAGGGTCTGAGAGCGAAGGGAGGACCAGATACGGGTACGGAGCGTGTATTCGGGAGCAGCAGACTTGAAACCGATGCAGTAGAAGGGAAGGTCATCGATCTTGCTCTTCTGCGCATCCTTCTCATTCTTCTCAGGTTCGCCGTTGAATTGCGAGGTCTCATCAGCCAGAATCTTGGTGTCCTTGACGAAGCAGTCCCACTCGTGGGGGTGAAGCTGTTTCAGGTATTCCAGCAGAGTAACACGGGAGTACGGCTCATCCTCACGGATAATTTCACGCAGCGACAGCAGAATCTTCTCGCCGTAGTGGGGGATAAGGACGGTGAAAGTGGGCATGTTGTCAACCGGGAGAGGCTCAGGCATGGGAGTAGCGACAGACTGGGCAAAGAAGGAGATACGACGCTCAGCCTCACTACCCGCCGGGAAGAACTCAGTCTTGAAGGACTGATCTTCCTGGGAAACGAAGAAGGTAGGAGCCCGCAGCGTACGCTTGCCCTCTTGTTCGGAGGGAACCTGGTGGTAAAGCAACTTCTGGACGTGATCAATCGCCAGCAAATGCTCACGGTACATGGAGATGATGATGGCGTTCCATACTTGGGAGATGAGCACCTTGGGCTTGTACTTGATCTCCATGTCGGTCGTAGCCAACACCTTGGAGTAGATACGCTTCGGTAGGCGAGAGAAGATATTTCTCCAGGGCGACCAGATGGAGACACCGAGGTAGAAGGACCGCGCCACCGAGAAGATGGTGTTACAAATGACGTACCACAAGTAACTATCCAGGAAGAATAGAGTCAAATCCATGAACATCATCAGACCAAGAAGGATCTGAGGCTGAGCGTGGCAAAGCACGTTGGGGATGTAGGTCACACCAGCACACTGATGGATACGCATCGGGGACAAGATACGCATGGGATCCTTCAATGACAGGGTCAGGAAGAAGTAGGACTCGACCAGCTTCGCACCGAAAACACAGATCCACAGACCATAGGACATCCACATGTCATTGCCATTCAAGCGTGGGTAGCTCGCTGTGAATGTTTGACTGGCCACATATTGACGGCCGTGCTTCTTCAGGTAACTGCCAAACAGACCTCCAAGAGGCATGACAGAAAAGAAGAAGAACGTGGCCAGAGCAATGAAGAAGTGGACGATACCAATGATCAAGCAAATTGTCTCACTGAGAACGCTGTTGAAGCCGAAGACCACAACACCAGGAGCAAGATTGACAATGAAGACGGCAATGAGGAACATCAGACGCTTGCTGAGATGCTGAGCACCTGCCCACCGGCGAGGCACATACATCCACTCACAGAGCGTTGCGCAGATCTGAATGAAACCAACCAGGGCACCACCAAAACCGACAGCAGACCAATACTTTGAACCAGCGGGCTTGTTGTCCAGCTGCTGCTGGTAGTTCTTGGTGTACAGGGTGGGAGCGTTGTAAGCAGTGAAGAACCAGAAAGCACCCAGGTGAATGACCCAGATACGGTTGAAGTTGGTGATCATGTGGAACCAAGACCGAGTCTCTCTGTACGTCTTGAAGAATGCTTTCTTCCAGTCGACGTCCTTCAACTTGGTCCATCTTTCAGCCGGGGGAACATCGACCAGACGAGTCTTATCCTCGAATGAGATGCGCTCGATACCCTCGGGGTACCAGAAAAGCTGGTTCATATCATCGTATCCGATGATCTTTTCGTGATCACGCTCGCGGCGGACATACTTGCCATCCAAGATTTCATAACCCTGGTCACGGCAGAACTGGTAGAGGGGAGTGATGATCTCATTCAGGTAAGTGAATTCCTCCACCGGCTCGACCCGGCTCTGGCACTCGGGGGAGCTGTAGTAATCGTCGGCACACTTGAAGATGAAGCAAATACACTCAGGCATGTAGCGGACCTGGTTAGCTTCACCCCAGCACAGCATGTACAGAGCCAGCTGGCGCACACGATCATGCGGGGACATGCGGTTCATGCGTGTCTTCCACCTGTAAACAGCAGCTTCCAGGCTATTGTCACCTTCCATGGCCTCGAGATTCTCCTCGACGTTTTCAGGGTTCTGCTGTGCTGCGGCCTTGGCCGCTTTGCGAGCCTTCCTGGTCTTCCGGTCTGCTTTGCCCAACTTCATGTTGGCGAATCCCACGGCATCGTCCAAATCCAGGTGGGCAGCGAAATACCAACGGCGGTAGTTGGCATTGTCACCACCAATGTAGTCTGCGTGCAGAGACAGAAGGGCTTGGTTGGGCGTCATTCTGGAGGCCCGGGAGTCCAGCTGTGTCATCAGGTGGTCGTACATGTTGCGCATGCTGTCCCTCTGGAAACCGAATTTGTTGACCAGATCAATGAAGATATCTTCGATCTCCTCTTTGGAGACGGGAACCTGGCCATCTGATGCCCAGGCTGGGTATGGCTCCCGAGAACGCGATCCACCAGGAAGGGCGTTTCCGTAGTCCATGCCGTATACGGGTGTCGAGGCGCCAGATGATCGGTTGGCGCCATACGAGACCTGCGAAGATGGCGGCCGGTATCCGTTGTATCCACGACCAGCATACTGGCTGTCGGCATAACTGTTGTAACGTTCGTCTCCACGGCCATAGTAATCCATATCCGCAGCTCGAGCAGTTTCCGACCTCATAGTGAAATCGCTAAAGGTCTCCGAATCCTCCTCAGAATCTCCACGGCGTCTTCCACGGGGTGCACCATTTCCTTGATCATAGTACTGGTCACCGTAGTAGTCATCCTGGTGACCAGCATCGTAGTAACCACCCTCTTGGCCATATGCCTGACCTCCTTCTGCGTTGTAGTAGTTGCTGTTCGAGGGACAAACAATGGTCAACCAACTGGACATTCTGGGTACCGATTGTTGCATTTAATGGGGAGACATACCCTCTATCATAATAGCTGTCACCATAATCGTTAGGATCGTAATAAGCCTGGCCATGTTCGTCCTGGTAGTACGCATCGCCTTGCTCCTGATGGCCGTAGCCATCTTCGTAATGCCCTGCTGGATAGCCTGACATGTTGGATAGCCACAATCACCGAGCCGTGTAATAGCTTCTTCTAAACCATGAGTATCAATAAGGCCTTATCTGGGGGGGTGGAGAATGGCGGTTGGTATCAAGGTCCTGCAACTTACATCAACAGTGGCCCATTAAAAATTACTCTGATCCAATTTTCAGTGATAGAAGCATAAACAGATAACACTTCTGGCGCAATGGGATATGTATGTTCAGAACGCGTCGAAGATTGACTTTTGATGTTGTCGCAGCGTTCTTTTCCTCTGAAGGCACCAGTGCCGGAGTGTGTTTCAAGGGTGTGTAAAACTAAACAACAATCTCAACTCGAAACGATCGTCTGCTTATTCTTCTGTTGCTCGCAGGTCGACTTCCAGGGCGGGGCCGGATGGTCGTCGCTGGAGGGACGTTTGATAAACGAATGGAAGGGTGAAGCGAAGTAAAGAACAAAACACGACTAGGGGGAGAGTCAAAAGCAAAAGCCTCCCGGTTGCCGCTGGCTGAACCTGTCTCAGCCAAGAAAGGCCTCCCTCTTCTTTCCTCAAACGAAAGCAAGAAAGAAGGAAGGGAGTGAGGGAGAGGTCGCTAGTGTTGCAAAAAGATGAGTCGGGGGGAAACGAAGTGTCGACGAAAAAAAGAGCGAACAGGAACCGAAAGGAAAAAGAGGTCGAAGATCAAAAGAACGAAAGAAGGAAGGAAGGAACTAAGAGACGGACGGGGAGGGAGGAGGAGGCTAGAGTTGGACGGTAAGTGGTGAAAAGGGAATTGATTGACCACCCAAGCAGGGAAGATAGGACTGGCGCTACTCCCTAGTAGGACCTGGGAAGAAGGGGAGAGGGGGGGCGGCGCTGGTGGTTATTTTGGGATCTGGATCTGCTAATTTACTTGCGCGCCCAGTCCTGTACCTGTATGCGATACTGGATTATTCCTAAAAAGGTCCGGATGGTGTAAATATGGTAAGCAGACGGGTGCCCCTGCAGCCTATCACATCCCGATTCACCCTCCCCATTCATCCCACCTGCACCGGGCGGGGGTTACCATCGGTATTACCGCACGCAGTACCAAAACGCGCGTATTGTTACCCACTTTTTTCGCCGTCCAACTAACTCTTGTCCACAACAACCACCACAAGCAACCCCCCCCCCGACGCCTCAGCCCTCACCATTTCTGGCCTGGAGATTCTTTGACTGTCGGTCGAATGAAGTGCGGATTACTTGGCAGGGTCCTCGGTGATTGGCTTACTGCCGCCTGAGGTGGCTCATGCTGCCTACCAAACTGACCTACCAGATGTCTTGTCAAGGATTCGAGGTGCCTCAGATACCATGGATAATGGGCCACATAAGCTGGAGTCGTTATTTACTTTTTAGTAACGTGGAAAATCTACGTATCTTCCCCCCCTCTGTTTTCGGTTATCCCCTTACCCTTTTTTTCTTTCTTTTTTTTTGGCAATGACTCCATCTTCCAATATATGATATCAATCAAGATAGTTAATGGTGTAACTATTACCCACCCTTAGGGGGGCGAACATCCCTTCCTCTTTCTCAATTCTGGAAACAGTGACAGCTCGAGGCTCTAGGTAGGAGAAGGTTAAGCGGCATGAGTTCCGGCACAACAGGATGGCCAGACGGCGTTGGTGCCGGAATCCATGGGAATCAAGACGGCCCCTGAAGCCCCGACCCACCGCCAGGTAATGCAGATGGCGCAATGAAACTGTATCCATACGGTATGGTGTCTTTTGGCGTATCATCGTGACAGCAATTTACCATATGTTGCTTCGGAACGGCATGCAGGGATAACTCTCCTCATTCTTGAAAGCCTGAAGACTGTCTCTCAACAACCGCCGCAGATATGGTCGTGGCCAGGGTAAAAATGCGTCGCTATGCAGTCTATGGCGGTTGTTACCATCTTGATCTTGTTTATTTATGTTCATGGAATACTGTGAGCCCCTCAAGGAGGAGGGGATGTTTGGTTCAACTGCTTTTTTCGGGCACTGCTTCGTTCCTGATCCAAGACCTGGCACCCACGGTTGCCCTGTTGTATCTGGTGTGTCAGCATAATCACCCCGTCGGCGTAACGAGGTATCTCAGTAAAACTACCCCATATTCAATGCCAATGTAAGCATTACTTGCGGGAGGAAATAGACTATAGAACGACCATACAGAGCTGTTACATCCGTCAGGCGACGTTCACTCAGCGGAGGTATTATCGGATGCTCAGGAACTCCGTACATACATCCACGCTGCGGTTTCATTCTCAATCGAGCGTGAAGAGTTTGCACGACTTGTATTCCATTTGCATCTATCATTCGCCGCGTGAATTTGCTACCAATTGACAGTACGTAACCTGGTAGTTCGAAAACAAACAAGTAGCGTCAGTCGATTTGCCACGGTGGGAAGCTATATTCACTGCTAGCCACTTGAGAGGCTGCTGATTAAGGTAGGTAGGTAGGCAACATTTCCATTTTTACTTTTTTCCAATTATATCTCTCCCCCCCCCCTTGCCACCAATAGTTCATACTCGCCGGCTATCTCACATTGACGGGTAGTCGGCCCTACAAAGTAGTACTAGAGGACGGGGTCCTCCGTCCAACTATCAAATCAAGTGTGCTATTCTTGTGGTTGACCCCGATGAACCCGCCTCGCGAGGGTGGATGCAAACGGGTACTACTTACACAGAGAGGGTAGATCAAACTTTATATAGAGCGGAAGAAATAAGACGCATGACATGGTGGCTTTATCGGAGGTGGCAATACGATCTCTTGGGTTACTGAAACTGGGTGGATGTTCATTCAAGGTTAATGGGATGCAACTCCAATAGCAGAGGGCTTGCAGGAATGCAGAGTATGGGGTTATGCAGTGGATTGTTTCCCATTCCTGAGGGCAATAAACAACAATAGGAAGAGAAGCCATGCCATACTTGTTGTCCCAGCCACAAGAAACCATTTCATCCATTACGGAGTAGTAGTTAACTATGCCGGGTGGTTCCGCTCATTGATTTGGTTCATGAGGACAGGACAGGTCCTGAGAGGACAAGGTAAATTCCTAGTTGACCTGGCCCTTGGGAAACTGGGTGCCTTGAGTCATGGATCCCAATATTAATGTGGATTTGATTTATCCACCTGACGATGATAGATCCTGATGTCTTCTTTTGCTTGCTTCTGCTTCTCTGATCGATGAGATCCCGTCAGCAGCAAATGTGTGGTACTGTCAATTCACAAGACCCGTATGAACAAACACATGGGGAGAATTGAAAGTTACCTTACACGGAATACCTGTCAGCCACTTTACCTGCATGATAAACTGCGTAACGCAACTCAGCAAACCATGCGTTGACACCACATAAGCAAGTGACCCGTTTTTTCCCAGATAATAATGTAAGCTTCAAACCACTAAGATTGAAGTGTTCGAGGCAAGCGAACCCCCCACCTACACATTAGACCCAACTTTGAGCCTTGGTAGACTTGGGTGGTTTCTTGCTTTTCTTTCGGTGCCTTCTTTGCTTCCTTGAAGGACTTCCGATAATATCCTGTTTCTGATTGGCAAGCTAAGGTTATCTTTTGGGCCTTCCCGGATATCGTAAGAGATAATCAGGCTAGGTGATCGACAAGACAATGTGGTCTGCCTTCTTCCCAGCCTTTTTTTCTCACTACACTGCGGGAAGGCTGGGAGAGCATAGCGGTGGGTACACACTAAGTGCTTAGCAGCCGACTACTGTATCTGCTTCATCTTAGACATTTTTCTTTCGCTTGTCGCCGGGAAAGCTGTGCTCCGGGCAGTGTTAACTGTTAAGAGGGGAAGGGTTCTAGAAGGATAGAGTGGTCCTCTTGTGCGGGAATGATTGCTGAACGTGAAGCTTGTGCATCCACCGAGTTATCTAGTATCTACAGGTGTACGCAACATGTCGATACTTAAACGATAGAGTCGGCTCCCAAATTAAATTCGGGCGAACTTCACCCCAAAAAGGCAACCTTTTTTCTTCTTAAGACTTTTTCCGCCATAATGCAGGTCAAAAGCATGCACTTCTGAAAATTGTCTCCGAGATCTGTCGGTGACATGAATAAACACCTACACCGAGATCGAAGGGCAACCAAGCAACCCTCGGAGCCATGGTTCCGGCTACTGCTGCACCACCGGTTGAGGTTCTCACAATATGCGTGTCTCATTTATTCTGCTAAGGTGTTCCCTGGTTCCCTTCTCATGTGGATATACTGTCTACGTTTATAGATTATAGATTGACCTTTTTTGGTATTTCTATAACAATTTGAACCTCTGCTATGGGCAGTACTTTCGACACAGATTGAAAATAGTTTCCGGACATACTATGCCGGTGAACCATAGACCAGCTTCCCTATATATAAATAAATCTCTGCCCTTGCAGGTAGGATTCAGGAACACGGTCTTTCTCCGAACCCCTCGAGTCTACTTCTATTCTAAGTAAACGCAACACAAAGTACAATGGAAGAATAATCGATTGTTGGTCGACGAACTTGTGGGCATCCCAATTGACGAGTATCAAGCCACCACCATGCAAACGAGTGAGCCTGACATTCTCCATAAGACCATAGCGTCTCTCAGGCACAGCCATGCGATAGGCATTTAACGGATATTACTTGCTTATGCTGCATATTCTAATTGACCTTTGAGCCATGCAATGATGGAGGTTGGTGAACCGCCAGGATCCCAGCCGTTCAAACTCATTGCAGCCAACAAATGCAACGATTGATCCATCCATCCATCTTACTCCCTTGTAATAATCTACTACTGTGCTTACTGTGGAGTATTTACTTACTGTGTAGGATCAGGACACCTTTCCAATACAGGTTTCATAAAATGGAGATAAAAAACCAGGACCAATCTTTAAGCAGAAACTCAGTGGGGCTGGGACATGCGCGACCGGGGAACTGTCCAATCGGACCCGTCCGCCCGACAAAAGGGCCAACGGGTGGCGATTTCTTAACGCCGGACAACTCTCAACTGGCTGAAAGGGCCCGGACTGGTCCAAAAGAAACGACGACGTGGAACTCTTGTCTGGGAAGAGAAAAAAAGGGGGTGTGTGGTTTCAGGTTCCATTTGGCCCGACCTAGAACACTTCCCGAGCACCACCAGGGCACCATTATTATCATCCTCCATTAATCGTGCCAATCAGCATGTTGATTTGGATTCCCCTTTCGTTCTTACAAACTAAACACATCTGGTTTTGTAAATTGGTATCTTTTGTTTCGATTTACTTTACACCGCTTGGTTTCTTGTTAGCCGATGGGGTAACTAACTATCAAGTACGTAGTTATAGGGTTGGGTTATAATTATCTTCTGCCTCGTTAATTATTAATGATCGCTATTGGACTCCTTATCCGCCTCGCTACTCCGTACTAAGATAGATACTTACTAGATACTATCTATATCAATCAATCAATAATTTTGGCTGAACAGGGGGAGTCTCGACTGTCGCGGAACTGAGTAGATACTCGGTAACTCCTGAATAATCATGAATTGGCTCTGCCGACGGAAAAAGAAGCGATCATCACCATGCACTGCACGGTCGGTCATCTGCATAACTGACCACGGTGCTAACGTAGAGGGAGAGGCAGAGAGAGGAGGTTGGCCATCGTCATCCTATCCGTCCCGTGCTGTCCTGCCACCGACGGTCTCAGTAGGTACAGATGTTAACAGCCTAGCATCGCCACACCGATATACTACGCTAACCATGTACATCTGCAACTCGATTTCTTGAAACTCAAGATCGGCATGTGTCGAAGCAACATCGGGATCCAGAAGCACGGCAAGTCAAAAAGTTTGTTTGGCTGGGAGTGGGGTGATTGGCAACCTTGCTTGCGCACAGTTGTTCTGTCTGTCTGTCTGATCTGCACGGATGAGATGCTTCTCTCCGCATTCGGTTGTTCGAGTTATTAAGATGCACTGCTGTGTAGCTACGCAACTACCTCCGCAGTTATGGAGTATTTGTGGCTCTTGTGGGTGGTATGATACGCATCTGCGTTTGGTTGGTTCGGTTGCGTTGCACGGTGGAGGCAACGGTATCCCCAAAGCTTGATTTCATGTACACTGTAGGCAGTGAATGGGTTCTGCGTTGGACTGTGCGATGCTGCTGTGGGCGACTTCCTGCTTGATGTCTTAGACCTGATGGATGTAGTGTGACATAGTTCTTGTGCATGTGGGTGGATTGTCTCAGTCCGTCTGTTTTGGTTTGTTCGATATCTCTTATATGCCATATGATGTGGGTGTGCTTGGGCTGGCTGGGATATACCTGTAGTTGCAATGGCTTTGAGTCGCCACACGGTAGTCGTATCGAGTATATGCTAGAGAGCTTGGTAGGCCCTTTGGTTGACAGTGTCCTCCGACCATCAATGCCGTGGCTGGTGAGAGTACTATATAGTCTGATGCTTGATAATATATAGTGGTACTATGCCCATGGGTATGTGGTATATGCAAGCCACCCACCCCAGATTTTGCTGTGTAGTGCTTCCGTGACTGACACTACAAGCAGCCATGTTCAGTCGGCTGAAGTGTGAGCTACCCGTGGTATATGCCCATAAGCCGTTGTTCCTGCCATGCCTTTCGGTCCTGCCATGGTTGTTTGTTCACCCCAATAGATTTAGGACGTCCAATCTCTTCCCCTGCTCCCCGCTTCTGCACCCCTAATTTACCGCATCTAAGATGTCCATGGTGATATCATCATCTGTCCTGGTGACCAGTGTTTCACATGTCTAGTAGGGTTATGCCTGTTGCCCTTGCCGTGCGACGAGGTTGTTATCCACGGCCGTAATACCGTGACTGATCAATATTGTATCCGTATGCCAGTCACCCCAGGGCTTGGTGCCATTGATATCTCTTCCTTGACACCACCGGCTACTATCACTATGATATAGCTATCTGCTTTAGTAGCGGGCGTCTTCCGGTCAGTTGTATGTACGATGGCTTATATAAAACGTTTGATGTATACATTCTAGGGGCTACACTTTCTATTCCCATATCAGTGAATAATACGTAGCAACGTGTCAAGATTCGCTCATGGCACGAATAGGACTATTAATTAGCAGGGAGATAGCCACGCCAATCAATCATCCATATAAACATGGACAGCCTGCCTACAAGGCCACAGACAGCCCTACGGCATTGCTGTTCATGACCTAAAAGACACTTACAGGCTCATAAATCAAGAAGTTGAGGCTTAAACATATAACAAGCCCGGGTGGTCTAGTGGTATGATTCTCGCTTAGGGATACAAACCCAAGCATATCTGCGAGAGGTCCCGCGTTCGATCCGCGGCTCGGGCCTTGTCTTCATCTTTTTTTGCATTTATTTTTCTTTCTCACCCACATGTAGGCATCTTTTTGTGTCGATAGGGACTTGAATTTGCGTTGTGAGATGAATAAACTTCCCGACTCTCGATGATAAATGCATACCACGTACACCATGGAACCTTAAACCCAATGGCTGCCACCAGACCATCCCGTGGTAGGCGAACCAGTACCGAGGTTGCCGTGCCAACCACGTCTCTTCGCCCATCCATCAACATTAGTATCTAGACCACCTGCATAGATATACCCAGCACCAGCTCACACGCAGGTACACCACACCTACATCTGCAAGCCCGCAGACACCACATATACGGAGCACCGGCATTACAGCAGACGCATTCTAACATCTCACTTCCTGTCCTGCAGGAGCGGGAGGAGGAAGAGAAGCACTTGATCGTGTCTTGCCATCACCAGCAGCCGCACCGCACGAGAAGACAAGACTAGAATGGCTCGACTCAACCCATCCAGTCCCACGAAGCCAGCAAAGCTCCAAGAGCGCCGAACACCTCCACGGCAGAGGACTCTCAATCGCACAGCGACCATCAAGCGCGATACTAGAGACAACAAATACCCCACGAACGGAAAAGCCAAGACAGTAGAACAATGGGCCGCCGCCGAGACATGGACAAAGAGCCGATACTCCGCGACAACGCCAGCGATCGAAGAGTCATTGCAAAGGAAGAATAGTAACAGGCTACAAAGATCTGGCACTGTTTCCAGTGGGGTATTCAATATCTTCTCGGACAATGGGGATGAGCAGAGTGAAACGGAGGAGAGCAGTTTGTCGTCTACTCGGTCTTTGATGTCGAGTGAGGGACGCACTGCGGATCCTTTGCAGCTCTCGCAGGTCAATTCTTTGTTGCTTCCATTGTCGCAGCAGTCGCGGAATAATAGACCGCCGCGTAAGTCGGTCGGGTATAACTATGACAAGGAAAATGATCCGATTGATGATGAGGCAGAAGAGGCTGATGAGAGTTCCGGGCTCTCGAGGAACTCGTCCACTGCCTCTAACCGGGCGCCTACGCGTAGTACGAACAGAGAAGTACAGCCACGAGGCAGGTCCAGGACGAGGTATACGGGCTATCGTCGAGATGAGACGGAGTCGGAGGTCGAAGAAAGCGAAGATGATAATGGCTTTGACTCACTGGATGATTTCATTGTCAGCGACAATGAAGATATCAGCTATCATGAGACGTCCGACGATGAAAGCCTCGAAGAAGAACAAGAAGAGAAACAGCCAACCCCTTCGCCGCCTAGGACTAGAAAGAGACTGCTTAGGGGGAGACGACCCCGTCCAGAAATAGAGCCAGAGACAACACCTCCGGATTCTCCCAGTGAAAGCCTTCACTTGGAACCTTCAGTGCCTGCTACGATAACAATGGAGGTCCCCAAGCTCGAGGCAAAGCCTGAGAGGTTGTTTCAAAGCGAGCTCGAAATATCCGAAAAGTTGAACAAGCTGATGCTGGACAACAAAGACATAGAGCCTAAGCAGGAAGAGAAAAACACTTATGAGTGAGTAGAGATGGAGACCCCCAGCCACCCATATATGTAATAACACCAAGCAGCAGCATCGAAGAAGTAGACGCCCCCACCAAGAAGCTCCCATCAAGGAGCAGTGTTAAATTAGAGACGCCCCCATCTAGTCCAACAAAGGGACGCAGTCTACAATCTCCAACCAAGCTGAAGGCCCACATCCCACCAACACCACACCGAGAGAGCGTCGACGCATTCTGGAGCCAGGAAAACACCAACAACTGGATCGACCAGCACTCTCCGTGCAAGATCGACGATCTACTGCGCGAATTCGACGACTCGGACTCGGATGATGAATTCAGTGACAGGGATACTTTGCCCAAGACCGTAACACCGAAGACCACAACCAAGTCCTCAGCAAAAACACCCAGCAAGACAGCTATGAAGAAGGCCGAAGCGGAGCAGAGAAAGCTCGAGCGGGAGCGCGCAAAGGCATTTATAGAGAACAGACAAGTCATGGCCGAGAAATTCTTCAAAGTCCTCGACGACACCGTGACTGACGGCCGACTCTCAAGAATGACCGCGTCGACAGGAGGCGTGATCATCGAATGGAAAAAGCGACTCCAAACGACCGCCGGTCGAGCATCCTGGAAATGTGTTACCCCGTCACCAAAGAAGGGAGGAGACCCGGCCATGCCACCTCAGCATTATGCCACCATCGAACTGGCAGCGAAAGTCGTTGACTGCGAAGAGCGGATTATCAAGACGGTCGCACACGAGTTCTGTCATTTGGCGAACTACATGATCTCAGGCGTGCATGACAACCCCCACGGCACTAGTTTCAAGGCATGGGCCAGCAAGTGCAAGGAAGCTATGAAGAACCATCCTGTCTACGGTGGGAAAGTCGAGATATCGATCAAGCATGACTACGCCATCGACTATAAGTACGTCTGGCGCTGCGTGCACTGCAACTTGGACTACGGACGTCACTCGAAGAGCATTGACCCCAAGAGACATCGGTGCCGGTGCCAGGGCATCTTGCAACAGATTCAACCCAAGGTGAGGAATGTGTCGCCATTGAAGAAGTCGGTGAACGCGCCAGCCCCAAGCGTCAGGGGACTGTTGAATGAGGTGGGCCGCGTGTTGAATGAGACGCAGAGGCAGACATAATTGGAGGTTCCTGTCAAGTGGGAGGAGACATGGGGATGTTGATCTAGTAGGTATAATATTTGATGTATGTCATGACTGACGGTTGAATGTCTTGTTATTAGCGATCATGTACATACATATACAGCTTGTTGTTTTCATTTCGTTGTTATCTTTTCTCTAGGTGTACAAACAGACCAATCAAGATACATACACCGATTACTGTGCCACTTTTTAAATGTTTCTGTAGTGATCCTTGAATATGATGTAGAACTATCTATCTAAGTGACTACCTAGCACGCACACATAATGGTATCATTCCTCCCACCACCCACATACCCAAGCAAGAAAACACCAGAAAACCAAAAAGACCCCTCCTATATCTATCCAAACAAATCCCACTCCGCAACCACCAATCCATCACCACCAAGCAACCCCTCCACCACCTCCCCAACGACCCCTTCCTCCTCCCTCAACCCCTCCTCATCCCCCCTCCCCTCAAACTCCTTAACCGGCACATTCCCCCAAACCACCAAATCACTCCCCTGCTCCTCCAACCTAACCACCAGAAACGAGCATCTCACTGCATCCTTACCCCCTTCCTCCCCCAACTCCACCCTCCCCGTATACACCCTCCCCGCCCCAGTGCCCTCCCGACGGCCCACACTCGTAATCGGTGTGCGGAACCGAATAGTGTCTTTACTGACGGTGTCATTTTCTTGGATGTCCAGGATGTGGTAGAGGATGGCGGCTTTGTCGAGGGTTTCTCTTCTATCTTGGTTGTGAGATGTGGTGCTGGTGCTGGCGCTGGTTGCGGAAGCGAATAATTCGCTGTGCTTGGATAATGTTTCTTGGCTTGTGCTGTCCGGGACGTATTCGTTGATTTCGTAGATTAGGGTTGAGAGGGTTGTCGGGGAGAGGTAGAGTTCTTGGTGGTCGGGGATTTGGCGGAGGTTACTGTTTTTTTTCATCATTATTGTTGTTGTTAGTATTGGGATTGATGGTTGAGAAAAGGGGAGAATGTATGTATGTATGTATGTACCTAGCATCTAGCCAGCCCTTGGGGATGAGGCCTTTGATGGCGCCGCCGTAGAGGGGTTGCGGGGTGTATGTTGGTGGTGGTGGTGGTGAGGTCATGGTGGGATAGATACGTGTTGTGTTGTGTTGTGTAGTGTGGATGTGTGGTGTGGAGGTATGCGATTGCTTTTTCTGGTTATGGTTAAATGTATATATGTATGAGAGGATAGGAAGGAGAAAAGAGGTATGTTGTAGATTGTTGGTATGATGGAGGAGAGGAAAAGCTCAGCTGCTGCGCGGAGCGGAACTTTGATTGATGGTGGGGGCGGGGTGTTCGGATGGCCGGCCGAGGATTAACTCTACTTAGTACTACTCATATTTTGGCAGAAATGAAGACATCGGATTTGACACATTGATGAGGAGCCGATGATGGTATTTTAAATACCTCTGTCATATGGCTGGAGAGTGTGTATATGTTTTCCATCCCCACTATTCTGGTATGCATCCCTGACAGATGGATATATATCTTTCTAGATAGTACCTGTAGTTCTGGATATCAACAGCCTCAGTAATTTTACGATGTGAAAATAAGCACACTGATTGGGGACACTAATACGATATTCGATTAATGCTACTAGGTAAATAAGAGTACTAGGTGCCATAAGCTGGTATGGACGGACACTGTATACTTCCATAGTTGAATCTAGGCTCAGCAGTAGTCTCGAGAATGGTTCAATTTGTTGCATCCTAATCTCGAGCTCCTAACATCGATAAATATCTTCATAAAGCCACCAACATCCTATTCTGAAAGGATTAACAATCTGACCTGCCAGCAGCAAAAACCGATGGCAATGGTATCAACCATAACCAAGCCCTACATATCCAGCAGCTCCTCAATATACTCGTCCAACGCAATCATCCGGAACCGGTTCCCCCATTTCGCTCGGAATTCCTTCCGGCGATAAGCATAGCTCGTCACTTGGCTGAAGCTGACCAGCTCCACGGCCCAGCCCCGGCTCAGCGCCCGCTCTACCATCTTCATAAATCCGCCCGAGAATTCGGCTTCCGCCGCGTCTCCCGTGGCTAAAACGATGGTTGCCGGTTCGTCCGTGTCTAGCAAACTTTCGAGAATCTTCAGATGCAGAATTTCGTCCACACCCTGCTCAACCCAGCGCTCCTCTGATGCTTCGTTCGTTTCTGAACCGCTACCAGGGTCGTGAGCGCCAGCTCGAGGATTCTTGCGGAACCGCATCTGACGAGGAGTCATATGCTTGACTTTGTGGACCCGGTCGAGAATGTTGGCTTCGTAACCAAGTTGTTCACCTTCGGTGATGGCTGCAAATCGATCCGAGCCCACCAGGACTCGTTTGGCGGTGGGCCGGCCACGCTCGAGGATTAGAGAGAAGTTTTGAAATGACAAAGGCAATCGGCGAATCCGCGTCTTCACCGGGATTTTGCGCGATAGCTTGACCGTATCGTGGAATCCAACCATGATCTGGCCCAGTTAGCGCAAGAACACCATTAGTCTTGAATATACATACATTGGACATGTCAACAAAGACATGGATGGGACGGCGGGTGACATCCGTCTTCTTAGAGTTCAAAGGCCGTCCGACTTGGGTTACGGCATCTGCATAGTCGGGGAAGTTCTTCAAAAGCTTAGTCAAGAGACCGATCCTCCGATCAGCCGTAGACCTATATGCAATAGGCTGTACGCGTAGCGTGCCAGTGTTGGGAGGATTTTTCACAATCTTCGGGGGAGATGCCTCCATCGACTCATCATAGGAGGAAGGTGGTGTCTCATATGGATCAGACATGGCACCCGCCGTGCCGACCTGCGGAGGGACCAGCGACGGAGTGCTTCCGCTTTTGAGCAAAGGAGGATCAAAGACGCTAAGGTTGCCATCAGACTCGGCTTCCACAGCGCTCTCAGAGGTGCTAGCCTCATCTACATGCTTGCTTAGTGCAACATCTGATTTGTTGGGAGCTCGCTTCCCGGCGGTGGCCTTGGCCTGCAAGTTGCGGGACCTGGAGACAGGTATAGGCTTTGACGGAGTACGGGAAGGCTCCTCATCCAACCCTGCAGAGTCGACAGGGTCATTTAAAGGTCGTTTGAGGATTTCGATTCGCTTAGGCGATTGTGGCGTAGGGGTAGGTGTGTTTCGCTGAAGTTCACAAGGTTCAACTGGTGGGCGGGTGGCCGAGATGCTAGTACTGCCTAAAAGCTCCCAAAGAGAACCAAAGTCTCCTAGCTTCGGAGGAACCCCTTCACCAGGCCTCACCTCACGCACATCAGCAGAGGAAGCGGAGCCATCGTTGTTGTTTGTCTCCCACCTAGGCCGAACAATTGAGGCGGACTCCGGGTGGCGATAAGGAACCGATGAGCTACCAGTGCCGTAGGTCGGGGTGCGGAGGAGATTGATCACCGGAGTGAAATCCCAATTTGAAGCTGATTCAAACGATGATGGCATTACAGGTATGAGGGCGAAATTGGTGTGCAATGAGGGTGTTGATTGCCCGGCAGCAGCTGGAGCAGTGATTGATAAGGCGAGCGGGGTTGCCTCCAGAGATAATCACAAACCGGCGGGCTCGCAGAGAACGTCAAGCACGAACGCAAAACGGTAGGTCAAAATCGCAAAGAAAAACAGAGCAAATAGATATAGAGCCGATCAACATGGTGGTCCAGCAGACCTAACGAGAGAGCGTGTTGGCGCCAAACGCATTGGAAAGACGAAGAGAGGGAGAGCGTCAGGCAGGACAACAGGCAGTCGGCCTGAAGGGACTCGCCGCGTGGCGGTGAACAGCTGGCCGCTTTCTGCTGGTGGCTACCGCTTGCTGTTTACATTGCACAATAAAGCTATACTATTTGCAGTCTAGCTCAATGTCGGTGTTCGCTTTAACATAGTTCCGAAAACAATCTGGCGCTAACCGCATCGAGCTACATGCGATCATGCAGACGTCATGACTAGGGCCCGCCCCCAAAGAGGAAAGTCTGGACCAGATCGGCGAGGTCTGGCGCCATCCGCTTTTTCGACCTTGTAGTTTGTACACAATACACAGTACACAGGGAATAAACTCAAATATCGTCATGCCCCGATGACGCACATGCAAGATCCGGCGTCCTGATCGAAACCGGGGTACTCCCCTCATGATGACGTTGATTCGCTGGTATCTCTTCCAGGACTGCTACCCCCCGGTTTCACTGGCTGCATTCACGTTTATCGATGGCGTAGCCATTCACTGCCAGGATAGTCGACGTCATGGAGCAACTTGAGGACCCAGAAACTTATATAAAGACTCCTCTGCACCGTCGATGAGTGTCTCTTCCATCAACAATTCAATCATCTACAAATCGCAACATCCAATCCAAAACTCAACTACATCCAACACTTTTCAAGTCCCTTTATCAACCACTCAATCAACATGTCTGACGCCGGTCGCAAGGATTTCTCCACCAGTATGTCTCCTGTTCCTGCGTTCAGGCGCGCTCACATCTTTGGCTTGCGTGATACTTACCCGCTTATGCAGAGGCTAAGGAGGAGATGACTCCTGACTCCGCCAAGTCCACCCAGGACAAGATCAAGGAGACCGTTACCGACACCGGTGATCGCGTCGCTCGCGGCTTCCAGTCCGACAACAGCAAGTCTGGCACGCAGGAGGCTTTCGACAAGACCCAGCGCACCCACGATAACACTTCCCACGGCGGTGCTTCCGGCTCCATGTCAGTATATCCCTGATCATGCGGTGGTCAATGAGAACATCTTAACTAACAGACTCTGCAGTGGCGACAAGATCAAGGACACCCTTGGTCTGGGTAACAACTAAGTGCACAACACTTCCGAATACAATCGATCGACGAGTCATGACCAATAGCGCTTTCACTGTTCTGTGATGCATGGAATCGGAGAACGATGGGTTGGCGGCTCACGGCAGATTGTCCTTTTCATGATTTTATGAGTTGACGATACCACACCTTGATAGTATCACCTCCCTAGCTCACCTCCCTAGCTCAATACTAGTTGCACATTTGATAAACAAAGTCCTACATCATTTGTAGTGTAGAATCTACTTTTCGGCAAGCTTCTCAGACATAGTGTTCTGTTGCTGGGTGAGTCGGTCAAGCTCCTGTTCTAGCTCCTTATATTGCGCCCGAGCACCAGGGATGTCGCTTGGCAGATCATGGAGCTTCTTTACCCTCTCCACTAGTGTTTCAGTGCTCTCCAGCATCCTGATCACGCTCTGCTCTTCCGCAATTACTTCTTCAAGCGTGGGTCCCTTGCTCTTATTTCTCTGTAGCGAGGCAAATCGATCGCGGTATTCGCCAGCTTTGGCGCTGAGCAATTTGGTTTCTCGTGTCCATTCCGCCGTTAGCGCTGGGAGGTTGGCTGGTGTTTCATACACCTCGCTGGTCTTGAGGTCTAAAAGTTGTTCTCGCAGCGTAGCCAGCTCTCTGCCCAAGTATTCGTGTAGTGCCTGTACTCTACTCATCTGCTGCTGCGCATCGAATTCCTCCATCGTAAGTTCAATGATCGATTGGCCCAGGTCTCTCGTACTTGTGCCCAAAGCCCCAAGTACTGCCGTTGTCTCTGCCAGGTCGTCCAGGTTTCGTCTGCCATTGTCGTCAAGATTATGTTCCACCTCATCCAGTATTTCTACCTTCTGCTTTTCCTCATTCTCCTCTCGGGCTTTGAAGCTTTCAACCGCCT
Source organism: Aspergillus eucalypticola CBS 122712 (assembly GCF_003184535.1). NCBI lineage: Eukaryota > Fungi > Ascomycota > Eurotiomycetes > Eurotiales > Aspergillaceae > Aspergillus > Aspergillus eucalypticola. Next base: position 438,048 of record NW_020290303.1, on the reverse strand, counting down.
GCTCGCGAGCCTGGTGGAGAACGGTGGCTTCCTCATCCGCAGTATCATTGGCAGCGGCCAGTGCTAGGAGGGTGCGCAGTGTATCTTCATTTCGCTCGAAGCTGGGAACCGGATTCGGTGCGTACTGACGACTGAGCCATGCATTGACATAAGCCCAATCTTTGGCCTGAATGGCCGCTTGGCGCGCTTTTGCGGGGGAGAGGAGGGGGCTATCCATGGCAATCGATCGTGTTGCTAGAAATTATCTGGGATATGCAAGGGTTGAATAGCCATGTAAAGGCCTAACAATCAAATGTCCCGGTATTCTCTCAATGATGCGGGTTGAGGAAAGAATTAGGTTCAAAGGTTGATTCAGGTACAGGGGACGGATCAACAACCCGGCCGGGGAAAGCGCTGCGCCGAATCCCGCCTCCGCTTCCATCCCGCGGGACACTCGCAGTGACCATCCCAGCTAGACAGCTCGACTAGGCCAACAGTCCCACGATGGCGAGCTATTTCCCTCCCAATGGAGCCATCTCCAGCCATGGCTCTACTCGAGCATCATCGCCAGCTTCCTCCCCGCTTTCACCCCCCGTACACCAGCGATCCAATGCCTTGTCCAACCGACTGACAAGTGTACTTTCGGCCTCCTATGCGGACTCGGACATTCGCGATGCGCTGGAGACACTCAGCCTCAGGGGGATACACAATACGGCAGAAGTTCGGAGACAACTACGCTTGGACGTTCAGAAGGAGGTCGTCGACAGCAATGCCGAGATTGTGCGGGATTTCGGTCTGGTTGCGGAGGTGAGATGCGCCGATGCTGAGAGATCCAATGGATGCTAACTTAGCCTGCTGCGCAGCAATTGAAACGGATAGGAAATGTGATTACCAACCTGAACCAGACTTGCGATGAGATGCGCAAACATATTGTCTCTGCCAGACAGGAAACAGCACCAGTGCTCGAGGAAGCGTCGGCCTTGATGAAACAGAAGAAAGAGGCAGAGACCAAACAGGAGTTGCTGGAAGCTTTCACCCAACATTTCATCGTCCCCGATGAGGATCTGCTGATCCTGACACATGCCGAAGAGCCTATTGATGACCATTTCTTCGAAGTCCTCGCCAGAGTCAAGCAAGTCTACCGGGACTGCGAAGCACTCCTCGGGGGTGAGAACGAGCGACTGGGTCTGGAACTCATGGAGAAGAGCTCTAGAAGCCTCAACTCCGCCTACCAGAAACTCTACAGGTGGATACAGAAGGAGTTCAGATCCCTCAACCTTGAAGATCCTCGCATCAGCAGCTCTATCAGACGTGTTCTGCGAGTGCTGGCGGAGCGGCCAAGCTTGTTCCACAGCTGCCTGGATTTCTTCGCAGAGGCGCGAGACTACGTGCTCTCTGATGCCTTCCACTATGCCCTTACCGATGCCGTCTCTGGCACGACGGGTGACACCAACGTGAAGCCAATCGAGTTCTCTGCCCACGACCCCTTGCGGTACATTGGAGACATGCTGGCCTGGGTGCATTCCACCACCGTCTCCGAACGAGAGGCACTCGAGGCCCTCTTCGTCGCCGACGGCGAAGAGCTCGCCAAAGGCATCCAAGCTGGGCTAAGCAGCGAACCCTGGTCCCGTATCGACGAAGACAAAGAAGTATCATTCGACGGCCAAAAGGCTCTCAGCGACCTAGTCAACCGAGACCTCATTGGCGTCTCCCGGGCCCTGCGCCAGCGCGTCGAGCTAGTCATCCAAGGCCACGACGACCCCGTCACCTGCTACAAGGTAGTCAACCTACTATCCTTCTACCAAACGACCTTCAGCAAACTCCTCGGCCCGCAATCCAACCTGGCCGAGCTCCTTGAAACCCTCGAAAAGTTCACCTTCAACCACTTCGAAACCCTTATGCACGACGAAGTCAACAACATCTCAACAGACCCCTCGGCCCTCACACCCCCGGCGGACCTCTCCGCACCCCAATTCCTCCAAGACGCCCTAGAAGTCCTCACCTCTCTAATGAAAACCCACGAGGCCTCCTACGGCGCCGACCCCATCCCCACCCCGGCCCCAAACCCACCTCCTCACCACCACCACCACCCCAGGACACCACCACCAGCGCCGAAAACAAATTCACCCCGGTCCTCCACTCCGCCCTGGAACCCTTCCTCGACCTCGCCAAATCCTCCGCTGCCGATCTCCCCTCCCACACCACCCAAACCATCTACCTAACCAACATCCACCTCACCGTCCGCACAACCATATCCCCCTACCCCTTCGCCAGCACCACCCACCTCTCCCAATCCAAACAGCCCTCTCAACCCTCCGCACAGACCTCCTCGAAATCCAACACCGCTACCTCCTCACCTCCTCAGGTCTCCAGACCCTCCTCGCAGCCCTGGAGCCATTCTCCCCTCAAAAGCCACCCTCAGACCAACGGCAGAAGTCGTTATCGAAACCAAACATCTCAGACATCCTCGCCCTCCCAGCCTTCCAGCCGCAGGCGCTTGTGAACATCAGTCAGCAATTGGATGACTTCCTTCCGTCTGCGTTGATGGATGCTACGGAGAACTTGAAGCGCGTGGCGAGCGCGACGTTCGTGAAGAGCGTTACGGAGGATGCGGTCGAGGCGTTTTGTAGGGACTTTGAGTTTGTTGAGGGCATGGTTATTGCGGCGGATAATGAGGCGCGTAGAGGTGTGGTGGATGGGGATGAGGGTGAGGAGGGGGAGGAGGAGGGAGAGGAGGAGAAGGGGGGTTTGAGGAGGTTGTTCCCTAGGACGACTGGGGAGATTAGGGTGTTGTTGAGTTGATTTAGCTTCTTCTTATTGTAGTGGTTAATAGGGGGTGGGTTGTGTGTTTAGGTCTGTGGATTGAATGTATATAGTGCGGATTGTGTTTGATAGCATTTGCTTCTTTAGTTATATATGTAAAGTTTGAATCGTTTATATTGTATATGCTATTTCATCTTCAGTTGATGTATGTAGTAAGTAGATGGCTAGATCTACGCCTGACGAATCATAATACCATACGGATCACGGTCCTTCTCACTAACATCTACCACACACTCTGCATCCTCAAACACCCCCTTCAGCTCCGCAGCACCACCCTCCAAACCCTCCTTCCTCTTCGCCTCCCACTCTTCCTTCACCGCACCCGCCAACTTCTCTCTCATCACCGCACGCAGATACCCACGCTCGGTATTCGAATGCGCCAGCGCAACCACAACCGACCCACGCTCCACCGCCGCCAACGCCTCATGGTGACTCAACTCGCCCGTGAAAAGCAAATCAGGGATCTTCCCGCCCGTGCCCTTCAGCAAAATACTCGATCCGGAGCCGGGGCATACACCCACAGTGCGGATCTTAATGTCCTCGACCGAGGAGGTCTGCGGAATAGCGATGGGAATACCACCGGGGTATCCGACGCCCTGGGCGATGCGGTCCACGACGGTAGTGAGAGACTGGGGCTCGTCGAAGGTGACGATGCGGCCCATGCCGGCTGAATCCATGCCTTCGGGGACTGGGGGCGGAGAGGGGATGATTGTGTTGCGGACGTGAGGGACGGGAGTCGCGGGGGATGCGGGCTGAGGGTCAGGGAAGGTGGCGTGGGTGTAGTGTGTTGAGGAGGATTTTTGGAGGGTGGGCTTTGTGCTGGTGGTTGGGGCGATGGCGCCGGTGACGATGTCGCAGAGCCAGTCGGCCATGCCGCCGGGGGTGGCGTCGATGGCTGTGTGCGGAGAGTAGACGCTGATGCCTTCTTGGGCGAGACGGAGGAGGGATGATTGTTGGGGGTCGTTGAAGGTGATGGATTTGAGGCCGCGGAAGATGATAGGGTCTGGATGTGTTAGTTGTGTTAGTCGGTGATGGTGTGTAGGTGATTGGGGGCATTGCGTACGGTAGGCTACGACTACGGAGTCGCGACGGGCAATTGCTTCGTCTGCAACTGCTTTGGTGAGGTCAATTGCTAGGAGGACGGAGTTTTTCTGTCGGCGGGTGTGGTCGAAGGGGGCTTCGAGAAGGACTGGGATGTAGAGTTAATGGGGGTATAAGACTGGTAGTAAAGGATGGGGGAGCTTACGGCCGGTGTTGTCCCAGCTCTTATCTGCCAATGACTCGGGGTAGCTGTTGCATCAGAACGAATTAGCAATTTTGGAACTCTAATTGATCAATGTAGGTGACGGAAAGCATACAGCTTCCTCATGGAGCTCACCACTGCCTGCGTAAATGGCGATGAGGTGGGGTATGAAGCAGACATTGTGGAATATAGGCGGGCGGATTGGCGACGAAGAGAGTTCATAGACAATGCTGTTGTAGTCTGGGGTATGCGGTGATCAGGAGCAGTTCCGGGATGTCAGCTGGCCAGCGCAAAGTTGAGCTAGAAAATACCCCGCGACTGTAAAAGCAGATGAAGCTTTAGAAGAAGCGATGGAAGCCGAGGAGAAGCTGGCGCCACAGCTGCCCTAGTCCAGACTGGGGCTAGTACCCACCAGCCACAACGGCAGCTGACCAATCCGTTTCTTACGGTACGGTACGGGAGGAAGGAGAAAGAGGATCAATTCCAGCATGAAGGAATTCCGTCATCCTACATCGGAAGAAGCATCACCGCGCTGCCCGCCCTTCTGACTCAAATCGCTTTTAACGACTCTCGGTCGCTTCATCTTAATATAATACCTTTAACTATTCAAGTACCTTATACTCCTTTGAATTCGCCGCCCGGCTCGCTTGATGTTCTCCCGCACCACTACCCTGTTGAGCAGAAGCTGCCGGTATCTTCTCCGCACCCCCGTCCATCACAAATCGCCGTTCTCGATTTCCGCGCGCTCCTTTGCGGCAGTCAACGCAGCCATGGCCGATACTTCGGGCGTTACGGCCGAGTCGCTGAAGACCAAATTGATCGATCAGTTGCAGGCGCAGCATGTTGAGATCGAAGACTTGTCGGGTATGAGAGCGCCTGCTGATTAATTTCATCTCCTTGAGGGAATGAATGCTACAACTATATGATTCCAAGACCAGATGTTGACGATAATGTTGTCTACAGGTGGTTGCGGACAGGCTTTCCAGGCCGTCATTGTCTCCCCCCAGTTTGAGAAGAAGACCATGCTTGCTCGCCATCGCCTGGTGAACTCGGCCCTCAAGGCCGAGATCGCTGCCATCCACGCCTGGACGCCCAAGTGCTACACTCCCGAGCAGTGGCAGGCGCTGCACCAGGGCTAACTCTGTTGTGAAGACGGAGGTTAGAGGGGTAGGGACTGGATATATCCTGGGGATTGACATGCCCTTGAGGGCATGCCGTCGGGCGTTGGGTTATTCGACATCATGGCTTTGCGCTGCCAGTTATGACTTATGCTTCGCTGGCTGTGGTTCTGAAAATAGAGTTCTATCGCAATAAATATTATGATATATTGTCATGTGAAGAGCCTAAGTATATAATCTTTTTATATGCTAATTCTCTGGGCTGGTATTAGGCCAAGACCTTCTCGGCCGCAGAGACTACATAATCCGTTAGTAACAAACAAACAATTTATATGCCGGTTTTTGGGACCATACCGTCAAGACCGATGTTGTCGGGCTCCACGAAAGCCTCCTTGACCTTGCCGTTCTCGACAAGCAGGGCGTAACGCTTGCTGCGGTTGTTTCCAAAGATGGAAGCGCTGTCGAAGGTCACATCCAGGGCCTCGGAGAACTTGCCACTGGGGTCACCCAAGAAGCGGATCTATCATGTAGCGTTAGTACACGGCACCGGGTGTTTCTCGTACAACCAGGTGATAAGATCACTTACGCCGCTCTTGCCCTCGGGGTCAAGGGAGGTAGCCCATGCCTTGGTGCTGTTGTCGGGTTAACCATGATACCCTCGATTAACGGATGACACCGTACGTGACCTGTAACTTACACGAAAGGGTCGTTGACTGCAACAACGAAGACCTGACCGGCCTCCTTCAGCTTGGGGTGGTTGATGAATCCAGGAACGTGGGTGGCAGAGCAGGCGGGGCCTAATTTCCGCCGAGGTGGAACGGTTAGCAATTTATCACCAGGGGACATATCTTTAATAACAGCGACCAGTCCTATCCTAGGCCGGGCCGACGATATCGGCACGAAGATTACATACTGAAGGCAGCAGGAACACCGACGATGACGCCCTTGCCCTTGAGCTCCTTGGCGAGGTTCACCTTGTTGCCGGGCGAGTTCTCAACCAGGACATCAAGGTCGGGGATGGCGTCTCCCTTCTGAACAAAAGCGGGTGCCGTGCTGTGGAAAAGGGCCCTCTGGGACAAGGTGCGAGGGACACCGGCGGTAAGACGACGAGCAGCAAACATGATGGCTACAGGGAGGAATGGATGATAATTTGACAAGGAATGTGTTTGGTGTGAGAGATTGAATATTCCCGTTGGGGGGTTGCCACAGGAAGTTAGATTGAGAGGTGGAAGGGAGGAAGAAGGTGGGAGCTGGATGGGAAGTTGATTATTGTTGTTCCTGAGCTGGTGGAGCTTCCTCAGCTTTCTCCAGAAATAACAAACATTAATTTAAATTGCTCCCGTTCGGGAGGTCGGAACATTAAACATTGCGATGATTTCGTCATGGTCGCTTTTCGGCTGCAGCGCCCGGACGTCGACTGGAGAACGTGGGGACTTGCTAAGGAGGAAGAGGAAGATATACTAGGACTTTCAACTATCCTTGATGGTCGAATGGGTTGATTGAAACAGCCAACTGCCCTCTGCAGATAAAAGCCACACAATAGTGCGGTTGTGAACAGAATTCCGGGACCTCTTGCTGGTTTCAAAACAATCATCCACGTGAAAAAGGGCGATAACGCCATATTTTAAGGCCCACTTATGTATGTCTACATATCATCACTTTAGATTCGCTTTCTCCCGGCATGTGGGAAGTAGTAAGTACCCAGACACAAGGCCGCGATGAAGAGGGGGTTGGACATCGAATCAATCATACCGTGCGGACATCGACTCCGGCAAGATCTCATGGACCAGTCTCGATCGCTGCCTCAGAATCTCTGACAGCCTTTGTTCCCGCCGACTGACGGACACCAACCCTGCATTGTCTGTCTCTGAACTGCAAGGGTTCGTTTGCAGCATTCAAGTGGCTTTGGACCGGGGGGGGTTTGAGTCTGGACTCTCAGCAGCACCTCCCCCATCTAGAACCTTGGCTGATAATTGATCTTATTCATGGGCTGGCTGGATGAGCGTGATAAGACGAGCATAAGAGGAGAAGACAGGAGTCGGATTAACCAGTAAATCAGTTGGGCACTTACTTACATAGTTTGTCTCGCATAATATTAATAGTACCAGCTTCCTTAGAACTAGTACATGATGTTCGGGAGGTGGCGTCTCCATGATCCATACTACTCCATAGCTCCTTGTGCTAAATTAAGAGCCCATCCGATCTCTCTATCACATCTTATGGCTCAATGAGGAAGACTGGAATTAGAATATGGCTATTTCATGGCCTGTCTCTGTTCTTTCTTTGTCATGTCGTTCTTACTTTTACACCTGATGACCTGTTAGTTAGTTGTAATCATCTCTGGATCCTCGTATCGTCGACTCACCCGCGAGAGGGGATCTGCAACTGTTGCCGAATTGAGGGACCCCCTGAGAAGGGAAGCCATCTGTAGTAGAGGAAAAGATGGCCCAGCAGAGCAAAGTCGTGCACTGAAGGCATACATACATACATACTGTATGTAAGTAATGATGCACTTGATTTGATTCTCTGGAACCCCACCTCGTACAAACCCGCTGGCTACCGCGGGGTCCGAGAGGAATGAACGAAGGCAAAAATAACAAGGATGATGGGCTGAGAGATAAACATTCAAAACGGTCATTGCTTCCGTCCACCCCTCCCTCGGTATACCACGACACGGCCGTTCGGGTTGTTGATCGCTGCACAGAATCCAAGGCCCCTCCACCTGAGGCAGCCTATCTCCATAGCTTTCCCCCCATCCTTTTCGTGCATCATTCTGCATCCATCAGGCGCACTGACAGCAGTCTTTGGACCGGTAGTTCCGCCAGAAGAAGTGGTGGATACTGATCACTCAGTCACACTTGCTTTGTTGCCTTCCTTACTTGGTGCCTTGTGCGTTTGTTTTTGGGTAATGGATATTCTCTTTCTGTCTTTTTATTATTACTTTAATTTTTTTTTTCCTAGGCCAGAACTCTTCATTTACCCATTCATTTTATCTACACTTTCTTCTCTCTCTATACCGTTTTCTCTTCGCCTTATACTTTGTATGTATGCTGGGAAAGTTAGAAAGGAGGGGAGCATAATTCTTGGTGAACGATATTGAGTTGTCAGTCCCTATTAGTTAGTTAGACCCGGGGGCTCTAAGATTTAGTTCCCAGTGTTAGGTTTTCGTTGGCTTAGCATTAAGAATTCTTCCTCTACCCCTCTTATGGATCTCCTTGCGTGAGGTCATCCCCCCCCCCCCAGAATTAGAGACAAGTGCTGCATGAGAAACAGCCTCAAGATACCCGTCAAACGGAGAATTTCAAATTGCCAGAATGCTTGGAGGAAAAGTAGATACTAGAGAAATTTGCACATCTCTCGAAAGTCAAGTAAAATTAACCGGAAGGGGTAAAGGGACGGAGAAGTGACAACCCAACGGGTGGGTTGGAAGTTGTGGCTAGTGACCACGTACTCGGGGGGAAAACCGGAAAACCCACTTGGGGCAATTGGAGATGCGTCGATAATAATCAATACTACTACTACCACTGCTACTTCATACATTTGACTACTGTAGATACTACAAGAAGAAACTTTGCTGGGCTGGGTGGACGTGAACCTGATTGCCAAATGAGAGTGAGCCATGGAAAGCAAATCACAGAACCACCTTTACCCACACGCCTGCCTTTTTCTTATCCACCCCCAACTCAGCCAGCAGCGCAGCAGCAGCAGCAGCAGCAGAAGACAGGCAGACAAGCAGACTGACTGACAAGACAAGAGAGGGGGGAAGAAGAAAAGCCCCTCGGTGTTTCTCTCTCTTTGCTACCTAACCTAACTACCGACTGTTGACTGATGATTTAGTATTTTATTATGATTGAATGTTATTTGGTTTGATTAGTATTTTCTTTTTCTCTTTTTTTTTCCCCTTCTTATTTCTTTTTTATCTTCCCCTCTTCAAGGAAAAAAGGGCAACAAGACCAAGACTGAAAATAATAAATCCCAAAAAAATATCAGGCTCCACCAAAAGGAGGGACTGGAACTAAACCCGAACGGCATTGACTAATTAATCCCCATTCCTCCTACTTCCTCACTAACACTAAGGCTCACTAAACTAAACTTGCCTACCACCACCACCACCATCTCTCGACCACGACTACTACCTTACGCTCGTCTTTTTCTTTCTTTCCCTCCATTCCTCTTCTTTTCTTTCGTCCTCTTCTTTTTCTTGTCTGATCACTATTCTATTTCTCTCTCTCTCCAGTCTCCTTCTTTTCCCTTTTCCTTTGCCACCCGACATTTAATTTGACGACTGGCTGGGTTTCTTCTTTCCCGTCCCTCCGCCCGTTTCTCGCCTTGCGACTTGTTGAGCCTGTTGCTTGTTCGATCGGTCGCGACCCATCTAGCCCACGATGGACGGTGGCCAGACCTCGACCAGCACCGCCCCCGCGGGCAACTCCAGCGATTTTGTAAGTGTCGCCCTCGTTAGCGACCGTCGTGAACCTCATGATCGCTATTATTTTGAATGCGATTATACTTCAGTTTGCTAACATGATGGTTAGGTACGAAAACTCTACAAGTGAGTTGTTCCCCTTTTACTACTTTTCCTCTGTACCTTGCCTGCGCTTCATCACTCCGGTTTCTCGTCCGCCGGGTTTTCCAACCTCAACCCCCCCCGGCCTTCGCTGTCCGGTTGTCGCTGCGCCCTATTAGAATCCAGCGATGTTCTGCAGAATCTCGACATTGATCATGCGTGCTAATCCTCATCGCAAAGGATGCTCGAAGACCCATCGTACGCGGAAATCGTGCGGTGGGGTGACGAAGGAGACAGTTTTGTGGTCTTGGAGGTATGGCGCTCTTCGCATCTCCCACCCTGTCTGCCTTCCCTGCGGTCGCAATCATCGAGGCTGACCTGGAAATATATTCAGTGCGAAAAATTCACCAAGACCATCCTTCCGAAGCACTTCAAACATAGCAACTTTGCCAGTTTCGTGCGACAGCTGAACAAGTACGACTTCCACAAAGTGAGACAGAACAACGAGGAAAACGGACAGTCACCGTACGGACAGAATGTAAGCAACCTGCGCTTCGTGGCAGTCGATGCGATAGGTTCTAACTGTACTTGCTCTTCAGGCCTGGGAGTTCAAACACCCTGAGTTCAGAGCGAACAGCAAAGAATCCCTCGATAACATTCGACGGAAGGCCCCGGCTCCGCGCAAACAGACCCAGAGCACCGAAGACTCGGTCCCGACACAACAAATAGATTTGCTGAACCAGCAAATTGTGGCTCAACAACAACAGATTCATCAATTACACGAGCGACACACACGACTCAGCGTCGATCACCAGTTGATGATGCAGGAAGTTATGAGGGTGCAGAAGACCATCCTTAACCATGAAAATGTTATCCACCAGGTGATGACTTACCTGCTCTCCGTTGATGCCCGCCAGCGGCGCGACAGCAAAGCGGCTGCTGTGCCTTTCCAAGCCCAGGGTCAAGCCGGTTCGACCCTGAGCCCTTCACAGGGCGCATCCATGGACGACGAGCCCTCGTCACCCTTGCAGCATGCCTCGAAGCTCCTGAATGATATGAACGCAGAGATTCAATTCAATCTAGGGGGCCTAGAGTCCATGGGCGAGCCACCGAAAAGTACCGCCGTGGTCCCTACACCTGCTCTGGAAACTGCTCCCCGGAATGGTGTCGCGCGGCCCTCTGCTGCTGACGCCAGTGCGAATACTGCTATGGTCTATCCCAAGATGAGCGGAGAGATCGAGCCCGTCGTCTACCCGGTGGGCGCCACCAACGGAATCGATCCTATGTACAGTGAACATGTCAACAACGTCCCGTATCCCATGCCTCCCAAACAAGAGATTGACGAATCTCGACGGCAATTCCCCGACAACCGGAAAAAGAGCGCAAATGTCGATCCCGGTTGGGTGCGCAGCCCCCATATCCTACTCGTGGAGGATGATGCGACATGCCGTCAAATTGGTGGCAAATTCCTATACTCCTTCTCGTGCCTGATTGATACCGCGGTATGTTACTGTTTTCAAAGACTCGGAAATCTCTCGACTGACATAGATTCAGTTTGACGGCCTGGAAGCGGTGAACAAGATCCAGGATGGTTCCAAATATGATCTCATTCTCATGGACATTATCATGCCCAATTTGGATGGTGTTTCTGCTTGCCACCTTATTCGCCAATTCGACAGGACCCCCATCATCGCCATGACATCTAACATTCGCAGTGACGATATCCAGCTCTACTTTCAGCATGGTATGTTCGCCACCCCCTGGGCTCCTTAGTACAGCCACTCTTGGGTCGCTATGTTAGTGACTAACAGCATCAATAGGAATGGATGACGTCCTTCCAAAGCCCTTCACAAGAAAGAGCCTTCTTGATATGCTTGAGAAACACTTGGTTCACCTGAAAACGATGCCGCCGGGCATAGAGGCTCCCCAATCGGCAGCAGCCGTTACGATGGCCGCGCAAAGCTCGGCCGCCCAGTCAGTCAAGGAGGACAGCTCTCCTGGGCAATCGCCAGCAACATCGATGACTGCTTGGCAATCACCGGGCCAATTTCCAGGCATGACTGCCGTGCCTCCTAACGTTCCGCAAGTCCAAGGCCAATATATACCCGCCGCCCCTGCTGCGGCTGCATATGCCGTAGATCAAAACGGAGTTCAGTATCCCGCACCCGCGGTGGCCCTTGCTACTACGGCGCCTGCGGCCGTCAGGCCGCAACCACCTCGACGACAGCTTTCGGAAATGTCGAGTGCCACCGAAAACCCCAATATGGCCAAACGGCCGCGCATGTACGCTCATCAAGCGCAGCCAATGGTTAACCCCATGCAAGCTGCGCGAACGGGCTAGATTGAGTGTCTTCCATCTCTCCCCTCTTTTCTCGCCCTACACTAGATGAACAATGACCTTTTCCCAATTTCCTTTGACACCCGCCTTCCGCATCTCTCACCTCACTTCCGCTACGCCTCTCCACCTTACGATTTCCGTTGTTCTTCTCGTGATGAAGTCTTAGCCGTACGATACTGTTGTCTCAGGGAGTTGTACTGCTTCTGTGTTATTTTCCCGACGTTGCTCGATATATCCCGGTGTTGGAGGCGCGTGTTATTCACTTGCATAGGTTGCGAATCATTTTGCGGCAAACTGTTGCGTTGTTTTCGTTTCTACTGGCTGGATGGCCGATGCAGTCGAAAAAAACTGGTACTCGGGGTATGGCATCCAGATACCTTGGTTTTGGCAGCAGGACCTTGGGCTGGCAGCATGTTGTGTCTATTGTACGCGTCATATGGACTTGTTATTCTTCTTGTTGGGGGCGCTTTGTAACCAGTCTCCGTTGTTACGTGGAAGGTCAATTTGCTGTGGGTCAACTAGTTAGCTAAGCATATGATGCTCAACAGCAGGGTTGTTGGGTCAGGAGGTAGGAATCTATAGAGCCAAATTCAAAATCTATTATTAACTCCCATCATTTCCAACCACATAGATACTATTTAACGTTCAGCATATCCAGGTCTAGTAACGGAGTGCAAAAAGGGAATATGACGTTGCAGGCGCCCACCACTTTTTCCACCCAGCAGTTGAGCGGAGGGGAGCATCATCACCACCCTCGTCATCATACGACCCAGCGAACCGATCTGCCCACCCGAACCCTCCAAGCAGGCTGCACTTCCGATCTGGTGTTCATCAGCTTTATCCACGATAGATAAGGTTCTAGACCGTCGGTCCCTGAACAAGGGATATTCCTTCGAGTCCATGAGGGCCCAGGCCTTCGATGGTGTTCTGGACTCTGAAACCCCCGGCACTCGCTGAGCCACTGTGGCTGTACCCCTTCTGCAACGGGTATTAATCACGTGAATTATCACGTGAAATATGCATCACGTGCAGTGTGACCAGGGGGAGAGCAGCCGAGGTGAGGTGGGGGTGTTTGTGAGTAGGAGTAGGAGACAAACAAGACAAACGGGCCGCCAGGTGGGATGAAGAAGAAAGCGTGACTCTGACTACCTCCGCCCGACGGCGCCGGGCTTGGCGGAGATTTTGCGAGTTGAACGCGCCCTGGGCGAACTTATCTCATTGTTGCTGTCGGATTGTGCCGATTGTTCTAGGTGACTTTTTTGCGCCTGCCATAATTTTCCCACAATACCCTGTTACTGCTATTTCCTTATTTCTTGGACCTACGCCGTATCTGAGTCCCTTTGTGATTTGAGGTGGGGGAATTTCGAGAAATTACTCATCGGTCGATCTACATACCGTTCCTGATGTAAGTGCGCAATCGTGTGCCCTCAGCGCTCTTTGATGGAGGAGATGGACCTGGATTGTTCTGACTTGCTGACGCTTTTGGTGTATAGATGGGCCCGAAACAAAAAGGTGGTGCGGCGAAGAGGGGAAATGCCACGGAGGAGGTAGAGGAGACATTGCAGGCTGTTGTATGTTATTTTCATATCGCAGAGGGGAGGTTGATGGTTTGCGGTCCTGGACTAATGGCGCCGTGTGGCTTTAGGTGCTTGCAGATACTTTTGAGACGAGGTTCGAGCCGTTCACACTTGAGAAGCCTAGGGTATGTGTGGTTGTGCTGCTGCATTGACTGTATGCATCGATGGTGGGGGACTCTGAAGGCTGACGCAGAGTGATTGATCTAGTGTCTCTTGCCGCTTGCGAACACTCCCTTGATTGAATATACGCTCGAGTTCCTTGCCAATGCCGGTGTGGAGGATGTCTTCCTGTACGGCGGAGCGCACTCCGATCAGCTGGAGAAATACATCAAGTACGTGCGGGCTTATACAGGATATGCTGGAGATATGTTATTGTGGTTGCCGGGCTGACAAGGAGGATTTGCACAGTGCATCCAAATGGAGAGCGCCGTCGTCGCCTTTCAAGCAGCTGACTTTCCTCAAGTCGACGTCGACGTCGGTTGGAGATGTCATGCGTGATCTTGATGGCAAGCATCTCATCACGGGCGACTTCATCGTTGTCAGCGGTGATGTTATCAGCAACCTGCCTATCGAAGGCGCGCTAACCAAGCACCGTGCTCGCCGTGAAGCGGACAAGAACGCCATCATGACCATGATCTTGAGAGAGGCTGGCCGGAACCACAGAACTAAGTCCTCGTCTGTGTCCCCTGTTTTCGTTATCGACCCAACCAAGGACCGTTGCCTACACTACGAGGAGATCGACCATCATTCCCCCGAGTCTTCTCGCCTGAACATCGACGCGGAACTCATTACGACACACCAGGAGATTGACCTGCGCCAGGATCTGATTGATTGTAACATCGATATCTGCACACCCGATGTGCTGAGTCTTTGGTCCGACAGTTTCGATTACCAGACGCCCCGCAAGCAGTTCTTGTACGGTGTGCTGAAGGACTACGAGTTGAACGGAAAGACAATCCACACACACATTGTGAAGGACCACTACGCTGCCCGGGTCCGGAATCTGAAGGCGTACGACGCTGTCAGCAAGGATGTCATTTCGCGGTGGGCGTACCCTCTGTGCCCCGACACCAACCTGCTTCGCGGCCACAACTACGAGCTTCGGAAGGGAAGCCTGTACCAAGAGCAGGGTGTAACTCTGGCCCGCTCGTGCGTGATCGGTCGGCGCACGGTCATCGGCCAGGGCACCAGCATTGGAGACAAGACGACGGTCAAGAACACTGTTCTCGGACGCGACTGCAAGATCGGCAAGAACGTCACGCTGGATGGTGCTTATATCTGGGATGGCGCTGTCATCGGCGATGGAACGACTGTCAACCAAGCCATTGTTGCTGACCGGGCAGTGGTGGGCAAGAACTGCACCATTGAGCCTGGCTCTCTGATTTCATTTGGTGTCGAGATCGCCGATGGTGTCAAGGTTAGCGATGGAAGACGCATAACGACAGCCTACCGGGAGGAGGACGATGAGGTGCCGGCCAGTGAGCCCGAGGTTGTTGGAGAAGGCGGCAAGGGATATGAGTACGTTCCTTATGATGACGATGAGGACGAAGATGAGACGGCCAGCAATGCTTCGTCTGGTTTGAGTAAGGGCATTCTGCTGCTCCATTTTTCTTGTTTTTGAATCTGATTGGCTAACATTACTTTCGCAGTTTACAATATGGCGAACCTGTCTCTCTCTACAGAGTCTATCTCGACGCTTTCCTCCGAGATCTCAGAATTCGGCCGGTCTCGCTCGGGTAGTTTCAGTACTACAATGTCCGACGACGAGGACCAGGACCACTTTGTCCACGATGCCGCGGCGAGTGTATACGACAGCTTGCGGGATGGCGTCACATCCGACGTGGTACAACTGGAGCTGGTCAGTCTGCGTATGACGGCGAATGCTTCCGACCACCAGGTCCGACGAGCCGTGGTCTCGGCGTTCATGAAGCGCATCCAGCAATTGATGGACGGCGGCAAGGGAGCGAGCGAGGCCATCCGGGAGATCTTTGGCAAGTACAAGGAGATTGTGGAGCGGTCATTGTTCGATCGCGACAGCGACGAGAAGCCCGATCAAGTGGACTTGCTGGTCCTCCTGCAGCAGGACCTGGCGCACCGCAGCCGTGGTGACACGGTCATGCTGTTCACGGCCAAGGAGCTGTACGACCTGGAGATCGTGGAGGAAGAAGCTTATGAGCAGTGGTGGTCCGATGAGCGGTCGAGCAGCACGGAGGAAATGCGGCAAGTGCGCAGCCAGTCGCAGCAGTTTGTGGACTGGTTGGCCAATGCGGAAGAAGAGGAGAGCAGCGAGGAGGAAGAGAGTGATGAAGATGATGAGTAGATGATATAGACCATAGCCTAGAACACTAGCAGGATTGTCCAAAAATTCAATGACAAAAACATTACTCCATTCACACTAATGCAGCATACCCATACCCAGCATGAATGGAGCTGCAGCTGATGAAGCGTTGAATTGTTGCTTGTGCTTTCAGTGCCTGTATTGGCTGCCTAATATCACAGGTATCAACCAGGCAGTCACGGGTATCGCCCAAAGAAGCAAGTTAGATAATTAGATTGCCTGAATCAGTGACGATGGAATTATTTGTTGGCGATCGCCTGGTTCTTGCCTTGCTTCAGCCAGCACCATTCCAATAATAACTTCGAATTTGTTCTGTTTGTTGCTTCTACATACGACTTGGATCCTCCCAGGTGGATAAACGACAGTGCACACATCATCTTCACTATTGTCATCATAGCACCCCTGTGATTATTGCTCACTACTTGACTCGGTAGTCGGTTAGTTACTTGTCACATTGACTAAGAGTCGTGAGGGGAGGGGGGGAAGAAGACCAGCTGTTGTCTTCCCAAGGTACTACCGTACTAGTCTATCTATCTATTCTTACTCCGCACTTCTGGGAACTTCTCTTCGATGTGCACGGCTCTATCTGCCTTTACCTGTTCCTCGAACTGTCTCCCCACAGTTTGGCTCTTTTGGTGGAGTTCATCCCCCTCTACTTAGAACTTGGGCCTCCTGCTGCAGTTTGACCCTGCCAAGTCCCTAACATTGGAGCCGCGATCGAGCATAATAAAGGGATACATCATTCCCTTTTTTTTCCTTTTTTTTCTTCGTCCAGGATAAATCCTCGAAATAGGGGGATCCCACTACTGAGAAGATATTTTCGGATCGGAATCCACCTTTTTTATTGTTTTTCTTTCTTTCTGATATTCCCCTTTTAATCGAATTCACTGTTGCAGTTCTATCGAATCCAGAAAAGAACGGACCCCACACCAGAATCCCTCCCGTGACGTCCGCCCGGTTGTTAGTGACACAACCCGCCCCTCCCTTTTGCCCAAGCAGTTGATTGAACATCATTAAGCTCTCCACGCAACGATCGGCTGAGGGCTAGTGCTGCCCTGTTCCCCTCGTTCCTACTACCACTACCCTGTTTTCTTTTTCCTTATTGTCATCAGGGTATTTCCGTATTCCCCCTTTTTTCCCATCAAAGTTCCTGCTATTTCCGGTAGGCTGCGGGCTGTGTGTTGTCTCGAGAAAAAAGAGGTCTCGACATCCCATCTCGAGGCCTACCTTTTTTTCGCGTCAGCACATAATACCGGCTTGCCACGGGCAGAAACGCTTTCACCACGCCTCCCCTCACGAGAAAGAGGAAGGCGGCCGCGGCGACGCTTGTAGATAACGAACCCAAAACAGCCGCCACCAAGGCTTCCGTCGCCCTTTCGCCTGCCGCCACCGCAACCTCCTCTTCGGGCCAATCCTCCCGCAAAAAGCAGAAGCCCGCGGTCCAGGACCCTGACTCTGATTATACCCTAGCGACTCCTGGTAGCTTTTCGGTTCCCGTGCGATCGAAGGAGGAGGAGGATATTGATACTCCGGCGTCTACCAGCATGGAGTCGGATGAGGACTTTATGAGTGTCGGGTCGAGCCCGGATGATTTCCTGGATACCCAAGGAAGTGATGTCGAGAGTCTTGGGGAAGGTTAGTGATCAGGTTGACTACATATTCTTGGTTATATGGTCATGCTGACGATATCCTTCTTGCTTACTGTACAGACTTCGGTGACGATTTCGACGGCGGGTTCTCTAAAGATAAGGATATCATCGCGACGAAACGAAAGCCTTATGAGGTTGAGTTTACTGTTTTGAGCCCGGAGGACATCGATCGTGAACAGAACCTGCAGATTAACGAGGTCTCCTCGATCCTTGGGCTGCCCCCAGAGTCGTCGGCTATTCTGCTGCGCTATGGACGATGGAATCGGGAGAAGTTGATCGAGTCATACATGGACCATCCCGAGAAGACGTTGGAGGAGGCAGGCCTCGGCACCAACTTTGATGGAACGCCAAAGACTGAAGTGATACCAGGGTTCGTGTGCGACATCTGCTGCGAGGACGGGGACGACCTTGAGACATATGCCATGCGTTGCGGGCACCGCTTCTGTGTGGATTGCTATCGTCATTATCTGAGACAGAAGATTCGGGAGGAGGGTGAAGCAGCGAGGATAGAATGCCCGAGTGATAGCTGCAATATGATCGTGGACTCGAAGTCATTAGGTCTTCTGGTGACAAACGATCTTAAGGAGAGGTGAGAATCGCAGCATGTCCTTTACTCGCCCTGTTACTGACGCTTTTCAGATACCACGCGCTTCTTACACGAACATACGTCGATGATAAAGACAACCTCAAATGGTGCCCGGCGCCTAACTGTGAATACGCGGTTGACTGCCCTATAAAGCAGCGTGATCTCCGTCGTGTCGTACCCACTGTACAGTGCGACTGTAGGCACTATTTCTGCTTTGGGTGCACACTAAATGACCACCAGCCAGCACCCTGCACGCTGGTGAAAATGTGGCTCAAGAAATGCGAGGATGATTCCGAGACGGCGAACTGGATCTCTGCCAACACCAAGGAGTGTCCCAGATGCCACTCAACGATCGAAAAGAACGGTGGATGCAACCACATGACGTGTCGCAAGTGCAAGCACGAATTCTGTTGGATGTGCATGGGACTGTGGTCTGAACACGGCACTAGCTGGTATAACTGCAACCGCTACGAGGAGAAATCTGGATCAGATGCCCGAAGTGCGCAGGCGCGATCCCGGGCGTCGCTGGAGCGATATCTCCACTACTACAACCGCTATGCCAACCATGAACAGTCCGCCAAGCTGGACAAAGATTTGTATCTTAAGACGGAGAAGAAGATGACGAGCCTGCAGTCGCAGTCTGGACTCTCATGGATCGAGGTGCAGTTCCTCGATACCGCATCGCAGGCACTACAGCAATGTCGCCAGACGCTGAAGTGGACATATGCCTTTGCCTACTACCTCGCCCGCAACAATTTGACGGAGATCTTCGAGGATAACCAGAAGGATCTGGAAATGGCGGTGGAAAGCCTGAGTGAGATGTTCGAAAAGCCCGTACCGGAGCTGGCGAACTTGAAGGTCGACATCTTGGACAAGACGGCGTACTGTAACAAGCGCCGGGTGATCCTCCTCAGCGATACTGCAGAGAACTTGAAAAACGGTATGTCCCTTGTGAATTCACGAGACGTTTCTGTATACTGACATGTAATTCCCAGGGGAATGGTCCTTCAACGTGGAATGGTAGACTACAGTATATAGAATGATCGAACTTACATCCTGTTGAGGCGCCACCCTCCCCCACTACTTCCTCAGCCGGTGGACGAGCTTCACGACGTGCATGACGACAGCGCATATGGTTTCTATCTATCTAAACAACTCTCTCTCTCACTCACTCCGGCGTCCCTGATGTTTTCCTGGATGGTTCGTTATTCGTATGTATCAACTACTTCTGGGCGATTTCTGTGCTGTACTTGTCATATATTTCTTCTTCCACATTATTCTTCGAAACATATTAGTCATGGGACTAGTACTACCTGAGGTTGACATTTCCACATTCAACGCCATGAAGTGGGGTGGGATGTATTTGAGAGGCATGCACATGACGTGAACAGACTGAGTCGGGTGGGTAGGTGTCTAAAATTGACAAGTTGTGGGAGACTGTATGAAGAAATAATGTCCGAGTAGGTAGATGCCTTATACGGAGGATTACAGTTAACAACTATTACAACTGCAAGGTATCTATGCTTATGCACCAGCTAGTCTGACTAGCCATAGAATGGAAATCTCGGTACTGGTGGAGAAAATGAAGAACTGCGAAAATTGTACACCGAATCAACCTCCTACACTGATTGATCCCACGTAGCAAGTCAATCAGTCAGCGATGATCCGCTAGATACTAGTTTACTAGCCAGTTACCTTAACTTATCTAGTAAGTAGTAGTAGTAGTGTCAAACGCCAAGAGCCAAATCCCCAACAGCCAACGGTGCCAACTAGATGTCCTCTACTATTTTAGCCTTGCTTTGCATTACAGTATCCCCGAGCCTGGCATACTCCGTATACTTTCCTATTGAAAAGAGTAAATTAGATGAAAAAGAGAGGAATATCCATAATAGGAACTTAACCCCGAGCCAGCAACCCCAAAAAACACCCGTGGCAAAGAAAATTAATAGAGGAAAAACTTATTCTAGAACATATCCAAAAGTAGTGGAAAGTGTTAATCAATCAGATAAGCCAAATCCGCTCGCTGGCTGGCCCACCCCAAGAGGAAAGGAAGGAAGAAAAAAAAAGAAAAAAAAAAAAAAAGAAAAAGAGATCATCTGCACAGGCTGGCATGCGGCGCCGCGGTGTGCCGTGCCGAAGTTTTTGACTGACTGATTGATTGATTCCTCCGTGCTTCGGCGGTTTGCTTTAGTTACTACGTACTTACTTTCTTAGTTTAGTGTTTCCATGATCCCCCCATCTACTTAATGTCGGAGTAATACATAGTCTGTTCGCTTCGTGCCGGGGAAAGGTTTTTTTGTTTTCCAGGTAATTAGATTAAGTAATTGGAATGAAGTGAAA
Source organism: Aspergillus eucalypticola CBS 122712 (assembly GCF_003184535.1). Lineage (NCBI taxonomy): Eukaryota > Fungi > Ascomycota > Eurotiomycetes > Eurotiales > Aspergillaceae > Aspergillus > Aspergillus eucalypticola. Next base: position 417,550 of record NW_020290303.1, on the reverse strand, counting down.
TAAATATTTAATTGGATTTTTATTATCTTTTTATGCTGGGAGGATGGATGCCTCGGATCGGGGCGAAAAAAATATTCATTATTCATTATTCAAGAGTACGGAGTAGTCGGTTGGGTTCCATAAGGAGATGGGGCTCCGTCATCGGATCTGTCGTAGTTAGTTTTGCCTAGGTACTTTGGAGGTTCGTTAGTAAGGTAGGTTGTCTAAAGGCAGTCTAGGTCGGGGATGCTGATTCAGCAGGTAGATAGTCAGTCTGTGTGTGTGTGTGCGTGTGTGTGTCTGTCTGTGTGCAAGGCAGGTGGGAAAAAAAAAAGTAAAGATGGAAATTCTTTAGTATTTCCGAGGAACACCTTTAGTAGGTAAGTTAGATAATAATGAGGTTTAGTTTATCATGCGGAGGATAGGCATAGTGGGTGGAAATTGGAATAAGGATAAATTGGGGAGAAGCGGGCTAGAAAACACAAGGAATCAGGATGGAAGGAAGGGAAGGGAGGCAAGGCTGGATTTTATCAATCTCTCCATCTAATTAATATTTTTTACCGAAGGGACGAACCTGTGAAATTTCTCCCTCAATCAATCTGTTTACCTATGACTGTCTTACCTACTATCTATCTACTACTTACTTGGGAGTAGTTTAGTTATGAGAAAGCTGAATTAAGTTAACTAACTAACAAATAAATTACTGCTGCTCCGGGCGGGACTGTCGTGCATACTGACTGATACATACTCAATACCTCTTCAACAGCTGCATCCACGCGGGGATTCGGCCCGGTGAAACAGGCTGAAACCACCTCCAAACGGTATTAATGACCCGGGACTTGCTTTGCTCCTTTAGTTCACCTTCAGCAGCAAGAAATTCCCGACTGTCCAGAAAGATTATTATTTCCTATCTTTCGCCAGTCCGTCCTCTGCTCTCCTCCTCTCACCTTTCTCCTCTACTCCCCTCCCTCTGAGGCATTGAATAACTTCTTCCTCCCCGTCTTGTAATCGGGCTGATTCTACCTTCTCTCCTCGCCTCCCCTCCGTCTCGCTCCCTCCCCTTCCGCCCGATATTCTTCCTCTCGGAGTCCGGCTTCCTCTCCGCTCCGCAAGTCCGTTTTTCTGCGTCGGCATTTCCATCCTCGACCAAGTACCTCCACACTCCCAAGCTCGACCATTCCCCCCCGAGCTGTCTGATATTCGATTCTTCTTCTGAAGAATATAAAATCGCCTCTTTCTCTAGCGACAGCAGCTGTGATACCAAACCAATCAAGCTCCATGGCGTCTCCCGAGCAGATTCCCGGGCAGGAATACGAGTATGTCGACCGTGTTATTTTCTCCTTCGTATTAGTGGCGATTTCGCTTGTTCGCGCAAGGCTATCTGCAGGGACTATCTCGTCAGCAGATATACCCTGCGATTGACTGCGCTGTCCGATTTTATTGCATTTTCCGGAGCGTTATCTGGCAACGATCTGCTTTCGGTATTGGAATCCGCAGCTAACGCTCCAATCTGATAATAGCTATGAAGCCCTCCCCTCGAACTACGGCTTAGGCCGGAATATGCTGGCTGGCGCTTTTGCAGGAATAGCAGTATGTGGAAAGACCCGTGGTGAACTGGTGACTGGGTTTCGGTGGTTGTGCTAATGGGTGCTTGGTTGTTCTAGGAACACTCTGTTATGTATCCGGTCGACTTGCTGAAGGTACGTTGATGATTGTAGGGGAAGTTTGAGATGGGTTGGAGGTGCTGGAGATTGATCGCTTCATCTCTTCTGTTGGACTTTGCGGGTGCGGTGGGCTAATGGTGGGGTTCGTACAGACACGCATGCAAATCCTGCATCCCTCGAACGGCGGGCTCTACACAGGCTTGACTAATGCGGTTTCGACCATCTACCGGATTGAAGGCTGGAGGACGCTATGGAAGGGCGTCTCGAGTGTTATCGTTGGTGCTGGTGAGTGCGACAATTTCGGGCGCGCCGTTGTGGGTGCTATCGCGGCGGAGGTTGACTGGGTGAATTTCTAGGTCCGGCTCATGCCGTTTACTTTGGTACATACGAGGTGGTTAAGGAGATGGCCGGTGGAAACGTGGACGATGGACACCACCCGGTAGCAGCTGGTAGGTTTTGGTGTTTCGCTTGGAGGTGCGATGATTTTGGTGCAATTGCTGACGATGCCAAGCGCTGAGCGGTGCGTCCGCAACCATTGCTAGCGACGCCTTGATGAACCCCTTCGATGGTGAGTACTGCGCCATTTGCGCTCCATCCTTCTTAGTCTGTTTTTGGGGTGTTGGCTAACTGAAGCAGTCATCAAGCAACGCATGCAGGTCCATGGCTCGGTACACAAGAGTATCCTTCAATGCGCCCGCTCCGTCTACAAGGCGGAGGGTCTCCAGGCGTTCTACGTATCCTATCCCACTACGCTTTGCATGACGGTGCCTTTCACCGCCACTCAGTTTGTCGCCTACGAGTCCATCTCCAAGGTCATGAACCCGTCGCAGGATTACGACCCGTTCACGCACTGCATGGCGGGAGGTCTGGCGGGTGCATTCGCCGCCGGTATCACCACCCCGCTTGACGTTGTGAAGACGCTGCTGCAGACCCGAGGGCTGGCCCAGAACGAGGAGATTCGGTCGGCCAAGGGTCTGTTCAACGCTGCGGCCATTATCAAGCGGCAGTTTGGCTGGAAGGGATTCCTGCGTGGCGCTGGCCCCCGCATTATCTCTACCATGCCCAGCACTGCCATTTGCTGGTGAGTTTCCTTGCAACTTCCGACGGTCCCATTCCAAAATTACCCTCGACGCTTGCGCATTGAAAACGGTTGCTGACGCAATTCTACAGGACCTCGTATGAGATGGCCAAGGCCTACTTCAAGGGCCAGGTGGACAGCTAGATGCAAGCACGGCTTTAGCTAACGACCCGATCGCATGAATCCGACACAATCCAGCTCAGCGACCCTTTTTGACCTCTGGTTCCGACCTGACTCGTCCGCGGACCCAAGAAAAAAAAAGACCCATTCCCCAAGAAACCATTAGTCACATGAATAGGAAGAAAGCCCGACCAAAAACAAAACAGAAAAAAGAAAAGAAACGAAACGAAAGAGAAAAGATAGTCTTGTTGAACAAGCAGTCAAAAACAGAACAAAACAAAATCTTCGTCCTTTGCGAGCATCACGTGCGCAGGACGGACCCGATCGAGCGCTGCAGGCTGAAATGAGCTCAACTGAGCTACGGGCGGGTTGAAGCTTTCTGCAGCTATCATCCCCTTCTCCTTGACCTCCTCTTCCTTTCTCCCTTCCTCTTCTTTTTCCGTCTGCTCTTGTTCTCGTTCGTCGGGGGGATTGCGCCAACCGCCGAGGCTCTCGGACTTAATTAACGCAAGCCCGGGCGATCACGAAATAGAGAACGGACCAGGAAAGGAGGAGGGATCCTTGACCGACTCCGAATGGGGAACCTTAACCTTCTGACGTGTATTTATCTGTTATGAACAGGGTGCTGATGGCTGGGCTTGATGGACGATGAATTCAAGCCTCCCGGGATGTTGGTGAGTGCTGCTTGTTCTTTATTATTGATTTGAGTGCTTGGATCTGGGCCCTGAGCAAAAAGAAGGGCCCGGCGTATGTTTCAATTCGTGCTTCAATCGCGTTACTACTGGCGTTGGCATGCAGGGGAACATCTGGACGAGTTTCCTATATGTTTTTTTTCACTTCTTCTGGTTGATCCTCGAGTTGCATTTTCATAAGTAGTTCTGGTTGGACGTCTTTCTTATTTTGTGCCCCCAATTTTTAATGTTCGGATACAACTTTGCGCATCTGTCGGGTTGGATGCGGATGTTTCTGTATGTACGCTATAGAGGACCGGGATGACCATACTATCTATCTATCTATTTATCCATCTACACCTGTTCAGAAATCTTTTTGGGTGCATGAATCAGCTTCCGAGACACGGTGAGACATGATATGAATGGAATAAATGAAGTTGTAGTGACTCTGGGGGGGGTTCTCGAGGGGCGATTCCCAAGCAAAACCGCATGGCCGCCAAAGCCGGTAACCAACGACGTCACGCAGAAAACTGGGGAGGGCAAAACCGCCGCCGGATTCTGTCGTTCTGCTGCTGCTTCTCTTTCCTTGCTTCTTTCTGGCACTTTTCTTTTCCTCGTTACTTATGACTTCTTACTTCTTAACGTTCCCTCCCATGCTTGAGAGTGTTTCTATCTTCTTGTCATTCAATTGATCGCATACTCTCGTTCCTCCCACCCCCTCTCCCTCCTCTTCCTCTTCTCTCCTCTTCTTCTCCCCTCATCTTCACTCTCATCCTTATCCTCTCATCTTGCGGGCGGGTCCTGCACATTCCGCCTTTTCCCCAGCGCTGGATGCATGATGCGCCCCAAGCCGGCGTCTTCCCTCCAGAAGACCTACGATGACTGCTACCTGATGTGCTCCACTGCCGTCTACTTTGAAGGCCAGGTTCGTGACTACTCAATGCTACCTTCCACTGCTTCCTCCCCCCCATTTCTCCTTTGCCTTCTCACAGACCCCCTCTCTCCCTTCCACACTAATACTTACCTGCCCCGATCGGCAAAAACAGCAAAATGAAGAGGAAGCCTTGAGATCTTGGCGCTCCGCCCTGGAAACGATCTACTATCACAACGCTTATCGTGTCCCCTCCAAGTACACTCCCAAAAACGAGACCGAACGTGCCCTTCAAGAGTCCATCCGCCAGCTCGAGCTTCAATGCCGCGAGCGGGTCGATCTCCTGCAGGCCCTCCGCGAAAGCAGAAAGGATTCCGCCGGTCGATCGCCTCCTCGAACCACACCGGGCTGGATTGGTGACGGCACCGTCCCCGCGGTCGGATATACCGATCTCTCTAAACCCCCCACTATCCCCGGTCGCCCGCCCCCGTCCACCACCGTCAGCTCCGACTCCATTAGGAGCGATCTTCTACCCAGCGCCGCGGCTTCGTCCCGGCCCATCCCCATCCCCATCCCCGCTCAGCGCACCCAGTCGCATTCCTCGGGCAAAACGGACTCCCGCACCCCTAGTCCCGAGCGCCGGAAGATCATGCCGTTCACCCTGCGTACTAGTGATTTCAAAAAATTGGGCAAGAAGAAAGACACCTCCCGACGGAGAGAGCTGCGGCCGGCCGCAGCTTCTCAGGCCGCTGGGCTGGCCTGGGGGAGTATCTACAACACTCCCTCTTCGCCCGACAAGACCGCCAGCGATGCTGCTCTCGCGTCCTCCCGCCAGAGCACCTCCAATGACCCCAGCTTTCGAAGGGAGCCGGCACCCCTTCGCGCCCATTCTGGAGATGGGCATGTCCCGCGGAAAGCATCGAATCCACCAACAGACGATCCCGATAGCCGTCGCACCGGACGAAAGCCCCGCGTGTCGGATCAGCCTGTCCGGCGGTCGCCTGCGAAGAAGTCGGCATCGAGCACTCCTTCGACGACACCGACAGTCTCCGCGTCTCGCACCCCAACTGCGGAGAGTCAGTTGCGGTCGTCTGCTCGTTCGCAGTCCGCCTCCGCAGGACCTGATGCGAAAGACGCCGTTCGTTCGCAGCCTCCGCCGAAGCCATCTGTTAAGCCCAAGCCGGTAGCATTGAGGTCGGCCAATCCAACTTCATCTTCCCCCCGACGGTCTGTTGAACCCACGGAGCGCTTAAGTCGGCCACCGACTAAGTCAACATCGCGTCCCCGCCTCGCCCCCACATCATCTACAGAGGATGCATTGGTTCCAGGTTTAGATCGTATGGCGTTATCAGGCAACAGTCCGGTCCGACCAACACCACAGCTCAAGCGGACCATAACGCCACCGTCGAGTGATCCGGAATCGCTGGGCCCTAAGTCTACCGAGCCAGAGGAGGAAGATGCTGGAGAAGACGAGGACGATATGTATTTGGATATATTGAACAGGCTTCCCAAGGGGGTAGACGTCACTGCTGCTCGACAGATCCTGAACGATATAGTAGTCCGCGGCGACGAAGTTCATTGGGACGATATAGCAGGTCTAGATGGCGCCAAAAAGGCGCTGAAAGAAGCCGTTGTCTACCCATTCCTCCGACCGGATCTCTTCTCCGGACTACGGGAGCCTGCCCGTGGTATGCTTCTCTTCGGGCCTCCAGGAACGGGCAAGACGATGCTGGCGCGCGCAGTCGCTACGGAATCCAAGTCGACTTTCTTCTCCGTCTCCGCATCGACACTGACTTCCAAATGGCATGGTGAGAGCGAGAAGCTCGTACGTGCTCTCTTCGGACTCGCCAAGGCCCTTGCACCATCCATCATCTTCGTCGACGAGATCGATTCGTTGCTCTCCGCCCGGTCATCAGGAACCGAGAACGAAGCCTCCCGGCGTTCGAAGACGGAATTTCTCATCCAATGGTCTGACCTGCAGCGTGCAGCAGCCGGTCGCGAGCAAAAGGACAAGAAAATCGGTGACGCCAGCCGCGTGCTCGTCCTCGCGGCCACAAACATGCCCTGGGATATTGACGAAGCTGCGCGTCGTCGATTCGTGCGTCGACAATACATCCCTCTCCCGGAGCATGACGTTCGCGAACAACAACTACGGAAATTACTCAGTCACCAAATCCATGAACTTTCCGACGAGGATATTGAAGTTCTGGTTCAAGTTACCGAAGGTAGGCAACTTTTGCAGCTCACACTACATGTATACATTGGACTACAGATACTAACGGCTATATGAACAGGTTTCTCAGGCTCCGACATGACCGCCCTCGCCAAAGACGCAGCCATGGGTCCTCTCCGTAACCTAGGCGAAGCGCTCCTGCACACCCCTATGGACCAGATCCGGCCAATACGGTTTCAGGACTTCCAGGCGAGCTTACTTTCTATCCGTCCTAGTGTGAGCAGGGAAGGGTTACAAGAATACGAAGAATGGGCTAGACAGTTTGGAGAGCGGGGAGGATAATCTTTTTGGCTGTTCTAGCCTTAATGTCACGGCTTTATTTTGCTCGTCATTTGTCTGGCGTAACCGGCTGCTATGGGATACATGGTGTGCCAGGACAGGGGTAGGTTTTATGTCTCATGTTGGATAACGATACGGTATGGTATGGGTATGATATGAAATGTTCTGGTTCGGGCGGGGTGTTCTTTTTTTTTTCTTCTCTTGGGAATGAATGCATTGCTTATAGGTATGGGGTAGGTTAGGTTAGGTCATTTGGTAAGGGGCGCGTGTGTGTATGTTTGCGTGTGTGTGTGGGATGTCAGCGTTTCATCCGGGTTCCATCGATCAGAATTCAAATCCAAGAATCAAAATTCAAAGCTCGATGCAATGCAATGCAACCAATTGGTAGACTACGAATTGTAGTAGCTGAAGTAATGGTTCATCATCTCTTCCCCTCTTTTTCATCCAGAACCAAGTATCAAAGAGGAGAGAGAGAGAGAGGAAGGGGGTAAATGATGTAGATAGTTGTAACACAGGGATGTAACATCAATTCCATTATAACATCATCACTCAACTTCTTAGTGGTAAGTAGTAGTAGTAGTAAATGATCTATATACCTAATATTCAAGTAATTCATTATTAACATTACCAACAAAAAAAATATAAGTACAAACAATACTACTACCTTTGCTTGCTATAAGTATTCTATGATTTTTTATAAAAAAGATGAATAAGTTGTTGCAATAAGGACCAGGTACAAAGTAAAACTTAACTACTACTACTACTACTACTAAGTAGTAAACTATTTAGTAGTTAGAACTAGTATTTTAAGGGTCCATTAACTATGAGTTGGGGATTGTGTTAAGGAAACTTAAGTAAGTACTATCTAACTAACTAACTAGTAACTAATACTTATTATAACTATGTATTTGAATTCCAACTATTACTAACAGTACTACTAACTGAACTTAGCTAGTAGCAGTAGAAATGATCGATACTATGTAGCGTAATGTTACTGTAGTAGTTTATTCCAAGCTAAGAAAAGCAAGCAAGCAGGCAGGCAAGCAAACAAGAACCAGTTCAAGAACAATCCTACTACTACTACTACTACTACTAACCGAGATTTTCATCGTCATATATAATCCATTTGAATTCTAACCTAAGCTATGCTAACCTAACCTAACCTAGATTAGATAGAAGAAAGAAAAAAGTATCTACCAGAATAGAGAGAACTAAAAGACGATATCGTATAAAATGTGAAGAGAGTAATAAAGGAACAGGAGTAGAATAAAATGAGTGCGAGAATGAGAGAGAAGAAATATTCAAGATCAAAGTCATTCGTGGGAAGAAAAAGAAAAGAACAGGGTATATAGAATTCCGTGCATAGAGGTGAGGTCAGAGGACAGACATATAGATGAATCAGCGTGCGTGGAGATAAGCGGTCACGGATGGACAAAGGGAATGATAAGTGCGAGGCAGAGATTGATTGATTGATTTGCATGGTGTAAGGAAATATCGTGGTGGTGGTGATCTCGAGAGCCGAGACGGGGGTGTTTCGTAGGTGAAAGAAGTGCCTCTGGTAGACCAGCGTGGCAACCATCTGTAAAAGATGTCGAGACGTGCATCACAAAACAAGAAAAATTGGTATCCGGATTCGACTCCTACAACTGCAGCTAGCAAGAAATGGAATGATAAAAAACATAAAAACCCAAGCCTGATCAGGCTAGATATGTCAAAAAAAAAAAAAAAAAAAAAAAAAAAAACCATCACGAACCTCTCTCCCAACCGCGTAGCATCACCTCTTTCTACAGGTCTATCAAACTGCCACCCTGCTGAGGTTGATGGTACGCCTGTTGTCCGCCCCAAGGGTTGTTGGCTGGCTGTGCAAAGCCCGTCTGCTGCGGCACAAATTGCTGCTGCTGCTGCTGCGGCTGCTGGCCGAAGAAAGGGTTGTTGCCGGTGCGTGTTGCCCGTAACCGATCCAAACCCTGACCAGCGGAGTTGACAAATGTACCAGGAGCGGTGTGCTGCGCAGGAATACGCAGATCGCCAGTGTTGCCAAAAGTGTCCTGGCCTTCGCCGGACGCCAGCAGCGCATTGAGCTGGGCGCGGTGCGGATCTTGCATTTGCGGGGGTGTGCTCTTCGGAGGTCCGAAGCTCTGCTGTGGCGGTGCAAGGTTCTGTGGGGACTGAAAGTTGGCAATTGGGTTGAACGAAGTGGTGGCTCGCTCTTCGGCCAGCGTGTTCAAGGACGGGGGCCCAGTCTGTGCGGGCTTAGGCTGGAACTGCTGCTGCGTACGCTGCGCAAATGGGTTATTGGATCCAGTGGGCATGGGCTTCAGCGCGTCCGCCGATTGCTGGTTAGTGGCCCATGGGTTGTTGGTGCCGGTCGACAGGAAGTTGTCCTGCGGTTGCTGATTCTGGAACTGTTGGTGCTGTTGCGGCTGTTGCTGTTGCTGTTGCTGCTGGGAAAAGAAGTCGGTGCTGCCGGGAGCGCCCCAAGGGTTGTTGGCATTGAAGGCAGTGTGTTGCGGTTGGAGCGTTGCTTGCGGCTGCAGGAAGTTCTGCTGTTGCTGCTGTCCATAGGGGTTCTGATCAAATGCGGAGGGTTGGCCCTGGAATCCATTGGCGTATCCGTTGGGCATACCCGTCATCTGTCCCTGGAATCCAGTGGGCTGCGCATATTGGTTGTTCAGGTAGCCCGTGGTCAGGGGTTGTTGAGGATTGATGGGGTTGCCGAACCAGTCGACGGCGTTCTGCTGCTGATAGCCCTGGTTGTAGCCAGTGGGCTGTGCCTGGGCAGTCGGCACAGGAGTGTCGTCAAAGAGCGACTGCGCATTGCTCTCCTCCAACTCGCGCTTGCGCAGCTCTTCCTCTTCCTTGCTGAGCTTGATCGCCCGAGCCAGGTCCTCGTCATCCTCGGCGCCAGCCTCCTTGGCGCGGCGCTTGCGTTCTTCCTCGGCTTCGTACTTGCTTGCCTCAATGGCCAACCGATACTCGGCATCCTCGTCATCGTTGGTCGCACGGCGACGCTCGCGCCGCTCACGGCGCGGCGGTTCCTGCCCATAGCCTTGGTCATCGAGTCCGCTCACACGGGACTTCCACAACTTGCGGTCGGAGCGCTCACTGCGCAGTCTATCTTCGTCCATAATGAGGGATGTAAGTTCCTTGGCGGCAACACGGACTGCCCAGGGACGAGTTAGCCACCACATGGATTCGGGGGGGAAGCAAAACCACGGCATAGGGGGAGCCTACCATTTTGACCAACATCTCGACCATCCTCATCAACGTATTGGAACTCGCGCAAGGTCTTGATGATGTAGACGTTCTTTCGGGCCCAGGTGACGACCAACTCGGAACCTTCGTGTAGACAGTAATCGAGGACCTTCAATGACTTGAGTACGTGGCGCCAGTTCTTGCCCTTGTCGTTCAAGCGCTTATCCAGCATATCCATGATCTCGTAGAAATCGGTCGGGCTAGATGATTACACCGGCATCAGCTTCGGTCGAGGACCACGGGAGCCAGTGGCGGGGAGTAAGTGGGCCTACCTGCTGAACGTCAAGGCAGCAATCTCTGCCATTTCGGTCCCCGTAGGGCCCCAGGGGTCATTACTTGTGGCTGTACGGAGGGAAGTCACATGTTAGCAGAGTCCGAATGTCAGATCCGTCCATTGTCAGGGATACCGTGCCGACCGACACCGTAGCATGATGCCCGACTGCGAAGAACCCCAAGAAACCCCGGACCGAAGGAACAGACGGAGACGTACCATTTCGAACTTTGACCTGAACAGAAGAATAACCTTTGGTCACGTTCTTGACACTGCGCACGACTTTGGACATTGTGGCGGGTTGGTGGATAGGGGGTGAGGTTGATTGTAGGTGGTGTATGTGGCGTGGGGGATGGAGGTTGTAATTGCGGGAACTGGACCCTCGCAATGACGGACTCGGACTTCAATCCCTTCGCGGGGGGGAAGTGGACGGGAACGCGCGACACACGGGCGATGACTGGGGAGGGGGGAAAAGAGAGAGATTTGGGGAGGTAAGTGCGATGGGAGCAGAGCCAGCCCGTCTCTCCTTATCGCGCGGTGAAAGTGGGGAGGATGATGGGGAGTGAGAAGTAGTAGTAGAGGTGGTAGAGGTGAAAGAGGAGGACGAGGAGGTCAAGGTGAGAGAGAGTAGTAGGAACAGTCAGTCAGTTGGTGGCTGTTTAAGGCGTTAAGGTCGGGGGAGTCTGGCGAGTGGCTGAACTGAAGAGGAACTCCGGCGGAGTATGTAAGCCGGATACACACCAGTAGTTAACTAGTTATTTTAATTAAACAGAAAAACAGGGGGAAGAGAGATGGATGATGATCGCTTGCACAACGGGACAAGGAGGGAATGGAGAGAGACAGAGAGATAGAGAATGGGAATGGGATGGGAATGGAGAGGGTTCCAGGAAGACTGTTCAAATGGATGGAGAAAGAGAGAGAGAGGGATTGATGTTGATTGTACCAGATGGAAAGAAAGAGAGAGAGTCAGTTGTGGTGGGCACTCACACCGGGAGATGACGACGCAAGCCTCAAACCAGCCAAAGTTTATCCAAACCACTACCGTTTTACTTTTGTTTTCTTCTCTTTTGCCCAATTCGTTTCCAGAGGGGTTCGAAGGGTTGAAGAACCCAAATTGGATATTTGACAATGGAAAAATGGAAATCGAAAATCCGGGGGAGAGGAATAAGGGATGGAGAGTTGGAGGGAGATAATTGAGGGCTTGGGTACTGATCAGGTACTATAATGTACTGACTATAGTGAAGTAGAAGAAGGGAGGGAAAAGAAAAAAAGGGTCCACGACAAGAGAAAGATGGAGACAGTGACAAAAGTAGTCAAGTATCAATCAGACCATGGCAGAATTTCTTCAAAATGACACCATCTGTTTAGTTCCTCGCCTTCCGGACAAATCCTACCTACCTACACCGTCCGACGATGATTGGTGATTCTTGCCACCTTGGTTCTGGGGCGGTGTTTATATTATTACTCTTGCCGCTACAGTACGAATTATTCTTACAGTATAGGCCGTGGGTTAACCAGCACATACTGTAAAAAACATAGAATAATAATTCATCTGGGTATTATATAAATAGTAGGAAGTATCCACCGACGTCATCGGCCGGGTCACTGCAGCAGTCCCCTCTCTTTACCCCCCAAAACACGTTCCTGACCAGCAGAACCCTTGCTGCCCTGCAAAGTAACTAACTTACTACTAACTGATGATTCATCCAGAATCTTCCCCAAAGCAAGGAATGAATTTGAACTGGAATCCCCCACCCCCGGGCTCAACATGTATCTACTATCTAGTATCTACTGAAGTATCGATCTCGTATCTCCATGTAATTCCCGGGGATGCGTCCAGGCAGCAGGATTGGCAGTCCGTCGTGTTCCGTCGGGCTTGACCTTCTCTCCCCGTTCCTCAAAATGGTAGAGTTAATCTCGAACTCATATCTACTACTACCTTCATACTACTATTACACCACACGACTAGATACTTCATCACTCAATAAGTAGTAGTACGGTCGGATGCTTTCAAATTCATAATCTATCAGGTATTCCTGACCACATGCAAAACCCTGGGATCGTAGAACATAAGATGGGGAAAGAAAAAAATGTAAACCTCAGAAAATGGAAAGAAAAATGGGCAACAAGGAAATACAAGGCAACCAAATGCATCATCTACGCACGACGACTCTCCTCTTCCAGACTCAAATACTTCGCCTCCGCCCCCTTGATGCATGCAATGTTCGCCCCCAGCTTGTTCAACGTCTCCACGTACTCGTCGTACGGGTCCGAGTCGAACACAATACCGCCGCCCGCCTGCAGGTAGGCCACCCCGTTCTTCACCATCATCGTCCGCAGCGCAATGCACGTATCCATCGCCCCCGGCATCTCCGTCTGGCCATCCGCGCTGGCGATGTTATACCCGAAGTAGCCAACCGCTCCCGCATACACTCCGCGCTTCTCGCCCTCCAACTCCGCAATCAGCTGCATCGCCCGCACCTTGGGCGCTCCTGACACCGTGCCCGCCGGGAAGATCGACCGGAACGCATCGAACCGCGTCTTCTCCGGCCGCAGGATGCCCGACACCTGCGACACCAGATGCTGCACGTGCGAGAACTTCTCCACCACCATCAACCGGTCCACCTGCGTCGTGATCGGGTCGCACACCCGGTTCACATCGTTGCGCGCCAGGTCCACCAGCATCACGTGTTCCGCCCGGTCCTTGATGCTGCTGGTCAGCTCGTTGGCCAGTGCCGCATCCTCCTCGGGCGTCTTCCCCCGCTTCACCGTGCCCGCAATCGGGTGTGTGATGATCCGTCCCTTCTCCTCCTTGACCAGCAGCTCGGGACTGGCTCCCACCAGCTGGAAGTCTTCGCAGTCAATGTAGAAGAGATACGGCGACGGGTTGACCGTGCGCAGGTGACGGAAGAGGTTGAAGGGATGTAGCGACGTCGGCCGGGACAACCGCTGCGACGGCACCGTCTGGAAAATATCGCCCTTGGAGATGTGCTCCTTGAGCCGTGTGACATGGCGCTCGTATCCTTCCCGTCCGATGTTCGATGTGTACTCCTGGTTCTGAATGATCGGGCCTTGGGGCGGAAGAGCGTAGTCTGGTCGAAGGAGGACGTCGATGGTCCGCTGGAGCACCTCTTGTCCTTGGCGGTAGACGGACTCCAGTTCTGAGTCGTTGCCGGGAATGGAAATGTATGTGATAACCTTGACGACCTGGAAAAAGTGATCGAAGGCGACAATCGTGTCGAACAGCATGAACAGCGACTCCGGGATCTGAAGAATATCCTTCATCGGCCGAGCAGTCTTGGGCTCGAAGTACCGCACGCAGTCATATCCCACGTATCCAATGGCACCACCAGTGAGGGGGGGCAGTGTCAAGCCAGGCACCGTCGCAACCCGAAAGCCGGAAAGTTCCTGCTCCAAGATGGGCATGGGGTCGCACTCGGGGCCATGACCGGGACCGGTCTTGATGATTTTGCGGGGACCTAGACGGAGGTACAGAAATCGTCAGTCTATCAGACTACCCCGCCACACCACACTATAGCATTGAAGGACATTGCTGCATACCAGCACCGACGAAACTGTATCTGCCAATAGTCTCGGTCGTCGCAGCACTCTCGTAGAGGAAGGACAGTTTAGATCTGGACAAGCCGACCACGTTAGCGCATCTGTGCTTGCCCGCAAGCCATGTGGCCATTCTGCCGAGCGCCACTCACTTCTCTGCGATCTTCAAATAAGCCAATGTGGGGGTCAACAGGTCGGCCGGAATCGACGTAGTCAACGGAAGGAGGTTAGGAGGAAATTGCGCATTTTTCGACTGGGCGATAACTTCGCTGGCGGTCTCGAGGGACGGCACGACGGTAATCTGCGTGAGTCACATAAGGGACATGGAATCAGTATCATATCAAACGACCCTCCGCGGGGGGATTCGTCGAGTGGCAAGATTGGAGCAGTGATTGCCTGTAGAACAAAAGGAAGAGGCACTTACAGGTGGCGCCATCTTTGCGAGTCCGAAAGCGATAGAATTCGACTTGTGCGGGGAGGAGAAGGAGGGGGGGGGGATTTGATTGAGAAATAAAAAGAGGCTAAGTTCGGGAAGCCGGAGGATCGGAGTATTTGCGGTGCTGACTGGGGACGGAGTAAATTGGGGAGGATTTAATCAAACAACTACTCGATACCGTCGCAGCTCCACAATGTATTGGGAGATATGAGCAGTTGCAAACCAACAGAGATAACCGACAGGACTGACTATCTCTTAAAAGGAAGGATGACAAGTCGTCGAGGTTCAAATGGCAGGCGGCAAATCGTTGGCCAATTCGACTTCTGGGAACCCAAAGCGGGCTAGCGTGGATGGAGGAATGGTTATCGAAGGTTGATCGAATAGACCGGTTTGACCGTCTTTTTCTCTCTCTCCCAGAAGGAAGCCTGCCGACGTATCTTTATTGCAGGTGGCAGTGTTTGTGAATTGTGTTTGCGACCCATCGGGAATCGAGATCATCTTTGTGGGAGATCTGAGGGCGCACGTGCTCTTCAGCTGGGATCTGCCTGTTCCTTCTTCTCTGCTCTTCCAATCCCTGTCATCCTTGCCCCCGGTTGCTGTGGAAGTAATCCCCGTCGCCCGCGGCTGGCTGGCTGTACCCTCTTCAGTCTCTCAAACACAACAACAACTCCACAGCCAGATCATAACTGACCGCACTAGAGTGAGTTGTTCTGCACCTGGGCCTATAAACAGAAAGCTACCCCATCTCATCGTTCAAAACTGACATCGCAAGACACGTATATTCCTGCAGCCCGTGCAGCCTGGCTGCAGCCCGACATCCCTCCTTGCTACCGACTACTACCCTTTTCATCACGCACGCCTGTATTTACTGAACCTCTTTCTGAGAAACAATCAAATCATTAGAATACATGGTCCTAACCCTAGCCAACCATGGAACACCCGCCTCCATCTCATTACGATGAGTTATCCCCTCCTTCCTCGGTAGCGGGCCAGATCTGGGACATGGCGCTCACGGACCCCGACTATGCCTCCCATATCCTCGACTCCAACGACACCGCCGCTCCCGTCTCCGCGCGTCTCACAAGACTAGCCCATCTGGCATCCCACTTCAATCCGACCTCCAAATCCGACTCCATGACCCTTCACCACTGTCTCGAGACCCTCGAATCCCTGCTGGACCCACGCCCAGCCTTGACGCAAGAGCTCGCCCGATGCCGTCCTATGAGCCATTCCCGACAGTCCAACTCCATCGCTTCCATCTCCACGACCGACTCCCAAGATTTGGGCGATTCCGTCGCTTCGCTCGAAGAGATGTCACACCCTCCTCTCAAGGATATCTTGAGAGAAGTTACGACACTCAAAGTGGAATTCGACCGTCGTCGTAAGGAGTCGTCCGAGATATACGAGTTGCTCACACGAGAACGCGAAACACTAGCTCGGAAGATCGGCGAACTAGATGATGAAATTCACGAACTGTGAGGGACCCCAGGGACTTGTCGGTTTATGCTGTTGCCATGATCGCTGACATATCCTGTAATCAAAGAAATACAGACATTCTCGAAGACACCGCTGAGCGGGAAGCGATCCAAGGCACGATACGAGGGCTCGAGAGTTGGGTGGATGAATGGCACAAACAGCGCCTATTGATTGCCGCTAAAAAACAAAGTGCTGCCTCACGGCGAAATGGTCAACGAAGATGGACGAAATGCAAAGTCGAAGAGGTCGAGGGCGACAGCGAAGCCCTGTTCGAGGGAATAACGGCATGGATGCGAGGATGGAAGGACGTCGAGGAGGTTTTTCGCATCCGAGAGCAGAATCGCACTTTGAGAAGGGAAGAAAGACAGAAGACACGGGCGAAATACGTATGAAATGAACCTTCGGCAGGAATGGGACGCTGGTCGATAGGGACGAAGGCGGGAATGAGATATTGTGATTGGGTATCAAGCGTATCATCCCACACCGTAGCGGATGAGAAGGCTGCTGAATCATTCGCCTGAAGACCGAGCTTAGGCCGATCACTGATCGATCTGTCCAAGAAGAAATGGTACAGTGCAAGAAAGTAAAGAGGCAAAGAGAAAGAAGTCAATGTAGCCACCGTAACCATGTAGAGTTGCCAACCACCACCGCGTTTTTCCTGAAGACCCAAGCTGCGCCGTTTAGTATGGTCTAATCCAAAATCATGGGGGTAGAACTAGAGATTATGGTAATGAAAGTAGATTGAAGGATCTCTGGAGTGACAAGGATGTCTGAACACGCTCCCACATCATGGCACGTCGGGGCCTGCCGAGAACCGGGAGCGGAGAGACGAGCGCTAGCAGAGGTGCCGACGCTAAGTGTGCAGCACCCGGCTAGGGATGAGTCCGGCCTGCCTTCGTCGCAAACATAATAACGTCACATGTGTATCGGATGGCTTTATTTACCATTTTCTTAATGTACTATCGAGAAGTAAAAGTTCGTAACGCAGCCGGCTCGCACGTCTCGTAAGAATCAGCGCTGCAGATTTACGATGGCCAGCTATTTAACGATAATCAGTGGCAATGTTTCACACGTAACGGTCAGGACGACATACCTGGTTTCCATAGCCGAAAGCAAGCTTTTTGCCATCGGTATCCCACGCTAGACTGCGATCCGGCACCGACTCCGCAGTGCCATTGTGCCCATTTACCATGGGACTAGACTCTTCCTCCTTCTTCTGTTCTCCGGGACCCGGCACTTTCCATGTGGCCAGCGCAGTGCCTCCTCGCTGTGCATTCCAGATGAACAAACTCTCTTTACTGGCAGCAGCAAGGGCGTATCCGTCGGGAGAGAAAGTGCTAGCGAGAGCGGGTGCCGACTGGCCGAGAAACAATCGGTGGATACAGTTGAACTGTTTGGACTCCAGATCCAAGTGCCATATCTTGACCGTGTCGTCGATGGAGGAAGTGGCCAAGACGATTATTTGTGCTGTTTCTGGTTGTTGCTGCTGTTCCATATTGGGCTTCAGCTCGATGGCCGTAATGTCGCCTTCATGGGCACCCTCATGGCGCATGTCATGGGTAGGCACCCATAGTGTAGCATTGGCGGAAGATGCAGTTACCGCCACGGATGTAGAGCCGGCATTCGCACAGCGGATGAATGACCAGGGCTGGTCAGGGTCGCCAGATGAGAACGTCTTGGCGATGTGGATACTCGAATCGACATCGCATTGATAGACCGTCCCGTTACCACAAGCAAAAGCCTGGTTGGAGCCCAACCAACAAAGGTCAAAGATTGATCCCTCGATAACCTTAGGCGATGGGAATTCGTCCGGTCGTAATGAGTCGTCCCAGAGCGCTAGCTCAGAGATTCGGCTGTCCGAGGCAACCACGATCAAATGGGACCCGCTTTCCGCCCAGTGCAATCCAGCAATCATCCGCGGTACTTCAGGAAGAAGATCGACCGCATTTCCAGAGACATCATACATGGTGATGGAGCCTCTCATGTCATTGTAGGTCGCGACGGCCAGCTTCTGACCCAATGGGTCCCAGGCGACTGCCGAAACACAGGTGCTATCCCCCTTGTTCGCTACGAATTTCTCCTGTACCGGATCCGAGGACGAAGACAGCCTCCACAGGCTGCAGAAGGTATCACCGGCGGCCACGACGGTAGTAGGGTCCCGAGGGCGCCAGAGGGTGCGAGTCACGTGATCATCACTAGCCAAATCGAGGATGGCGGTGTTGGGCCCAAGGTCGGCGGCCTTGGCGGGGGTGATCTGGACGCCAACGCTGTGGCCGGTGGTTAACGTGAAGGTCGGCGCCACCGGTGCTGGTACTGGTGCTGGTTCTGGTTCCTGGTCCTGCGAATCCGGTCGGCCGCCCATGCTCACATCTCCGTCACCGTCCACCTCCATGTCGGCTTTTGGAGGCAACTCATCGACTACCTCGGACTTATTCTCAGTCGTTACTCCATTAGTGTCAATTTCCATGGGAGTTTCATCACCGTTGGTCTCTCCGCTCTTGTGCGGCTTCTTCACGCCGGCGGGAGCTTGAGGTGGTGCTGGTGCTGGTGCTGTTGGTGCTTGGGGTGCCGCCGCCGCCGCCTCGGCCGTCAAGTGACCGTTAATCACGCCGCCGTCTCGCGGAACTTTGCTTGTAGGCGAGACAGGCGCCTGGTCTGTGCCAACGCCTGCCTCTCCGGGGCCACTTTGACCCTTTTCAGTTTCGGGTTCCAGCGGCGTAGGCCCGAAAAAGTAGTCAGACGATGTGAAGGCCGTAGGATTTCCATCCTGTTCATTTTATTAGTTCTAATTTTTTTTTGTGTATGCATGTTACTCGAAAAATCTTGAGGCGCGTAGCAAAAATATCAATGAATATCATACCCTGTCGAGCGAATGCTCTAGTTCATGATACTGCAGGCCCTTTTGTACCAGGGATACTAGAGCATGAGTTTTGATGTATGGGGCAAACGGCAAACTCTGCGGGTCACGATTCCACGCGCGCTGTAAGGTGAGTGCAGCCTCGCCATGCCCTGTGGGAAAGTTAGTTTGCTTTTCCCGTGAAGAAAGGATAAGCACCAAATCATAGGGAAAGAATATTACCTGACTCTTGAAGATACCTATATGGAAGTTAGCAATGCATACAAACGGTCGAGAAACCCAATGACGCAGCAGGGTAGGTACGTGTTACGGCAGAACGAGGTTGCAAAGGGACTCTAATACATACCTCCATATTAGGTAATTGACGTGATGCGATGTGAGATCGGGTTGTGCCATTGTTACATGTATGACAGCTAGTAAGGTGGAGGGTCCGCTAGCATGCCAAAAACGAAAGGCTTTCTCCGTGAAAGGTAGCAAAGGATTAAGGCGGGGATTGCTGCAAGGCAGGGACTGGAGGATACAATGGTCCGAGATGCTGCCAAGTCGAGCGCACCAAAGGTTTAGATGAGGAAGAAAACTCTTCTGACAGCTTCCCTCTCAAACAGAACCTGAATGAGAGACAGGAGGTCTCTGGACGAGAGGGGAGGGTCCGAGTGGGAAAGATGCAGCCAAGGCTGTGACAAGGGAGACGTTCAGTTCAGACGGTACTTGGGGAAGGGCGGATGTGAGTAGAACACGAAAAAACGCAGGCTGGCGGATTAGGCGTGAGAAAAACTAAACCGAGGACCAGTCACAAAAGCACATTCTACATGCGCCTTGTTGCTGGACGGGGTTGGTGAAATATGGTGAAAGGAACACGAAAGACTGTTCTTTGAGACAGAAGGGACAAATTGAAGGGAGAATGGAAGAGAGGGAGGGAGTGAAGAGCGAATAATATCGGGACGGGAGGAAATCGACACCAACGTGTGGCTTAAGGATAGCAGACCCGCTAGCGAACTGCAAAGGCCGGAGGGAGCAACACCAGAACCTTCGGGGAGTGGAAGAAGGCGGATGGACGGATAGACGGGGAGGAAGAAGAGAAAGGGAAGAAAGAGAAGCAGTTCAGATCCGGAGCGGGTGAATGAAACGAAATGATGGAGAAAGAGAGTTATGGGACCGACAGACAAGCCAGACAAGACACGACCGGCCGATGACCCCAGGGAAGCGTATGAGGAACTCCCGTTAGTTAGTGCCAAAGGTAGTTCGAACAGACCAGACCAGGTAAGGTACGTCGTAGGATCGTGGAGGTGGTAGGGGTCGAGAAGAACAAGGTGAGGTAGGCTAGTTAGTCAGTGTCAGTCAAAAGTGTTTAACTAACTAGTTAGTTAATTAGGCTAGGTTAGCAGGTACGTAAAGGTACGTAGGTACTTGGTCGACTGGCACTTTTTTCGACACTCGACAGTTTCGACCCTGACAGTCACGACAAGACAAGACAGTTTCCACGCTGCTGTGAAGTCCGTCTAAAGGTTTAGTCAAGAGTTACGGGTCCAACCACGCCCAACCAGGCCAAGGGTAAAAAAAGAGCAAAAAAGAAAAGAAAAATTCAAGAGCTGGAATTTCTCCAGGCGCGGCTCTGGGACGCTGTTTCAGACGCTGAACGCACCGGGAGTGGGCATTTGGGCCTGGGACTTTTTCGGGGGGTGGGCTTGACTCGTTGTGGCGTCTAGGCCACGGCTAGCGTGCAGCTGCCCTCCAACCCACTTTGGGGCCCCTGGTCCATCCCAACTGGTCCAACTGCTCCATTCGGTCCTTCTGACGGCCTCCCGATCGGCCTCGACGCTTATCCTCTTCCGGTTAGCCGGCACCGGCCCTTTCATGGTTCGATTGGCCCTTTCCCTTTGTCGTTCGCAGGATTTCTGTGCATTTTGCGCATTTTTCGTGGCCTTTTTTCCTTTTCCACCATTTAATTTTTTATTTTTTATTTTTAATTTTTGATTTTCCCTTCCCTGAAGGTGCTGATCGTGGCCAGTTAGATACCTTAGGCAGGATGTCGGTCATGTACCTACTGGGATGGTACCTACAGATGATGTCGCTTTAGTTCTTACCTTGTTCATCTGCAGAATTAAAGACTGCCTAGAGTCATGATACTTGGTTCAAGGGCGATAATTTCACTGACTTTCGGAGAATATGACTAAATTTGAGGGATCAGATCACCCAAATGCAGTTTTAACACAGACTATCTGAGTTAGTGGTCTGCTTCATTCCCAGATTCAATTTTTCTCCTGCCAGTTGATAGCCTGGATCTAAATCTGGGGGCAGTTCACCCGTCTGCTAGGAATGCCGATCAGTTGTACATCCTTCTGGAGTTCTGTACATGCATGCATTGATGATTGTGGGCTGGAATCCATTCCTCCCGCCGGCAGAAAGGTTGCTGTGAAGGTCTCCCCCGTACGACTCTTGGTGCTAAGCAGTCTAAGCTTGCTTACCTTAGCCTGCACTTTCTTCGCTCTTTCTTCAGTGGTCGGTCCACTTAGAAAGTCTGGCGGGTGGGTAACTAGGACATCACTGTAAATCTCCCTTGGGCTGAGCCACACCCCAGCGCTTGAGCCACACGTGACCCATGCGATCGGTTTAATCTCAATTCCTCCCCTGACACGGGTTCTTTTTGTCATGCATTCTCTAGAAGACTTCCACAATAGCCAGTGTGAGACCTGAGAAGGGATTATTGAGACCTGGAAGCTTATCGAGCGGAAATGGCGCCGATAGTTATTTAACTCGTTATCAGTTCATGCCAGGCTGATTCGTAGTAGGCTTAATCATGAAAGATAAATGATCAGTAGAGTCATTGTCGATGCGACTGGTGTCTGTCAGCAGATCCTGTCCCACACACAAAAACTTCAACGTTAACTTATTTTCCGCAACAAATCCAATGGTGGTAGACAACCGCTGGTCATCCATGATTCCCGATGACTGGATGCATTGTTGCCTTTCAATAATAACAAATGCCACGGCGGAGGCATGAATGGCGGCCTTGCGGATGCCATGCAAGGTATCCAATCAGAGAGACGCGATCTCGTCCTTGCAGGCTTGTCCGAAAATGGAACTCCCCCAACGCCGCCCCGAGCGACTAGTCACCAGCGAGTCCAGCTCGTAGTACGGATCATCTGGTCTGGATGCATTTCACTTCTCCTTCCCACACTTCCTTTCCCCCAACCCCCGTTGGGCTCTGTCAACAGCCTGCGGTTCAATAGCCGCAAGAGCGTCCTCTGACACCATGGCGCCTCGAGTCAATATTCCTCCAGCGACCCGCATCTGTCTTATCAGCCTTCTTACCCTCTCCTTGCTGTATAATATCGCCCGATGGCGGCAACTTGACACCACGCCCGGAGCACCCGCCATCACCCCGATTATACCCTATTTGACACTCGTTCCTTCAGAATTTCTTTTTTATCCGTGGACCCTCCTTACTGCGACATTTGTCGAGCAGAACATCTTCACCGTGCTTTTGAACGCGGCCACTCTCTTTTATGGCGGAAAATACCTGGAGCGCGCATGGGGATCCCGGGAGTTTGCGAAGTTCATCCTAGCCATCGCCGTCATCCCGAACGTGGCAATTGTTCCGCTCTATATTCTTGGAGCTGCCCTCAGGAGCGGCTCCAGCAGCGGGTACGCCTTGTTTTCTCATGACGAATGCACAACATCTTGCGCTTTCCTTACTGACTCACCGACTTCAAGCCTCACGCAGATATGCGGCGGTATCTCGATTCAAGCATCCTTCCTGGTCGCCTTCAAACAACTTGTCCCTGAGCATACGGTGACTATCTTCAAAGGCTTGGTCAAAATGCGGGTGAAACACTTTCCCGCTCTGTTTTTGTTCCTGAACACGATCAGCGGGGTTGTCTTTGGCACGCATGTCGCAGCGATTCTTGCCTGGCTCGGCCTCTTGACCAGTTGGACCTACCTTCGCTTCTTCAAACGCCAGCCCGATCTTACCGGCACATCGACCGATGGGCTAGGCATCAAGGGTGATGCCAGCGAGACTTTTGCGTTTGCATGCCTCTTCCCGGACGTGCTTCAGCCACCAATCGCCTTTCTATCCGATCAAGTTTATGCTCTGCTGGTCGCCGTCAGGATCTGTACACCCTTCTCCGAGGAAGACATTGCCTCGGGTAACCAGCAGGTTCTGGCACGGGGCGAGGCAGGTCTTCCCAGTCTTCTTTCCAACCATCGCAACGGACGGGCCATGGCGAAGCGGGAAGAAGCGGAGCGCAGACGTGCTTTAGCACTCAAGGCTCTCGACCAGAGGCTTCAAGCTGCAGCAGCAGGAAGGGTGCAGCCAGCGACGTCTGCAGCGAATCAGCAAGGATCCAGCCATACTCAGACTCCGACACCCACAGTCTCAGCGGGCCAGAGTATGTTGGGAGAAACCAGCTATACCCCCGACCATGCGTGAAGCTGCAGCAACTCTACAAAGCATGGTTTCATGGAGTTTGGTCGGTTGTTTGGGATAGATTGCAAAGGAACAATGCAACGTAAAGTGTTTCTGCTGTTCAGCCTTGTCATATACCAACCTTGGATTTTCTTTTGCAAGGAAGTGAGGTCTTCCCAGCAAGTACAATTGTGTGACATGGGGCGGGGCTTGTTGGCCTTCACTGTACAAAATGTCTTCTACCTTTGTTCCTTTCCACAATGATGAATGAATATGATCACATACATATACACTAGTGCAGAGCCTGTGAAGGGAAAATAGTAGACCGCCACACTACATAACATCCTTAACAATACCATATACCCATGATCTCAGCAAAGCACAATGTATACTTGCAACAGAAAGAAAAGAAATTTCCCCAAACTACATAATCGAACAGGAATAATACAGAGAGATATATGCTATGCTACAAGACACGACGCCCCAAGGTCGTATACTATATTCCCACACAAGCCAAATCACCCATCCACATCACCCGATCAAAAGATCCACCCTACAACTGCCTCAACTTCTCGACCTCACCCCTAGCCTCCTGCAACATACGTTCCTGATCCGCCTTAGCCTGACGAATAGCCGCTATACGCGCGCGATCCTTATCACTCTGCTGCCTCAACTGCTCCAACTTCTGCAACTCAGACTCCTGCTCCGGAGTAGGCTGAATCTCCTGCGCGCCCGTCATGTTCTTCACCTTAGCCCAGATATCCTTGTAGTCGAGGTTCTTCACATCCAGAACAGCGGTCTGCTCCGCCTCTCCGGGGGCCGGGGCATGCTTGTCCGTGACGTCCTTAGCGGAGAGTAGGGATGCGGCGTTGCTGGCGCGCTCGGCGAAGTAGATCGTCAATGCGGCGGGACCTTCTTGTTCCTCTGTTTGGCGCACCGTCATGGGAATCGCTGGGTTGTGGTACTTCAGTCGGGGGAGGCAGTTGCGCCAGAAATGTCGCGCGCCTTGGTGTCCGCCGTAGATCTTGCGGGCGTATGTGAGGTGCAGCCGCGTGATGGCGGGGAATTCTTTCGAGGCGTTTGCGACAGTGGGGAGGGTTGCGGCTCCGGTGCCGACTTGGATGTTGAGGAGCTGGGATGGGGTGTTAGTAGGGTTGGGTTTGATGGGTTTCTCCGGTGGATGGTTGGGTTGGTTGATCGATTCCGATATGGGAGGGATGGCATCGGTGGGTAGGGATTGGGGTTGTCGGGTTGTATTGAGGGTTCAAGGGGAGCTGGGTGAGATTTTAGATTGAGAACATACCCTCTGTTAAGAAGCAATGTTAGTATCTGGGTCATTGATAATGGGTGATGGTGGTCAACGTACGGTTTTCAGCTTCCGCATCCGCTTGAAGAGGTTGACCATTGTGACGGTTGGAGCGCCTGAGCGACTACTTTCTGATGGGAGATATGTCAAGGAATGGGATTTTCAGGTCGCGCCCGGCTGTAATTGATCTGGATGGGCCGACGAAGGGGTGGTTAGATGGCTGCTGATTCGGAGCTGTCTCCCGTTGATTTTTGGGATCCCCGGCGGAAAGAAAAGCAGCCGATATCAGATCACGTGATGCTAAGATAATGTGATTCGGCGATGTTGATGATAGTCTCTTATTGATTAGCAACCATGGGTGATGACCCCTTTGACTGAACCAAGATGCTTAGCACCTTCTAGTTCAGACAATGCTGAAGCCTTCCCTCCATTCTGTTGTTCAATTCCAAAGGAACTCGCTTTCACCGAGTCTATCCCTGCCCGGTTCAGCCTTCCCTTACAAGCGTGATGACTCCAGCATGCATCATTCACTTCAGGCATTGTGCCAAAGTTGTGACTCACAACTTCAAATAAGCATTCCACATTCAAGGTCCATCTGCCATATATCAATTACCTGAAAGTGGCTGAGCAATGAAGCCATTGCCCTTCATACAGAGATATCCCCATGCTCCGATACCGGTTGAGGCAGGCGGTGACTCACGGACCGCCTTTTCCCACATTCGGAGTAATTCTTTTCGACCCCGCGGTGACTCCAGTCGCTCGATCTATATAACGCTGCCCTTTACCCTCCTCGCCCTCGGGCTCATTATCTCCAGTTTGTCAGATTTATCCTTCTACATCCGGAGCCATGGCAGCCGCCGCCGCCGCTGCGTCTGCAGCTGCGCTCGAGCAGGGCACGAAAAACACTATGAAACTCGAGAATGTCTGCCTCACATGCCCCTCTTTGTCCCCCAAGGGACCCGATTTGACCTGGATTGAGCTGACCATGTATTATCTGCATAGACCGAGAAGAGAGATACCCTTATCGCCCTCGAGAAGAAGTACCAGGCCCAATGGAAGGCAAACAAGGTCTTTGAGGTTGATGCTCCCTCCGAGACGGAGGTGCCTTTCGGCAGCATGTCCGCCGCTGAGCTCCGTGAGAAGCACCCCAAGTTCTTCGGAACCATGGCCTACCCCTACATGAACGGTACCCTTCACGCCGGTCACAGTTTCACTGCTAGCAAGGTCGAATTCATGACCGGTGTTGCTCGCATGGAGGGCAAGAGGGCCCTTTTCCCTCTCGGATTCCACTGCACTGGTATGCCCATCAAGGCCTGTGCCGACAAGCTTCGGGATGAAGTCGCCAAGTTCGGCAAGAACTTTGAAGGCTACAGCGAAGAGTCTGAGGAGCAGGACAAGGCTGCCGTTGCCGCTCCCACCCAGGAGGTTAAGGCTGAGCAGGAGAAGTTCTCCGGAAAGAAGAGCAAGGCCGCTGCCAAGACCGTCAAGATGAAGTACCAGTTCCAGATCATGCTGGCTATTGGTATCCCCATTGAGGAGATCCACAAGTTCGCCGATGCCGCTCACTGGCTCCAGCACTTCCCCCCTCTCGCCATCCGTGATCTCGACAGCCTGGGTGCCCGTGTTGACTGGCGCAGACAGTTCGTCACCACCGACGCCAACCCCTACTATGACGCCTTTGTGCGCTGGCAGATGAACCGCCTCCACGAGCTGGGCAAGATCCAGTACGGTAACCGTTACACCATCTACTCTCCTAAGGACGGACAGCCTTGCATGGACCACGACCGCACTGAGGGTGAGGGTATCGGTCCCCAGGAATACACCGCTATGAAGCTCAAGGTCAAGGAGTGGGCTCCTGAGATCGCTGAACTCGTCAAGGGCAAGATTGAGGATGATGCCAATGTCTACTTCGTCCCCGCCACTCTGCGTCCGGAGACCATGTACGGACAGACCTGCTGCTTCCTTGGCCCTAAGATCACCTATGGTCTCTACAAGGTCAAGGAGAAGGAATACTTCGTCGTCACCAAGCGGGCTGCCTGGAACATGGCTTTCCAGGGCTACTTCGCCGACGGCGAGAAGTTCCTCAAGTCCCAGGACCAACTGCCCCTTGTCGTTGAGGCCCCCGGAACTGCCTATGTCGGTACTCTCGTCAACGCTCCTCTTTCTTTCCACACTGAAGGCGTGCGCATCCTTCCTATGGAGGGTGTCTCTGCCAGCAAGGGTACCGGTGTTGTCACTTCCGTGCCCTCGGATTCTCCCGATGATTACGCCACTTTGATGGATCTCGCGAAGAAGCCGGAGTACTATGGTATCAAGAAGGAGTGGGCTGAGCTGGAGATCTTCCCTCTCATCGAGACTCCGACGTACGGAAACCTCACTGCTCCCGCTCTCGTCAAGCAGCTCAAGATCAACTCTCCCAAGGACGTTAACCAGCTTGCACAGGCCAAGGAGTTGGCCTATGGTGAAGCTTTCTACAAGGGTACCATGATTGTCGGTGAGTACAAGGGACAGCCCGTGAGCGCTGTTAAGGAGAAGATCCGTAAGTCTCTCTACGAGAGCGGTGATGCCTTCCCCTTCGCCGATCCTATGGGCAAGGTTGTCAGCCGCAGTGGAGATGACTGTGTTGTTGCCTACCTCGGCCAGTGGTTCCTGAACTACGGCGAGAACGACGCTGAGTGGCAGAAGACCACCCTGAACCACGTTGTGAACACCCTGAACGCCTACTCAAACGAAACCAAGAACGGTTTCGAGAAGAACCTGTCCTGGCTCAACCGCTGGGCTTGCGCCAGAACCTACGGTCTGGGTTCGAAGCTGCCCTGGGACAAGCAGTTCCTTGTTGAGAGTTTGAGTGACAGTACCGTCTACATGGCCTACTACACCATCGCCCACTACCTGCACGGTGACCGTTATGGCAAGGAGCCTGGCTCCCTGAACGTGAAGGCTGAGCAGATGATCGATGAAGTCTGGGACTACGTCTTCACCAGACGTGAGCTCAGCGATGAGCTTGTTTCCAAGAGCGGTATCAGCAAGGAGGCTCTGCAGAAGATGCGTAGAGAATTCGAGTACTGGTACCCTCTGGACGTCCGTGTCTCCGGAAAGGATCTTATCCAGAACCACTTGACCTTCTTCCTGTACATCCACGTCGCCCTCTTCCCTCCTGAGTACTGGCCTCGCGGTGTCCGTGCTAACGGACACTTGCTGCTCAACGGTGAGAAGATGAGCAAGAGTACGGGTAACTTCCTTACCCTGAAGGATGCTGTCGACAAATTCGGTGCTGATGCCACCCGTATCGCCTTCGCCGATGCTGGTGACGGTATCGAAGACGCCAACTTCGAGGAGACCGTCGCTAACAGCAACATCCTCCGTCTCCACACTCTCAAGGACTGGATGGAGGAAGTTGTCAAGGACGAGTCCCTGCGTACCGGCCCCGCCGATGCCTTCTGGGACAAGCTCTTCGACAACGAGCTTAACGGCCTTGTCCGTGAGACCAAGAAGCACTACCAGGAGTAAGTCACCTTTTACCCCCCTTACAATCCCGCAATCACCTGTCCACATGATGTTCGCATATTCTGCGTATTTGCTACTTCAGAGCCTTTCACGGCCATGAGACAAACATCACCACATGCCTGATGGACCTTTCACAAATACTCTTCGTCTTGCTTTACTTGACTTCCACTGGACTTTCATGAAGCTAACTACTTCTAGCACCAACTTCAAGCTCGCCCTGAAGTCCGGTCTGTACGACCTGGTCAGCGCCCGTGACTTCTACCGTGAAGCCACCACCACTGCCGGCATTGGCATGCACCGTGACGTCGTCCTCCGCTACATCGAGCTGCAGGCTCTGATGATGGCCGTCATTGCTCCTCACTGGTCCGAGCACATCTGGCTCGAGATCCTGAAGAAGGTTCGTACCTACCCCACAACTCCACTCCGTCACACCCCCACTAACACCCTATTTAGCCCTCGACCATCCACCACGCCCGCTTCCCCGAGGTCCCCGAGCCCTCCCTCGAGCTGTCCGCAGCCCTTGAGTACGCCCGCTCGACCACCTCCAGCATCACCTCCGCGGAGGCCAACTTCGTGAAGAAGCTCTCCAAGGGCAAGCAGACTGCCTTCGACCCCCGCAAGCCCAAGAAGCTCAGCATCTACGCGGCCAAGAAGTTCCCCGTCTGGCAAGAGAAGTACATCGACCTTGTGCGCGAAGCCTTCGACGCAGTCAGCATCTCCTTCAACGACAAGGAGCTGAACGCCAAGGTCGGCAAGCTCGGCGAGATGAAGAAGGCTATGCCCTTCGTCCAGAGACTCAAGAAGCGTCTCGTTGTCGACAAGGAAGTCCCCGAGGCTGTCTTCGACCGCAAGCTGCCTTTCGATGAGTTCGCTGTCCTCAGCGAGATGGTTGCTGCTATTAAGCGCGTTACTGGCGCCAAAGAGCTGGAAATTGTTGCTGTCGATGAGGGTGGTAAGACTGGTGAGGTTGTTGGTACTGGTGAGAAGAGGGAGGGACTGCAGGCTGAGAATGCCGTTCCTGGCCAGCCTTCTTTCAACTTTGCCAATATTGAGTAGATGATGAAGATGAAGTGTGGTGATGATTATACATGATACAGATTAGATGAGATATCTTGATGGGTTTCATGTTTTCTTTCTTTTTGTTTTAGTGAAAGATCATAAAATAGCAATTTCATTGGGTTATGTTAGATTTGTTATTTGGATTTGGTAATGCTTTGTAGTTTTGCTGTTACTGTTGGGTAGACATAGTATACTACCAACGATAACATCATACTCATTGCAATTTTACAGGACGAACTGCGGTTTCACCAGGCAATGAAGCCAAAAAGACTAGATCGTTCATGCCAAACTCTTTAGCACCCCGATCATCCTGTAGCATATATCTTTAGCATCACGCCTAACCCCGCCTAACCCCGTTAAGATATCTCAAAGTCAAGAGCAGTAGACTGGGAAACAGAAGACATGGCTACATACCTTCTCAGCCCCTCCCTCAACACATCCTCCTCCTGCGCATAGACAAGCCTGAACCACCCTGGGATGTTCCCATGCTCTTCGCACGGATGCAGGAATACACCTGCATTGACAAACTTCTGAGCGAGAGTGAATTCAGGCGGAGATGTGCTGTCACTGGTATCTTTGGGGAGATAGGGTGATAGGTCGATATATATAAAGAAACCGGCGTTTCTGGAGGAAACAATATAAGTTGCTATATGGAACATAGATTTGGAATGATTTCCGGACACATCTTGACTTACCCTCCCTTTATGTAGCTAATACCCTCTTGAGAAAGAGTTGATGTTGCGATTTGGTATGTTGAAGCAAGACTTTGTTGGCTCTTGGCTGTGAAGTCGCGAACGAAGTCTTGATCTTCGAGGATGGTGGTTCCGATTGTTACGGCTGCTGTGGAGGCGCTGTGGAGGCGTCTGTGAGCTGGGTTAGTTGACTTTGAGTTGTGAGTCTGGCAGATAGTGGCAAACTGACAGGATTGCATTGCAGGAATGGCGTAGGAGTTTGTTCTTTGTGATAAGGAAGCCTAGGTGGAGGCCGCCGGACGCGAAGTCCTGAGATCATATACGTTAGACACATTCTAACGAGCAGAGAAGATAACGAGGTACGGCCTACCTTGCTGAATCCGTACAACAAGTGCACCAGGTCAGGGTTGATCAGCTTCGGGGTACTGAGGGATAATATAGAGGTGAATGGAACGGCATCTGGGTCTCCGGAATCGAAAACGCATGAAGCATAAATTTCGTCGCTGATCAGATGAAGCTGGTGCTTATTGCAAAACTTGAGAATCTCCGTCAGGGTTTGAACAGAATAGCAAAGGCCTAGACGTAGTGTCAACGCTACGTTATTGATAAGCAACGAAGTGGTTAATCCATACCGGTAGGATTATGCGGATTCACTAGCATCAATGCCCGGATCTGCACACCTCTCGCCCGAGCATCTCTCAGGGCCAATTCATACTTCTCGACAACAGAAGGAGCAAAAGCCTCCTCCACAGTGGTGTCTGCATATACCATCTGCACACCCGCTTCGACACCGTAATCAAGCTCAAATCGTCCATAAGCTGGCCTGCTGATTAAGATGCCGTCGTCTGGCTCGGCTAGGGTGAATCCAAGCATACTCCCTATTGCAGTTGCGCCGCTGGCAACAATGACTTCTTCCGGGTCGATCGGAGCAATGGGAACGAGTAGTTTGTTCAGATGCATTGCGACCGCTTTCTGTAGACGATGGATGGCATTGTTACCAGAGCTATAGGCGACTGATGCTACGTTGAACTCGACCTAAGCATGTAGAAGATATTGGTTGGGATTGCTGAGTTCCAGAGGAAAATAAAGAGGGCTGGATATTGACCTTGGTGTTGATGTAGTTGGCTATTTCTGCGCGCATTGGTGCCTATCTGCTTATAAGTACTTTGGAGTTGTTGCCTCATTTCTCAGATGACTTACATGCTCTGCCAATGCAAATGAGATCATCCCCTCCGGATTCGTCTCTTTGCTGTACTCGTGCGGTAGAGCATAGCGCCACGGAATCTTGTGCAATTGCGCATTATTGCTGCCTCGAGACGAGAGCATTGTCGAAAAGGTACTTTATGGGCCAACTTTGTTACCTATAGAGCGTTGGTATACACTCGAAGCGATGGCGTCTTGTTCGAGGAGCGGATGCTTACTATATAGTTCCTAAAGGTAGTGAAGAGGGGTTGTAGTACAACCACAAGCGGAACTACTAGTAGGATTAGATAATAACCTAGTTCCTGGAAATGAACTTAAACAGGCGTGAGACATGCACGTTAAGTTGGGAGTGAGAAGAAAGGAGGAAGACTGAAGAGGGAAGAAGCCCACGTGAACGAAGGCAGTGGATGATAAACTAATAATCTGCTCACCAACAATCAATGATCTATTTATACTTCAACCACCACCACACACCCCCAATCATCATAATACAGCATTGTTTATCCCTTTCTAGTATACACCGTGAAACACCAATCGCTATGCAAATCATATACTATACAAGGTCATCCATGCTGGAAGACCGTCTCAGCTGTGCCGGGCTCGCTTCTCCAGTCCAATGTTCTGGCGTCCCCGAGGTCCCTTCGCGCGGTTGTCAGCGACCTTCTTCGCTTCTATGAACTTCCAACATTCAATCGGAGCACGAGACCCAACATGGCGGCCGTGCGGAGTGAACACTTCCACTTGAGGGAACGACTTTGACGTCTCATCCTCAGACTCGGTCTCCTTCGCGGACTTGGCTCGAACTTGAACTGTAAGCTCAACCCAGCCGCATCCTTCGATCAGAATATCGGTCGACATAACTTTGTATGGTAGAGACGGCATCTTCATATGCCCATCTTCAACCGCCTTGGCGATAGACCTGGGGAGGTGCGAACGAGTCACGTCCCATTTCAGGTCAAAAACACCTGCAGACGAGATGACCTGACCGGTACCTTCTCTGGCTATGTTGGTCTTGGGATAAGGGCGCTGCTCCGTTTGCATTTCAATAGCCTTTTCGGTTCTGGTGAGATGCGATTCAAGCGGGACGAAGCAAGCTGCCATCACGACATCCTCAGGGTTCATCGGCGTAATCCTGACAAGACCTCCTCCGAGAAGTAGTGATTGGCCAGGTTTGATTGAGAGGCGTTCGGGCTTCTTCCTCTTGGTCATGATCAAATCGCGCTTGAACTCATCACGGACATGGTCGGACAGCTCGCCACGGTCAAGCCCCGGCAGGTCAATCATCTCGCCCCTTCCACGGCCAAACGGGATACGAATAGGTGATACCGTCGTGCCGGGTAAAGATGAGACCACAGGAAGAATGGGGTAGAGATCTTCACGAGGCGCAGGAGGTAGAAGACCCTCTGAATCAATAGCAGAAGGGTCATAGTGGGTAGCGATTTTGGACTCCTCCTCACGAAGTTCAATCAATTCCGCAATTTTCTCAAGATTCCTTGAATCCTTGGGAAAGCAGGCCTCAATAAAACTGCTTTTACCAACGTTGGCCTTCCCAATCACCCAAATCCCACCCCCATGCTCCCTAATCTCCTCCTTGACTTTCTTCGTCCACCACCCCCGCTGAGCACTAATCATATGCACATTCCCCAAGCGGAATTCCTCATGCGAGAGACCAAACGTATCACGAAGCACAGACCGTACATATTCCATCTTCGAATCAACCTGTTCCTTTGTAGCGGCCAACAAATCCGACCGATTAATAACGAAACTAATAGTCGGCAGCTTCTTCCCGCTTTTATACTTATAAGTCGCAGAGCGACGATTCTTCGACCGCGGATCCATAATCCCCAGCGTATCGTAGATCTCCTTCACAACAGACATAGGGAAATCCGCCGCATCAACAACATGATAAATCCGATTATGTTTATGAGGCGACTCATCCAGATACGCCCGAAGGGAATCCATAGTCGGCGAAATAGCAGGAACGGCCTTGTTATGATGCAGCAGATCATGGCATCGATCGCAGATTTGTACCGGGGCTTTCGACTTCTCCAGATACTTGCCAGCAGTATCTGCCGCTTTCACCAAAGAAGCACCAACTGCACAACAGGAATCAATCAGTTAGCATATGAACCAAACCCACCATCACAAGACAAATAGAGAAGGTAATCACTCACACTTCGGCCTCGGCACACTCCCCCCAACATCCGTAAGCTCCAGATACTTCTGAATCCGATCCGCCGCCTTCTCCCCCTTGGCCTTCAGCCCCGACCCTTGTTCCCCATTCTCCTCACCCTCAACAACCTGCTTCGTCTCAGACAGCAACTTCCGCGTCTGTTTTCTAGTCTTCCCATAATACCCAGGCTCCCTCGGCTCGACAGTCTGCGCATACGCACCGCATCCGGGACAACACACGGGGACGACAGCTTCTTCAATTGTTGGTTCAGGAGCCGGGCTTGCGCGGAGAGGAATACTCGTGGAAAAGCTGCGTAGCTGGGAGCGGGCTAGTACCTCCGGGCGGGAAGAGAAAATCGCGGTTGTCGTTCGCAGGCACGGCTTGCGGAGGCGGGATATTTGTAAAGGGGCTCGGTGGTATGGTAGGCGCCCTCGTGGGATCATGCGCCCGAGGTATGGCGACATGCTTGGTGAGGTTTGGGGATATTGGAGAGCTCGGAGGAGAATTGCGATGAAAGTCTAGTTCTAGTTGGCACTGATAGTGATAGCGGCGATAGCGTTGGTGGTCCGCGCCGGCGCCCGGAAAAAAGTTGCTGTGGCGAACTGACTAGCTGGTTCTACTATAGCTAATATGAGGTATTGGGTGCTGTTGGTTTACAAGATAATGTTAAGGAGAGTTGGTTAGCGTGAAAAATATTATTTTCGATAGAATATGTACGCTGGCTGTGGAGCTTAAGATGAAATAACCGTGCTTCGCAAACCCTGATATCAATAACGAGCCAACAACATGAAAAACAACCAGAACCGTAGACCATACGCCGTAATCGCATGAAAAGAGGCATTCAATGGCATTCAATCAAGCCTTGGCTTTTCCCTTTCCCTTAGGATCTTCGGCCTCCTCCTCTTCCTCCGAGTCACTCATAAACTCGTCATCCTCATCAAAACCAATATACCGCCGAGGTGCCGCGTTGCGAACCGGTTCAGCCGACGACGGTCCAGGCGCATCCTCCATCTCCTGCTCATCATCACTTTCCTCCTCAGAGCTAGAGGGCGTCTCCTGACCACTTCCCTCACTCGGGCTAGCACTTGTGCTTGATCCGCCCAGAATCGTATCGCGCAAGTTATCCGTCCACATACCATCCTTCATAGCCATAAGAACCGCCTCTCTCGCCTTCTCATTCATCTCGTCCTTGTCCTCCATCCATTGACCATCAATCTTCTGCTTGCCACCTCCGTTCTTCAGCTCCTCCTGACGCTTCTCCGCCGCCTCAACAACAGCCTGCCACCGGCGCCGGCGCTCCTCCTTCTCCTTCTTGTCCATCTCCGGCTTGAGGGCGAGGTACTCAGCCAATGCTTTGGCTTCGTTGACCGTGCGTAGACGACGGCCATCGAGGTTGCGACTGGATCCGTTGTCGTCGCCTTGATTACGCTTGCGCTTGCTGGACATGCGCCCACCGGCGGCACGGAGCTGGGATCCGAAACCTCCCTTACCACCGCATAGGGGGGCGCTGAGGCGGAGGGGGAGGATGGAGGTTGTGGCGAGATTGTCATTGGTGCTAATGAGGTAGGATGCGATGGATTCGGATGAGGGGAGTAGTTGCTTGTTGCTGGTTGTTGTCAAGACCAGGCGATTGAGTGGCAGAGAAGGAGGCAGGTATGAGGCGATTTTGTCCGTCAGGTCAGCGACGCTGGATGATGATGGTAGCGCGAAGGAGAGTGTTGATGGAAGTGAGAGACCGGGAAAGGTCGACAATAGGACGTTGACGTTTTGGGACGCCATGATGGTTGGTGATTTCGCAGAGACCGTCACTTAAGCAGTGCGTATATATCGAGGACTCGAAGCGCCAAGACTATTGCTGCTTGTTGAAGGTGGAGATGATCGCTTGCAGAGGTGAGGCGCAGTTGACGACTTCATTCAGGATGCGGAGGAGTTCCCGATAAGGCCGTTGATGACTAACAGAGAACTACCTCTTAGTGGCCTCAGGCCAAAACGCATCTTGCACGTGACGCAGCTTATCCGCCTAGCGGAGCGATTAGGGCCTCAACCCTGAAACCGCTTCCCGATGGGGAATTACCGCACTTTTTTCTCGACCGCAGCCGCTCCACTCACATCAACTACATTTAAACCACCCTCTTCGCGCGTTGTCAAGGCGATTCCCCGAAGAGCGCTAGGAACTCGCGACAATGTAAGTGATGCACCTAATATCGGCCATTGATATCATATAAAATGATGTAGCTAACCCTGATTCAGGCTTATCCCCAAGGAAGACCGCAAGAAGATCCACGAGTACCTCTTCCGCGGTATGTGAACACCTATATCGACCGACCTTTGTTTCCCCGAAATGTTGCGCGACGGTCGATC
Organism: Aspergillus eucalypticola CBS 122712; assembly: GCF_003184535.1. NCBI lineage: Eukaryota > Fungi > Ascomycota > Eurotiomycetes > Eurotiales > Aspergillaceae > Aspergillus > Aspergillus eucalypticola. The sequence continues at coordinate 382,093 of NW_020290303.1, read as the reverse complement.
GATGGATGATGGATGAATGATGAATCAGTCATGCTGACGGTAAATAATAGAGGGTGTGCTCGTGGCCAAGAAGGACTTCAACCTTCCCAAGCATGGCGACATTGACACCAAGAACCTCTACGTGATCAAGGCCTGCCAGTCCCTGACCTCCCGTGGCTTCGTCAAGACCCAGTTCTCGTGGCAGTACTACTACTACACCCTCACCCCCGAGGTACGTTTTCTTCCATGATTATAGCTGGCGCAGGATACCATTAAAGACAGTTGGTCTGACTGGTTTGATATAGGGTCTTGACTACCTCCGTGAGTGGCTCCACCTCCCCGCTGAGGTTGTCCCCGCCACCCACATCAAGCAGCAGCGTTCCCACGCTCCCCCTCGTGGCATGATGGGCGGTGAGGAGCGTGAGCGTCGTCCCCGTGCTCCTCGTGAGGGTGGCTACCGCCGCCGCGAGCAGGAGAACAAGGAGGGCGGTGCCCCCGGCGAGTTCGCTCCCAGCTTCCGTGGTGGATTCGGCCGTGGCCGTGGTGCTCCCTCCTCCTAAGGGGTGTCGCCTGCCGGTCTTCCAAGGGCTTAATGGGATTGTTGCCGGTGTGGCTTGAACGACTTTGAAAGAAGTCGGGAAGCTGTACCGTGCACGTCCTAAAAAAGAAGTTATGCCAAGCTACTGTTTCACACTTATGATATAGTTAGGATTAATGGCATGATTTCATGACTTCATTTTATTTTCTATTTCGTAAGATAAATGGCGGCTAAATCTGCTGCTATATACATGCGGTTGATATACCAAAAGGCAATGTTGGGATGTATGCAGAGGCGCAACTATAGGCACCCGCTGTCAACACAGCTCATTTCGAGAACCTCTTTCGGTCATAACGGATCACTGCTTGCAAGATGACTGAAGCACCTGTTGCGCAGTCATCTGCGGAGCAGAACTCCTCCGGGTGATGGCTCAGCCCATCTTTGCAGGGAACGAAGATCATGCTGGTCGGCACTCTCTTGGAGGTAAAGACACTATCGTGACCCGCCCCGCTCATGATTGTCCGCATGAGGGACTTGGGCTCCGCAGCATTAACGTCCGAAACGACCGCCTCCGCGGATTGCTGCACGCACTCGATGCAGTCAGGGTGGAACTTGACAGCGGGCGAATCGAAGTCAAGGGTCCACTCTACGCGGCAAGGCTTGCCAATACCCTTACCCTCTTCTGCGGCGATCGAATCGAACTCCTTTCTCAATTGGTCTTCTACAACCTGGACCAGTTCGCTTTCTGGGCCGCGAATGTCGAGAGTGAAGCTGACAGTGCCGGGAACTGTGTTCACACTGCCGGGCTTTGCCTCTACAATTCCAACGCTAGCCAGACAGCCGTGGGAGGAGGCAACCTCACGAGCACGTACCATCATACGAGCAAAGGCATATAGGGCATCTGCACGGTGTTCGAACGCGGTAGTACCCGTGTGGGTATCTCTGCCGAAGATCGTGAGGTGGAACCAACGGTATGCCTGAACGGCGGTAACGACACCAACGTGCTGGCCTGCGGAAATTAGATGGGGTCCTTGCTCGATGTGTAGCTCGAAGTGAGCCGCCATGGGTGTTTGCTTGTATGAGCACGGGACACTTCCGAGATAGTTGATCTTCTCCAACGCAGACTTCATAGACTCGGGGGCAGAAGATGCGGTTGGGAGAGATGCGACTGTTGGGACTTCTTTAAGCCCATGTGCTCGTTCGAGAGGGATGCATTCTGCCCAAACGCCAGAAGACACCATGCTAATGGGGAATCGGGCACCCTCTTCGCTATGATAGTGTTAGCCATGCGAATTGAAGCATAGTAAAAGCAATCTGGGCCGTACTTTGTCCAGTTGACAACTCCAATTCCACCTTCCGTCTCCAATCCCATTTCGTCAATTACCTTCAGCGTTTCAATACCGGAGAGCACACCCAAAATTCCATCATACCGGCCACCTGTCGGCTGCGTATCCAGATGGCTGCCAATAAAAGTGGGTGGGACGTCAGTCCGTCGTCCAGGGCGAACAGCGAAGATGTTACCCATTTCATCCACCGTGACCTCGCATTTCAATGCCTTTGTTGTCTCAATGAACCAGTCCCGTACTTGCTTGTCCTCCTGCGACAGCGCGAGTCGCTGCATGCCAGTGTCTGTGTGCCCACTGGATTGCTGTTAGACCAACTCTCGATCCATGGCAAAACGCAGGCCATTGGGTATGTCAAGCAGCTCCTTCGCATGAACCCAAAAGACCGCCTGTAGTGATTCCAAAGGGTGTTACAGTAACACTTACTCTCCCCAGCGGATGCCATATCCCCACTGACAGCTATGATGGAGGTCCTTTGCCAAACGTTCTTTATTGGCCCTGAGAGCCGAGACTTCAGCCTCGGTTAGCTCCGTAGACAGCATGGTATGAGTCGTGGTAACTGAGAATGCTCGACGTGGAGGCGTGATTGCGGGTTTCGCAAAGGCTGATATTGTCTGCTTGGATAGGATCCCAGTAAACCTGGCAGCAGATGATCTTCGGTAACAGATGAAGGCCATTTTGAGCCGAGTGAGCGCCCAAGGGGCTATATCTAGTTCAATGGTCTTATTGTTGGAGACCCTTCCAGATAAGACGGCCCAATCGACAGTATGATAAGATAGCTGGGTGGGGTTGAGCTGGGGTCTCGGGATTTCCACCGAATCAGATATCCGCGGATTTGGGTGACAATGGAGCGTTTCCTCATACTCCAACGGCCTTGGCCGCTTATATAGGAAGGTACAAGAGCAGCTCGGCAATGGGCGATTCTATCGATGATGAGGGGTAGGGAGGGCCCCAGGGCACGGTTAGCCTGTCTGAGTACCAATTGACAGGGCGTGGAGCAGTTGTAGTAGTGGGTTGACCAATGCAAGACGGACCAGCCATACGGACTGGAACCTTGTTGAAGTGACGGATTGACTCAGGGCGAGGTTTGTTCTTCTTGTAGGCTTTAGTGCCATGTTCATTGCACGGTATAAGTTCTCCAAATTATGAGCACCTGGTGGCTAAAGAGGACAATTGCATCCACCCAACGATTCAAATAAGCGACATGTACTGCTAAAGACACAAGGGGAAGGAGAGCTTCCGCTTGCGGAAGACTCGATCAGTGCTTAAGTACAGTATACAGGATTAGTGTTTCAATTGACTGAAGAGACACCGATAGTCATCAGTAGTGGCTTAATGTATGAAGACAACTGTTTCTGGGAGCCGGCAACCATGTGTTCGTTTTCCCCTAGCTTTAGGGACTTGGTCGCTCAGTATAGCCAGTTACGCACACGCACCCTCAAAAGGCAAAGCGGACGCACCAATTTCTTGAGAACTACTATAAAGGGGCTAGAAAGTTGCAAGAAAAGACGAACATATTCTACTTAGATCATACAATAACGATCAAGAAAAAGAAAAACAATAAAATCGACAGCTGTGTCGATGGGTGATTCCAAAGATTGATGAGAGGAGTCTTTTGGGCAAACCACGGCCATCTCTGGTAAAAGGCAAGAAATGGGTTCTGAGCTAGTTTGTCCCACTCCTCGCAGATTCTACCTTAAACTGCTTCTTATAGTACCCTCCGTCAGCCACCCGCCGCAAGTTCGAGACCTCGCCGGCGCGAACCTTTTTCCCTCAACTTTATCTTTTCGTCTTCTTCCGCCTTGCGATTGCTAACCCCGCATTCAGCCATTGCGACCTTCAATTCCCCTCAGACATAAATACATTGATTGCCATCAACGTATATACTCAACCTCGTCACACAAGATGTCTTCCGCTGCCTGCATCTTCTGCAAGATCATCAAGGGTACGGTGTCTCCTACCTCTGCACACCCACAAATACTATATTCTTTGCTCCAACCGCGCCCCTGCTGGTAACAGTGATCCGATCCGGCTAACCCGACGTAAACAATAGGTGATATCCCTTCTTTCAAGCTCTTCGAGAGCGACAAGGTCTTTGCCTTCCTCGATATTCAGCCTCTTAGCCGTGGACACGCTGTAAGTGTTGCCGTCCCTCTTCTATGAAATGCATACATACCACCACTTTAAATATACCCCCGCACGACATGGACATGTCGCATTCTGCTCCCAACCTCGAGACAGACAGTCGACAGTCCCTCAAAACTAACACTATATCAACAAATCCCACCCCAACTCTTCAATTCCAGACCCTCAATAAACCCCATATACTCCACATACCTCTCCCCCAGGAAGATAATACCAAGAAACCAAACCAAGCTAACATCCCACCCCCAAACCACAGCTCGTGATCCCCAAATACCACGGTGCCAAGCTCACCGACATCCCCGACGAAGATCTTCAGGAAGTCCTGGTACGTAGATAGCACCGACATGCACACATCTGAAATAGCTCAGCGCTCGATCCACATGCTTTTATAAGGTCCCGCCTGATCGAGGACCCTGCGAGCACTTAACCCCCCTCCCTCCTCCTCTTTCAGTCTTCCCCGCAGCTACCTAGCTAGCTAGCCACAGGAACGAACAGATACTAACAAGGAATGTTCAACAAAATCAAACAGCCCGTCGCAAAGAAGATCGCCAAGGCCACTGGCGCCGAGGACTTCAATATCCTCCAGAACAACGGTCGCATAGCGCACCAGGTTGTTGATCATGTAAGTTGATATTCTTTTATGGATGTTGGAGGGGGGGCCAATGCTAATGTTTGGTTTTTTCAGGTTCACTTCCACATGGTATGTCCATCACAAACCTCGAGAAAGAGCATATGTGACTCCGTCACGGTTCATGATGCCATTGGTTACTTTCACTTGCTAACATGATGCTGGAACAGATCCCCAAGCCTAACGAGAAGGAAGGTCTCGGTGTCGGCTGGCCCGCTCAGGAAACCGATATGGATAAGCTGAAGGCTCTGTTCGAGGAGGTCAAGGCTAAGATGTAAATGTGTATGTAGTACGGATATAGCAAGTGCTACGGCTGCGTCTATTTACATACCATGTGCTATTAGTATCAGTTCTACTTTCACAATCTGAATATTCGTAGGGTACACACTGTAAGCTATGATACAGACGATGATAGCCAAATTCTGTGGGAATGCATCTATCAAGAAAAATCCATTGCTCCATTTGAAACCATAAACAAAAACCGCAATCCAAGTATACATGCTCCATGACCGACAGGTAGAAGCTGTATGTACATGCTCTCACGATGTGAGCATTATTATGACAAGTAGTCCTCTATCAACACACTCTAATAGTCTATCCTCGTACCAAGGCCCGGAGCGTATTACTCGGCCTTCTCGTCGTTGAGTGCGTTTCCCTCGACCTTGCTCTTCGTGGGATAGAACTCGATCTTACCCTCACCTTGGATGACATCTAGTCTATCATACAAGGAGGTGGCCCGAACGTATGGGTCAAGCTGCCAGTATTGGACCCTTAAGCGCTCGATCAGGTCCTTTCTCTTGTCTACCGCCGCCTTGACAGCGCTCTCATCCTTCTTCATCGTCGAAGAAATCCACTCGATGGTGGCGCCTTGAAGCTCCTGCGCCAGCTGCTGTCTCTCGGCCACCATTTCGTCCCGCTTGGCTGTGTCCTCCTGAAGCTTGTTCTCGTCGGGTTGAGGCTCGACATACTTGTAGGCCCAGTTTTCGTCACCTTCAAGCTCTTTCATAATACGATCTTTGGGAATGAACTTCTCCAAGTCCTGGACACTCTTGGTGAACTGGATCTTAGAGGCGACCACAGGGTCGAGCCAGCCCTTAATGATATTCCAGATACCTGCAATCGAAATTAGGAAAGTTCCCTTGGATATCGAATCTGAAGAACTAACCTGAGAAGATCCAAGGAGCCTTGTGAATCAGAACAACTCCCAGACACTCCGGGTAGTTGGCTTCGAAGCACTTGATCATATACTTCACCGGGTGATAGTCCTAAAACATGTCAGAGATGAAATCTGTTGGCAGTTGACAGGGTGCCTACCATGTTTGCTAGGGAGAAATCGGTCATATCGAAGACAACACACTATTACCTGTCAGTGCATGCCACTCTTACCCTGAGATTGTATACTCACAGCTGTTTCGACTGGAGGTGCAAGCATCATCCGAGCGGTCTCAATGGTGTACACAGTGAACCGGTCCAAAGCTTCTGTCTCCTGGTCGGCGGCCTTGTGCAAGCGCACTCTGACGACGCAGATCGGCCGGCCAAGCTTGTCCACACCATGGAGGAAACTCTTGCCCATGCGCATCTGCAACAGGAAGTCTTCACCGGCCTTCTTCTCAGCGGGATCTGAACTCTGGGATTTCTTCAGAGCACTTTGCTCGCCATTCTGCATGATGTCCTCATCCAACTTCACGTCCAGTAGTCTCCAGCGAAGCGTGGAGATCAACATGACCAGAGCCTTCTTGACGTCCCACTTTCGCGCGCGCAGGAAGCGCAAGAGCAGAGAATCGGGATTGTCATGCTTGACCATATTCCAAAGAGTCACCCGGATCTCCTCAGGCTTCATATCCACAAGCGCCTGCTGGAACTCCTTCGATTGGCCATACTTGTCCTCTCCATCGGCGATGCTGATAGAAGCGAGACTCGAAGCGATCCCGTTGGTCCCCTTGTCACTAGCGCTATCTTCCTCCTCATCCGTGTTGCTCCGCCCGAAAAGACCGAACCTACTCCGCTTGGACTGTTTCTTTTTATCTTGGGGTTGGCTTGCAGCAGCAGAGTCGCCGTTCTGCTGCTGAATCTGTTCAATAGCATCCAAATTGACTCCACAGACCTTTAGCAGCAGAACCCAAAGCTCTTGCAGCTTGGCTTCCTGCTCTGTTGTGAGATTCCCCACGGTCCCGGGTGGTAGATCCATAGGCATTGTCTTTAGGGTTTCGATGACGCCGAGAAAAGGTACTTGCGATTCTTGCAAAGGTTCGAGTGAGTCAGAAATCGTAGAAGTATCACCTCCCGACTTGCGGTATTTATCCTGTAGCCAGGCTCCTGCTCCGATAAGAAGTAGGGTGAATGTGACTGACCAGAACGACGCAGCTTCCCTCGGTTTGTAAGGTTGAGACAACGGCGAAGTGGAGAAGGGTCGTCTGAAGGATCGAGACCAAATCAGAAGACTTTGATTAGAGCACCGCGGTGGGAAGATCTGGGCACGTCCTGAATGCAGGAGTCTGCCCGACGCGAACTTGATGGAATTGGCCGAGGATGGAGATAGACGGCGGCGCAGGAGGGAACAAGCATGCATGTGCTTATTCGTGAGGGCCAGAAGGCGATTGGAGGGAGAAGGACGAGTCAAATCCCAAGAGCAGAGAAGCCGGCAGTCTTTTCCTGGTGTCCTCGTGAGAAAAATGAGAGACGAAGATCCGAGCCTAAATTTCCAGCCGGAAATAATGCGGGGAAGGAAGGCGAAAGGGAAGGAGGCGAAGAGAACCTAAGCGGACGGTGCAGTTCGCTTGGAACCTTCACAGATTCAGGGTTCAGCTGCAGGAGACTAAGGGGAACTCACAGCGGTTGGATGCGGCAATAATGGGGAGGAAGATGAAGCAAGCGAACAGGTTGGATTGCCAAGTCTCTTATTTTTGCCAGTCCGCAATCCAATGACGATAATCACACCAGGGGTCCCCTCCGGACTAGACGGAAGAACTAAGTAGTCCTGGTTATAGGCTGATTGGACCATTTTGGGTCACGGTGGCGCCCCCAGGCAGCAAATCTGCAGACACCTGAGGCAGGGAAAAGGAGGGTCCAGTGATTCCGCCTTGCCTAAAGCGGGGATCAACATCAACAAACCCAATCTTTCGCAACTCCTTCATACACAACTTGAAACACAACTGCGTCAAGTCGCATGTTTGTGACAGCTTTTCTTCTATACTGTGCTTATTCTTATATTATCTTATCAGTGTCTCTCTGCCGGCTTGGTTGCAGCCTTCAATTTGGGTGCACAGTCTCAGAATCGTCATGGATGCTTTTGCCCGCTCATCGTCTCGCCCACGGCCCTCGTCGCGACCCACGACTCCCTTAAGACCCAGTTCCCGGTCGTCGATCCGCGAAGCTCATGGCTATGGCAGCAGTATTGGTATGGCAGGCTACACCCAGCCTGCCATCAATGCCTTGGAACCCCAGTTTGCAGAGCTTGCAGACTCCATGGCCGACCTCGAGGCCAACTTCATGCACCTTCAGCTGATGCACGAAAGTTTGACTCGGTTCAGTGAGAGTTTTGCCAGTTTCCTATATGGATTGAACATGAACGCGTTCTGTGTGGACTTCCCAGAGGTAATTGCGACTGAGAATAGTGGCTGTCTTCCCTCCTAAGCTGACGATCGGATACAGGCGCCCATTCCAGAGTCTTTCCGGAGAGCCAAGCAAGCAGAGGCACAGAATGGTATGGACACAGCTATGTAAAAGGAAGATCCAATACTAATAGCACGGGTAGAAGCCGAAGCCGAACAGCTGAAAGCGACCACTGAAGCGGAGATGACATTCATGTGAGTCTTGATTACTCCCCGGGCTAGTTGTTGATTGCTTTCCTCATACTAACAACATGACGCACTTAGGACTACGGACACTTCCTTCATTGAACATCCTTCGAGCACCGTTCCCTCCAAGCCTTCGGCCAGAATCCCGGCCCCGTCGCGTGGCACCACCAGAGGATCCACGCGTGGTTCGACAAGCAGTCGTTATGCGACACGGGGCGCCAATCGCGGCGCCCGTCCAAGCGCATTGCCCCGCGGACGAGGATTGCGGTGAAGGCAGGAACCCGGATGGTAGAAATTTTCAACAGGGCGCAGACGGTTGAGCATGGAGAGGCACAAAGACTTGCGCGAAGGGAACGGTCTGCTATTGGCAATCCGTAGAGAATCCCTGCAGTCGCAACGCGCCCCCAAACCTTGAGGTACCCCGTTCCTGAAAGAACCTACGGCGACGATAGCGTTCCGTAACACGAAGCCTGCCGAGCGGCCTGTCTGATCTCAGCGGCTCGGATCTTTCTGAGGGAAGTTCTTGCTAGCCCAGGGTGTAGAGTTAGGGTAGGCTGGAAATCTCCAGTCTAGTGCCCCAAGACTTTTTCACAGTTCGGAGAAGATCTGGGTCCTGTATGATAGCAATACGAATAATGATCAATACAAAATATTCTAAATGTTTGAAAGTGGGTGTCTTTGCGGCTCGAATAAGCGTTGTAGGACCATCGCCCGTCCCCAGAATGACCCACCCCGGGGTCAATGGGGAAAGACATCATCAAGTATCAGATGCCCCATCTTGATATCTGTAGGCGCACGGCCATAGTTTGCCAGTGTATATCATGTTGGGTGATTTGTCGAGAGACATAATGAATGCAAAAAAAAGAAAAAAAAAAAATACCTCGAAAAGCACACCCAATAAGGAAGCCAAAGACGCCAAAGCAACAATCTCGGATCAAATGCAGTCCCGGTTTCTTATCGCCCCGGAGCCGCGGTCGACCCTGGCGAAAAAAAGATCTGTCTTGCATCCAGCGCCCACCGTGCCTGTCTTCACGGGACGATCTCCATCCGTATATATAATTGACCTACCTGTGTATTGTATCATTTCGGTCTCTGTCCGTCTATTTCATTGGGACTGTCCTTGCACGGTCCTGAACAAGAAGACAGCGAGGGACCGAGTGACTCGAAGGGGGGGATCCCGCTGTGACCAAGTCCGATCCCGATTTGAACTGCGGAACACCCGGTGGCTGCGGAGAAACACTCGAGTGACTGCTGCCCGCTCTCGACATTCCACTGCTTCGGTGGCTTTGCTATTGGCACGTCTTGTGAAGGTGCATTTCTTTCTCTTCATCCCCATTGGAGGACCTGACCGTCCCCTAGCATACAGAACTGATATGATTTCATGGCCTGCAGAGTCCTCCAGGGTAGTCCGTCCGATCCATGGATTCCTACTTGATCTGCAGTTGACCTGCTGAATATCTTTATCGTCTCGCTCTCTCTACATTGGGAGAGACTAACTGTACTACTCTTAACACTCTTTCACCCATCTCGACTGGGAGCCTCACTCTAGGCTGAGCCAGGATAGGCTTCACGTGCGAGCTGTGACACTTGTTTCACCACGTTCATTCATAAGTACCCCCCACACAATGGCTAGCGTACTCTCGATATCATTACTTTCTGAGGCCGAATATGGCTGCGGTATGTGAAACTCATTGCGCAGAGCTGTTTTCCGAACCTTTTTGGCCCCCTTTACTGACCTGATAACAGAGCATCTGGCCACGCAAATGGGGCAGGACGTGAGCACTGCAGAGCAGTTCAAGAACGCTTTTATCAAAGCGCATAATTCATTAGGCCATCTTCAGCGATCGATAGATTCGTCAAAGCAGAACGGCCGTCTCAAATCCAAGGACTTTTTGAAACCAAAGTACACTTGCTTGACGTGCGGTGAAGCGATGCCCATGGGCGGCCGGAAAGCCCATACCGAGAAGACTAGCCATCAGTTCTGTAGGTGATTCTTGCCTTTTCCTTATCGATGTTTACTAACAGTGTTCAAGACATGGACTCGCGAGCCCGCACAGTATATTGCCAGGCTTGTGGAGATTTCGTCTATGACCACGGCCTCGAACGACTTCGGTGCTCAACAACAGAAAGTGCTCTTCAAGGTTAGCGTCTGACCTACTCTCGCGCATGTTATAGCACTAACACACCAAAAAGTCGCCAAGAAACGTCGCTTCAGCGATAGCTCTGCGGACGAACTTTATATTCGGAGCAATGCCAGCAAGCGTCCTTGCGCTAAGCAAGGTGTCAGGGGCTTGTTCAACCTGGGGCAAACCTGCTATCTCAATGTCATCCTCCAGACCCTTCTGCACGACCCAATACTCAACACTTATTTCCTTGGGAACGGTCATCAGCCCCACGACTGCACTGCTTCTGACTGCGTAGGATGTGCAGTTGCGGAGGCCTTCGCGGATTTCAATAGCAGTGACAAACCGGAAGGATTCGCGGCTCTCAATCTTCTTCTAGCATCATGGCGTGCAAGTTCTGTATGTTACCGCGGACATTTTATATTTCTGACAAGCGGTGCTAATTGCCATAATTCAGACTTTGGCGGGATATCAACAACAAGACGCACACGAATATTACCAATTTCTCGTCGACAAGCTTCACCTTAGTACGGAGAACCACCGGGAAGGCCATGAAAAGGGTTGTCCTTGCTTCTTCCACAAGACCTTCTACGGCAAGCTCCGAAGCAGCGTGACTTGCGACAAGTGTGGCAACGTCACACGAACGGATGATCCTATGGTGGATCTCAGTCTCGATGTTCAAGTGCAGGCGAAGAAACGCGCCATGGGTGGCACAGGAGTTTCGTCGACGCCTACCCTGAGCGGATGTCTGGAGAGCTACACGTCTCCGGAGAAACTAATGGCAGGCGTGTACAACTGCAGTCACTGCGGCGGAACACCACAGAAGGCCACCAAACAACTGCGCATTCGGAAACTACCCGCCATTCTGTGCATGCAGCTAAAGGTATGTTCCTGCGCAAATTTTCTAGGACCAGACACAGACTTACCCAATACAGCGCTTTGAACACACCTTTTCCGTCTCGGAGAAGCTAGAAGGCAAAATCGACTTTCCACTATCGATCAACATGCTCCCTTATACAACCTGCCCCCAGGCCAAAGTTGACAGGTCCAGATTCGTATATGACCTCTCATCTGCCGTAGTCCATCAAGGCAAACTCGATGCGGGGCATTACTACGTCTACTGCCGCCAAGGCGATGATGTGAGTTCTTGATCTCCCTCAGTTAGATTACTCCTAAACAACCATTCCTAACCCGAACTTCTCAGTGGGTACTCTTCAACGACGACAAAGTCACCGCCGTCACCGAGGCAGAAGTCCTCAACGCCGACGCGTATCTCCTATTTTACAATCTTCGATCACTGGCTTCTGCGCCGCAATAGAAGCTAGCTACTTATCGTGTACCATCACACCACATCATCACATCACATTGTACTCTGGCGGCTGCCTCATCTTCTCGCATTCGGTTTCTCTTCAGCGACTCGGAGTCCACGGCTAGGAGTTGTATTATTATTGTTTGATTAGTTGGTTGCATGTATGCTCGTGTGGGAGAGTTGTGGTTGGCATCTTCGATCATGGATGCAAGACTGATGCTTGTCTTGTTGTGTTGCGTTTCTTTTCTTTGCTTGCTTTATACGCTCATTCGCTTAGATTTAGCGGGTATGTCTGCGGCGTGCATATGCGTCAAGACTACCAGGTATAGTAGAAGGTTAAGGTTGCAGGAGTGGGTATACATGGCTGAGTGCCTCGCTAGATATGAATGGCGAATACAAGACTGTATGGGGGTGTTTCAAATACTCGATCTTGATTTAAAGTATATCAAAACTGGCGCTGACCTGGACACTAAGATACTAGACACTAGATAGACATAGGATGCTTCTATGTGACTCATGAAATACTCAGAGTCATCTACACTACGCAGGTCCTACAGGAACTATCCACCAGAGGACAGTCCTATGACTGGACCCAAACCCAACTGACTACATCCTTCAATAAGCCGGAAGGTATCAACCAGAGCAGAGCCGCACGATCCCAAAAGACATGCATAACCAGCCCATACGAATGATACGGTCTCCAGCAACACCCCCTACCTCTCACAGGACAAGTGGGAAAGAATCGGCGATTATCAAGAGTTCCTCAATTCAATAGGAAATACCGTCCACACCAGCCAACAACCTAAAGCCCACCCCTCTGATCGTCTCTAACCCTCAAATTCCATCTCTTCCTCAATCACATCTAGAAAGATTTAAAGGAAATTCCACCATGAACAGATAAGGAAAACACCATTTTATTTCATTCCATTGAAAATCAAGCCCGGGTTTCGGATTTCATTTGCGTTTTCGATTTCACAGACACACACACACACACACACGCACACTGGTAAAAGAACATAAGAGGCTACCGTTATCCCCCCTGTATTTCTTCTTCCTCCGCTAATCCCCGACATGAAATTGTGGGGGATCGTTGGTAAATTTGATATTGGGTGGTGTATGTGAAATAGAGAATCGAAAGCGCCACGAGCACGTTTTTTAACGAATCATCGTCGTGAATAACGGAAAAATGGGATCGATGATGATGATGGGGGGAGAAGATTCGATTTAACGGTACTGTTTGGGGTGAAATGGTGTGTTAGTTAGGTTTCTCTGGGTTTGGGTTGTGTGGCGTGATTGTGGTTTTTGGCTGTCGATGTCGTAGTGGCATTTCTTCTCAATTCATTTCCGATAATTTCATTCTTTGATTATTGTCGCAAATCCCATCTCTTTTCTCTTTCGATATCCTCCTCGCCATGCCAATGCCATTTCGGATATAATGTGATTGTGGTACTGATGCTGGAATATGCATGTGGGTGATGGTGAAACCAACCTTGTGGAAACCGATGTCAGAGGACTTCTCACGGAAGCACTGACGGCAGATGTTCATCTGTACGCAAAACCAGTTAGCCATTTATTCCAGCACCCCCGATATTTTCGCATCGCGTAGATTTCAGTGGATATCCATACCCCGTACTTGCGGATCAGACCGGCGCGGTGGGAGCAGACACGGCTGTATTATTCCAACACACACGAATCAGCACATAACTTCCTTTCACATTTTCGTATATGTCCTCCATTCGATTCATTTCTTCTCTTCTCTCCTCTCCGAAACTCTCTCCCAATCCCACACATCATCTCTTCGGGAGAAAAAAAAATCGCAGAATACGCACCAAGAACGGGAACCCTTGCCGAACCTATTCATCACAGATCAATTAGCAACCACACACAAATATAGATATCAAATTTCATCGGCACGGATTTCAACTTACTTGCGGGGCCGGCTGTACCAAACGGACTCGTGAGTCATCTTGAATCTGAGGCGAGAGAAACCTGGGGATGAGACGGTGTTTGGCAGGCGGTTTGTCGTCGCTGGGCGTTGAAGGGGGACGGGGATTCAACGAAAAGGTTAGGGTCGAAATTCCGTTTGTGTGTCTTTCCGGTTTCCGTGATGCGGGCTCGGACCATCTCGCTTGATGGGGGCGCTAAGCCTTGTTGGGATGGGGGGATGGATTGGTTGCTGGTCATGTGATATGGGTTCGGGGCTATTTTCAACTTTACTACTCCAGATGTCGGGTTCGGAGGGGAGGTTGTTCCGGGTGGATGTATATCGATGGTCTTAGACCTATTTCATGGAGAAGTTGTTCTTCAGGTTGTTGCGTATAATGGTAAATTTTTTTTATTGACTTCTTGCTGCGTAGGTATTTTTTTCAGCTCATGTATGATTATTTTTTAATGAAGATGTCTGCCTGCATTCCATTTTACCCTACCACGCCATCACTAACCTCGCTATAATCAATCGCGTACTTGGGAGCCCGAAGCAGAATGGCCAACCACAACGAGACACATCTTTCCACTGGAATGCATATTTCTAATACATCCCAGCTTACTCGCAGATATATATACTGCCAAGGCCTTTTTTCTAGAAACTATATATAGAAGATCAGGCTACTCAGCATCCCCACCGACGTTCTTATACTTACCCTTCCCTTCAATCATACCAAGACAACTTGAACTGCGCTCAATGAGCTCAACAATGCACAATTATCTCTAGTCCAGACTCTGGGGGCCATATATAAGCATGCTACTACATCAAGATGCTACATGGACTATTCGTTCAACAGACGGGTTGTAAAGAGGCAGACTACAGACTACAGGGGTACAGGTGCGTAAATAATCTAGTATTAAGCATAGTTAGTCAATAGTCACTTAGTATTTGGTATAACTATTTGTTGCATCTATACGTGTTAGGTAATACTCTTGCCCACTCATGTTCAGATAGGTACATAGATTAGTACTCCATAAGATACCCCCTCCCTCTCAGGGAAAAGGCATGGCTACATGCATTAAAGGATAAAAGGCAGGCATATAGACAGACAAATTAGAAAGGGTGAGGAAAGAAAAAAGAAAAAGAGAGACTTAGGTAAAGAAAAGGGGTAAGAAAAAGTAAGTGAGTATTATAGGGGTTTTCATAAGGCTTAGAGCCATCGGTGTAAGGCTGGCTAGGTAAGTAGCTAGCTAGCACATGCATCAGTTGTGCATTAACTAATTGAAATGTTTGTTGGACGGGCATTGGGGTCAGGATTAGTTAATCTCTGGTTGTAAGGTAGCCTTTCAATGGCTCTATGGAAAAGTTATCCTATCCAATGTAGACTTTGTATAGTAGCTACGGGATACGTAGTATTTCACTTGGGTACTTTACTTATGAGCTGAACCCTAGCCGTAGTACTTTGTACAACCAAATCATTATGATCACCACTTCAGAGGGAGGGAGTTAGGTCAGATATTCAGGGACAGTGCAAAGGAGGTTCTATTGACCAACGATCAACATAGCAGTAACTACAGAAAGAAAAGCAAGCACAAGCTAGCTTCCTCAAAACCCGAACATCCGAGCTCCGACGTGATAGACTACTGTGTACTCCGTAGTCACTTGCGTTCGGGATTACCCGCTCGATTGGACCTGATAGGGCTAAGTAGTGATGATCGCAGCAGGTGCGGTACAGCAGAAGCATCTAGCATCTGTCTAGTAGGTGTTATTGGTGCTGTGTGTATAAGCGATTGGTCCGTCTCGCTTGGATCAGTGATGATCATCTGTGTACAAAGTAGCAAGGTACTTGTGCCTGGATGGCCATTCCGGGCGCCGATTTTCGGGGGTTTCATTATTGTTAGTATTTAGTAGACATTGGTTTAGTTGATCTCTTATGTCGCGTGAGCTAGTTAATCAGACAAGTAATGTAAAATGTAGCGAAAGGCTGTCTTGTGATAGGGATCATAAACTTGTGACTACTGCAGTACATATCCATGTCCCGTTTCAGACTGGTAGGGTGGGCTTATGTCTCCCCGCAGTCGTCCTCCCTGTTTTTGCGGCATGTTGCGGTGACTGATGGTCAGACTTACCTACTTTGAGTACTATGCTTGCGGTGGGTTAGGTAGAACAGTATATGACTGACATCTTGATGTAAGGGGGGTAGTTGGCAATCACTTGACCTTACGTATACTGCGCCTTGCACAGTCTTCGGCAAGTTAAACTGAACGAGATGACTGGGTGAAGAAGGCTCGATGAAAATACTCTGGCTAAGGTGTAGTTTAGTATTAGGTACTATACCTTGTGAGATGGACATGAAGCGAGATGACACTTCAGACCATGTAAGCTGAAGTAGCTATGGAAATTGTCATAATTCAAAAGCCAATGATGTTCGATATGGTCCATGACGAGCAAAGAATCTGGGGTAGTAGTTCCCTAGCATATGGAAATGTATAAGAAGAGGGCGTTTCTGAACCGAAGTAAGTGCTTAAGTGCCACCCTGGAAGCTAGAACCCCTAAGCTCTGCCAGATTAGTCGACGAAAATGGATCGGACCATCTAGTTGATAGCCATCGAACCTGCCAGAGAAGAGCTGGCCGTTATAGTTATCCTTGAGGTCGCTTAATGAGTCCCTACCAGCTAGCGTGACAGTCCACGAGCGAATCACAGAGAAACAAGAACAATAAAGGGAGTACCTGAACAGTCTCACCAACCAAGTCAACCGGTTAAAGCGGCACCATCATCGGAGTAAAGCCGGAATTAGCGGCACGGAGATTATGGCCTGCCTAGTATAGTCAAGTGCTGAGCCATGGTTTGTCTCCGCTTAGAAAAAAATGAGCTCTGCGGGCGGCATCCGCCGGCTGTTTTGCGTACCCTTGCCCAATATCAGAAATTCTTTTTCGCCAATCGAACTACATCGACCAAAGTTGCGGTGGAATCCACATGGAAGGAAAAGTCTCCGAGTTTATGAGCCTGATCAAAAAATTGATTGGGCGATGCATCGGAAATGGTCCGTTCAACCACTAACTAGTACTACCTAAGGACTACACACGCGATGACCTGTAAGCTGAACGCCATATGTAAGACTGGTAAACCCTGAATGGCGACATGTCAACATGACAGTTGTAGTCTAGGCCTCCCATCGATGACGGAGATTGAAATGCGGCAGCCTTCGTGCAAATGCCGCCAGACAAAGACATGGAAACCTGAAGAGTGTAAAGTAAGCCGATTGAGCCGGATGGGCCGAAAGCGAGGTCATGGGATCGGGTCGATCTTATCAGGCCTAATTTTTATGGCGGGTCCCATTTGGTTTGTGTGTCGGCTTGACAGCACGGATGTCCAGCAGTCCAATATGGCAATGATTGCTGCGCAGTCTGATCCTGTTGGTAGATAGACACACCAGGACAGTGACATTCACTAAAGGACAATAGTAACATCCACTTTCATTCTCATCCTCATAGACAATTGTAACCATGTTGTGGATTTTACTTCTATCAAGCAATCTGGAGGAACCATGCCATGACGTCAACGACAAGACCGCAACATGTATCCGATCTTTCTTTCCTCACGACGAGCGTCGCGTCATGAGCGATGAGTCAGTGCTGGTCATACGATGCATAAGTACGGGTGCGGTGGGAAAGGGCCAGCCAGGCCTGAAAACGGTCAAAGAGAGGAAAAAAAAAAAAAAAAAAAAAAAAGTGGATAATATACTTATAAAACTTAACTTAACTAGAGAAAGAGGCTCGACAATGATTGAATGGTGTAATGCGAGAGATCTCCGGGAAGGACAGGTGTGCCTGTAGACGGGAGGTGCGTGGATGTAAGAAAAGGTGACGAGAAGCGCATGGACGGTGTTTATGCCGCCCGGGCAGTTCATACAGCACGGAAGAGCGCGGATGCGGATTGTGATTCTCGCCCGGTGATGCCAAGCCGCGATCATCGTTGGGTTGTCAGAAGGGGAGCAAAAGGGCGATAGATACTGGCAGAATCATAACACGGGCACGGACAGGGCTAGCAATCACTAGCAAACAGCCCAACGTGCGAGGCCCGCCGGGTGGGGTTTGCTTCCGAGGGAAGAGGAATGCCACTAAAGGATGCCACTAAAGCCGGCAGAGATCGACGCTTGTTGGTGGTCTGTCTACTTAACAAACGTAGAGACACAAGGTAGCTCGATATAAGGATTAAGATCGAGTACTATTGTATTGAGTACTCTAAGACTCATATGTGGCGGCTGTGTTGGTTACACCACTGTTGCACAATCATCGTGCTAATGAACATCTCTCTGGCAGTTAGTTCATGGTCGCTTGTCAGTTCTATCCTGTTTGTGTTGTATAGATGCGATCGTCGCCAACCCTACTAAAAGGCCGGTCGGCGCCAGCACATCCGCGGTCTGTACCTGTCCATGGACTCCAGGGCATGCACCGCTCTCCTCGCTTGTAGCACCGACCTTTAGTGCAGCCGCCTGCATCGCAACGTCACGCTACACTGGCATGCGCCTGAGTCGACGATCAGCCCACCAGAACCTGGAGATAAAAGTCATGAGCCAGTTGGGTACATTCCAGATGGGCCACTGTTCAACAGGGCTGGACAGCTATCCATCCATCTTTAGGCACGGCACTGTCTCCTACATCCACTGCAGCTCCTCTGTGCTCATGTAGCTGATTCCAACACTAACTGGAGCGGAATTGTCCAAAGTAGTAGTCCGTAGGGCGACAGACAGCTTGCCGTAGATGGCACCGATCGACCTCTGCAGAAAGAGGGGTTATGTTAGTTAGTACAGTAGGTCTTGACTTCAGCTCGCCCTTTGGTCGCGGAGGATACTTCCTGCTTTAGCAGCTCTCCGTCCCAAGTCCCCTCCAATTCACAGCTTGCAATAAGCCAGCATCATGTCAGAGTGTGCCGTGCTGCTTCCTCGTTCGCGGTCCGTTGCATATGTAGTTGGTACATGGTAGTCAGGGCTGGTGATAGATCGCTCCGCACTCTGAACCAACATAACACACTATGGCATCCTCCCTTTCAACAGTCCCCACCACCTTTTTTCTACCGCCGATGTAAGGGAAGATGAAACTGATGCATGACTGTCTTATGGTGATGTCGCAAAAATCCAATCAATTTAGATACTCCGGAATCGACACAATCTATCCTAAACAACAGCCCCTGGCGGTTCGCTCTATACGAGCTCGAATAGCCGCTGAGACGGAAAGATCTATCTCTCAGTGTGTGTCACGTACTAAACGCTTCGTAGGCTTATTGCGCACCATCTTACAAGTCGCGGGAAGGCGGGACCTAAGAAATTGGGAGTATCAGGATCCCTGCATTCTGGACTTCTGTTTACATCCCCCGCGATCGAATGACTGCTGCGCCTTCCTGGGGGGGCTGTCAGACGGGCAGAAAAGGATGGATAGATACATGGCATGAGCGTCCTGGCATACTAGTACTGATTACAGAGGACGGCGTGGAGACGCGATCGAAGCCAAACGGCGTACAGGCCACTGCCAGACACGCAGATGAAGGTGGACCGGCATAGTTCTATAGATTTGCAGCCTTGCTGAGCTTTTTCACCAATAGTGCGGACCTGGGCTTGATGAGCCTTCTTTGTGATTCTGGCATCACGAGAAAGTTGTGCTGTCCCGCGGCATTAGTAATAAATCCGCGGGGCCCGAAAACAGGCGAACAGGATCCCGAAGCGGAAGGGGGCATCCACTGGTGCGCTCTAGGCCATACGCTAAAAGTCCGGTACCTTGGGATGAGGTCATTTCTTATGGCGCGTCAGCGCACCGTGACCTGGAAGTCGAGTATCTCTCCCGGTCGCTCCGGGCTTCCGAGAACCCAACTCTGCCAAGAGGAGTAATTTTCTTTTTACTTTCCTTTTTTTCCTTTGGAGATACCCTTTCCCTAGGCTGTTTTTTTCGTGCCCCTCTTCGGCTTTATTGGAAATTGGTTCATATGATTTGAAGAGACAACATGCACTTCTCTTGTTCCCATTATCAAGTAGATCCATTTCCCACACAATAAGCTTTGATTCTGAAGAAGGTTCATACCCCAGCAAGATGCATCATGAGTCAGAGGCTGAGAGCTCGTGATCCCAGAAGGCTTTGCTACAAGTAGTAAGAGAAGTATACGGATTGAGTAGTAGGGATGATGTTGGAAAGGAAGTAAGATGGAAGGGAAAGATTGGCTGACAGGCGAAAAGATCCCGAGAAAAGTGTAAGTGGATGATAGAAGAGAAAAGAAAAATAACATTTTTTGAATGGAAGAGGAAATAAAGTTCCAGGCATTGGAGGCGGTGATTAGTCCAAAAGAATGATCGGCTCCATCGCTGGATGACTTCGGGAGGCATGAGTGGTGGTACCAGCGTTCTCAGTAAGACACCTCATGATGACGATGAAAGCTTTGAAGGATCGAGCTATATCATGGGCATAGCCTCAACATAGAATCCGAAAGTATCTTGGTAATACTTATCACCCTGATTCTGTGCAAAAAGAGAAATCAAATCAAAAAGAGGAGATAGAGGTCAAGCAAACAAGAGCAGCAGTCACATCAAAAACCAGACTGGGGAGGAGAACAGCGTCACTCCTGGGAGGCCTTATTACTTTTTTTTTTTACCCTTTCTCCCTTTTTCCATTTCCCTGCTAGCGCGAGGGTGCCAGTGAGTAACTCCACTTTCGGCACACGGAGCTTTGGGGAGCTCCAGCAGGATCGCTTGTTTCCACGGCCTCTCGGTCTTGTTGCATCCTATCCCCGCCAGCTCCGAGGGAAGGAGAGCTGCGACCACAAGGCGCGAATGGAAAAGGAAAAAATTAAGTCATGAGTAATGATTAAATAAAAAGTCTCGCGCGACCCTCTCTGGCAATCCCGGTCTTCAGCCTTCCGTCTCGTCTCTCTACTTACCTGCATGGTCCACCGTTAGTCGGGCTGGGTTTCCTTGGATTCTTCGCCCATTCTTATACTTATACTTCCTGCCCTCCCTTCCCTTCCACAATCGTCCGTTGCTTCCATACTTCAGCCCTACCGACCTATCTGTCCCCCCGACGTATTCCCACGTACTGCCCTCCGCCAGGTGGTAGCCGCGCCCATCCGCATCCCAGCTTCCTCCGTACAGATTTCTTCTGCCATCTTGCTTGCGACAAGTGGAGCTGGGAGTTGGCTTAATCTCTTAGTCGTCTCTCCTGCTCGCACTTGACTCCAGTTTGTCGCGCGTCGAAGAGATATACTTTCCCTTTTCTCTTCTGGATTTCCCGTCCGTAATAATATAGAAGCTTCCCCTCATGTGGCAGCGAGCTTCTCGTGCCGCATTTGCGGCAGCTTTCCTTCTAGCCTCCGTTGCGAATGCGCTTCCCCACGGAGATGATGAAGCGATGGATATGGACATGGGTATGGACATGAGTCACAGCGAGTCCGCCCAGGAATCGTCTACAGAGGCAAATGACGATTCCCCCATGAGCTACTTCGCCTATGGGAAACACGGCACCGCAATTGCCGTTCACATCGGTCTGATGATCCTCGCCTGGTGCTTCATACTGCCAACAGGTATAGCTCATTCTAACCTATCCTCCACAAAGGCACCAAAAACTAACACTTGCAATAACAGCGGTTATGTTAAGCGTCGCACGGTCACGTTTCGCATTGCCGTCGCAATTCCTTTTCTTGGTATGCAACGCGGTGGGATTGCTTATTGGAATCATCTACAACAGCCAGACCCCCGATTTGTATGAGAACAACGCTCATCACAAGATTGGGTGGATCGCAACCTGGGTCATGAGCGCGCAGGTCATCATGTCATTGATCTTTGCCTATGCTGGCAGAGGCGAGTCGGAGTCGACTTCTTATGAACGGGCAGCGTTCCTTCCCGTTTCTACCGATGAGATGGAGAGCCCCCAGATGTACTCTGGTGGTATCCGCCATTCGTACCGCTGGTCGCGCGACAGTGGACAGGGCACGGAGAGAAACTCCTCTTCCCTCCACAGTCGCCCTGGGTCGCCTTCTTGTGCGTCGCCTTCGGATGAGTATGACGGTTTCGAAAAGCCCGAGGATCCGCTCCCCGAACACTCGTCCCAACCGCGCGGTTGGTTCCGCATCCCCTTCGCCGACCAATTTCTTGCTAGTCGTGTACCTCGTATGGTCTCTACTCGGGCGCTTCGCATTATCTCGACCATCTATGCTGTTATCGACAGAATCATCTTGCCGTTTGGCTTCGTGGCTATCGCGACCGGTGGTGTGACTTATGGTGGCCTTATGGTAAGTTTCTAGTATGGGCCACTTCGTTGATCTTCGCTAACGCGCGTTTGCAGAAAGGCAGAGAGGTCTTCAATGGTCTTGCGCACTTTATCAAAGGAGGTATCTTTTTCTGGTATGGTCTTCTGACTCTGGGACGTATGCTTGGCTGCTGGGCCGACCTGGGCTGGGCCTGGAACGTGAAGCCGTCCAGTCCCATTGTCGGTAAATGGAAGGCCAAGATCCCCACGGGTGAATTCACTGAATCGTTCGTGATCTTCCTCTACGGCGTCACCAACGTTTTCTTGGAGCATCTCACCGGCTGGGGTGGCGCATGGACTGCCACTGACCTTGAGCATGTGTCCATCTCCATCATGTTCTTCGGCGGCGGTCTCTGTGGTATGCTTTTCGAGTCGAAGCGCGTCAAAGGCTGGTTGAACAGCACAGTTCTCCAATATCCCTCTCATATGAGTGCGCACACGTCGACAGATACCGCATGGCAGCTTCCTGACACACAGGGAGTGTCACTGAACCCCATGCCTGCGTTGGTCATCCTTCTGTTGGGTATGATGATGGGTTCGCACCACCAGGATAGTATGGTATCGACCATGGTGCACAAGCAGTGGGGTAACCTCCTGGTCGGCTTTGCACTGGCTCGTGGTATGACCTATGTCATCATGTACCTCAAGCCCCCGACCTCCTACCTTCCATCTCGCCCGCCAACCGAGATCGTCGCTGCTTTCTGCTTGATCTCGGGTGGTTTGGTCTTCATGCTTAGTGTAAGTTCAGCAAAGGAACCGCAATCCGTACGCAGGACATGTTGGCTAACTCTAAAATAGACCCGGAGCGTGATCCAAACCCTGGAGTACTATGACCTTGACGCGATGTTTGTGTTCACAGTCACTATGGGACTGACCGCCTTCATCATGTCGTGCGAAATCCTCTCCATTGCCCTGAAGGCCTGGGCGGTGAAACGGGAGTCGCGCCCTGCGCTGCCGCCTTTCCAGTTCCCGGCCTCCGCCTGATTTTACTCATGTCTTCCGTTCTGCCGGACTCCATCTGACTCAAGACGAGTTTGGTGATGACACCGGGCAGATACGCAAAACGGAATTCCCCCCCCCCCCCCCCCCCAAAAAAAAAAACATCATCCGCTTTTGACAGCATTATACCCCTTACAACATTTGATTTTCTTCGGCCTGGTGTCACGGCTCGGACATTCGGGTGACGATCATAATACGACCATATATACCACGGCCTTGTCTATGACCCTATTTATCTCTGATGTGCCCCCGTGTTAATGAATGATATCCCTGTGATGGAAGGATGATGAGGAGGTGAATTATGACTTTCTTAGTTCTGCCTACATAATGAAACCACAATATACCATTGTATATGGACTATCTATATTTACTCTTACCTCTATCGTACCCAGAACTTCGTCTGAAGACTAAGCTATAATGCCCCAAGTTAATTCCCCTGAATCCTCTAGGTGCAGATCCCTTCTTCACACTTGGACAGACGGTGGAGGTAGATCCCGGGGTTAAAACTCGCTAAAATCCGAGCCGCCTGACGAAGCTTAACCAAAAAGCGTGACGCCCGACGTCGGCGAGAATTGCCGGTCGGCAGACTCTCGGGGGGCGTTTTCAAGGTACACGAACCGCCACCCGGCGAATTCTGATAACCTCCACGATGGATATTATTGGTAGCCGACTTGACATCCTTTGCTTGAATGGCTGTAACATAGTAGGCTCATGCGCAATGGAATATTATGTCTAGCGAATTGACTGGGCGGTGTCGGACATCCTACCGTGTCATCCAGGCATTAGTAATGGGGTGAGGGGCAGCAAGTGGGGAGGGGCATTTTTGGGGAAAGAAGACGGTTCACAGTGGATGCTGCTCATTTGAGGCAAAGCCCTGTGGATATATCTAGTCGCCATTCCCACCCTTGACATCCCTGTCACTAGTACTATCCCATATACCTTTTGTCTATACATCCCTTCAATACACCAACCCTAACCATCCGTCACCATGGCCTCTAACCCTCCCGGAGCTTGCTGTGCCCAGGGCTTCAAGCACGAAGGCACCCCTGTCGGTGAAGTCAAGAAGATCAACAACAGTATGTTATCCGACTGGACCTTTCTAGAACCATGGCCCTCTTCTAACACCATCTTCCCGAACAGTTGACACCTACATTGTCTACCCCAAGGACAACAAGACCCCCGAGAAGGCCGTCCTCTTCCTGAGCGACATCTTCGGTCTCTTCAACAATGCCAAGCTCCTCGCCGATGAGTTCGCCAACAATGGATACCTGTGTGTCCTCCCCGACCTCTTCAGCGGCGACGCCGTCGACCCCGTCGCCATGGAGTCCGGCAAGTTCGACATCGGTGCCTGGTTCCCCAACCACCAGCCCGCCAACGTCGACCCCATCGTCGAGTCGACCATCAAGTACATCAAGGGAGACTTGGGCGTTAAGCGCATCGGCGCTGTCGGTTACTGCTTCGGTGCCAAGGTAAGTTTAATCGACTCGCCGAAAGGTGTTATGTGATTGTTTGCTAACGAGGCGTGTTTCCAGTACGTCTGCCGCTTCATGAAGGACGGCCAGGTCGACGTTGGTTTCAACGCCCACCCCTCTTTCGTCACCCACGAGGAGCTTGGTGCCATCCAGGGCCCTCTGTCCATTGCTGCTGCTCGTAAGTGGAATCCTTCATCGCAACGCGTGCCGAGGCCGCGCATGCTGACTTGGTTTGAACAGAAATCGACAACATCTTCACCACCCAGCTCCGTCACGAGTCTGAGGAAACCCTCATCAAGACTGGCAAGCCCTGGCAGATCAACCTGTACAGCGGTGTCTCCCACGGCTTCGCTGTCCGCGCTGACTTGAGCGTCCCCCACTTCAAGTGGTCCAAGGAGCAGGCTTTCTGCCAGGCCGTCAACTGGTTCAAGCAGTACCTGTAAATGTTTGAGGTAGAATTAGCGGCATCTTCTGTACATGTTACCATTAGTTAGATAATGAACCGGTATGAGGCATAATATTTTCGATAATTATGAAAGCCAAAGAAAACACTGTAGAGAGAAGCAAGCGACGAAGTTGGTTACTCTGTAAAGCATAAAGGAACGATAGGCGTTATCTTCCACGTGACCCCGGAGGATCCGCGCTGGGAAGAGAAAAGGCGAGACCAGATCAGCCTTCAATTTAAGAGCAACCAGATCCAGCCACCCCCGGAAAGCACTAAAGTAGTGCCTCTACTCTCTTCCCTGGGGCTGTCTGGCCTTATCTTCTAACTTGTTGTTTCCCGCTATTTATCTGCGCTGTTTGAGTTCCATCCGTTGGCTTGTTTCATCTTGGCTCAATATTCCCGTCGCGTATACCGGAGTTTGCGTGCATTGCATCCCGTGGCTTCAAAACGAGTCATTGCCAATGAATTAAAATCTATAAGTCTCTCATCAAAGTCACCAGAAATACCATCTTCCGCATTGTCCTACTCGGTTCCGCTCCTTCTTCTCGACCCTACGAGACATTCTCAAGCCCTCGTGGCCATTCCATCGCTCCCTAGACTCCGCCAGTCCCGTGTTGTACATCGCACCTCGACTTCCACGGCGCCTTCATTGATATATCCCGCCTGCGATACTATCGACCTTCATCTATCGTTGTAATAAACTTGCCTTGACATATCGCCTTGCTACGGCCATTCGCACTCGACCATGGCCACTCCCGCTGCCCTTCCGCCGCTACCCTTCAACCCGTCCAGGGTACGATCTTACGTCCTCCGCCTACCGCTTTTCACCCGGCTCGTGCTTCTAGCGATTGTTGTATTTTGGCTGCTGGAGCTTCAGACAATCTGGAGTGTGGTACAATGGGGCTCCGTGATACCAGAGGAGGTTGGATTCGGCACTAGTATGTCTCTTCGGGCACACGTGGCCTTGCTTGCAAGTACAGCCAGGTTCTGACTCTTAGGACAGTGTACCGTCTTAACACCTACCCTTTCATCCACTTGGGATTCTTCCATGCCTTCTTGAATATACTGGCGCTCACGCCCTTGTTGGAGCGCTTTGAGGCCGAGCATGGCACATTGACCGCTGTTGCGCTGTTCATTGGGCGTAAGTTTGCTCCTTGGCGTGATCTAGGATGGTTGGACGAATGTGCTAATGGATATTTGCTTCTCGTTTAGCTCTTTCTACGCTCCCTGCAGGCATTTATATTCTGATTGAGAAGTTTGTTTTGCATAGGAATACTGCGGTCGTGGGTTCAAGGTGAGTGCTCTGTAGCATCTCTGGGTTGTCAGATGGTATCTAATGGGTGTTCAGTATCTGGGTCTTCCTTCTCCTTGGCTCCGAGGCCATTCGGACATTCAAATCAAACCCCTACTTTAGGTATGTTCGAGCACTAGTCTCTGTCTCAGTTCCCGACTAATGCGGCTTCAGTCTCGGGTCGACCAAAATTCCCACGTGGACGTCGCCCCTATTCGCATGCGCCCTTGTCTCAATTCTTGTGCCAAACACCAGCTTCCTTGGCCATCTATGCGCCATCCTGGTCGGATACTTGCGTAAGTAATTGTTCTTCTGTAGACCTCGATTCACAGCTAATCCGCTCGACAGTCGGCCTTGGGGTCCTCAAAATTTTCGTTCCCCCGGAGAAGGTTTTGAGATGGATCGAGGGCAAGCTTAATTTGCTCGGCAGACTGCCACACTACGTGTCAGTGGATCAGAAGACGTATGGCCGGTATGGTGTTCTTCCCACGACTACCACCGGCGGAGAAAGGG
The DNA here is from genome assembly GCF_003184535.1 of Aspergillus eucalypticola CBS 122712. Taxonomy (NCBI): domain Eukaryota; kingdom Fungi; phylum Ascomycota; class Eurotiomycetes; order Eurotiales; family Aspergillaceae; genus Aspergillus; species Aspergillus eucalypticola. The sequence goes on along the minus strand of NW_020290303.1, from coordinate 355,297 downwards.
GAACTCCGATGAGCTTCCTCGGCTCATCGCAACGCCTTGGTCCGTGAGGACTAAGAACTAACACTATACCTAAGTGGATACATTCTTGTGCATATTTAATTAGCATTATACGGCATTCAATAGTGACTCGCAATATTGCGGGGAAATAATACTGAATCTAGGGGAAGTTGTGCAGGTGGTCTATAGCGGTTGACGTAAATTTGCGGGCAGATCGATTAGTGCTCCGTAGCGGCGGTAGACATCTTGCTCCGATCAAGCACCACCATCACCATGGGATTTGGTTCCCTAATGCTTCAGATCTCATGGCCTTGAAATGTAAGATAATAATTGATTTCTACTCTAACGCTCTATCCACGACACTCGTTGCCCCCTTTTTGCCTTGCCTCCCCTGCAGCTCCATGCTACTCACCCTCCACCTTACCCCGGATTGTCGCGAAGGACACCTCAAACGAGACCAGATCACGCTGACAGGTATTCATAACAGCTGCGATCCGCAAAGTGCGGAGTAACCCTCACTTCCTCTTCGTGCACTTACCGCACATCCTCTCCTTCATCTGCATCGTCGCCGGCGTTGTTTGGCTTCTCTTACTCCCCCTCAACGATTACTCCCGACAGACCTACATCTCCGAGAACGCGCTCCTGCCGGGTCAAGTTCACGCCTACTTCTCCGGTAGTGAACAACACATCTTCCGCGGGTACAAGAAAGAGCTAGAGGGGGTACTGGAAGGGCAGACTGCTGAGGGACAGGAAGTGTGGAATGATGCCTTTACTCCTGGGTATGTGCTGAAGCTCCGCATCAATTACGATGTGAATGTATGGGATCGCGTTGCTGACGGGACATTTAATGCTGCTTAGTGTGTCGGACAAAATCCAATCAATTCTGAGAGCTACCGGATTGAAAGTTGCCACGCAGAACTACGAATACACGTCGTCGGGGATCACACATCAGGGACAGAATGTCTACGCGATCATTCAGGCGCCGCGAGGAGATGCCACCGAAGCTATGGTGCTCGTGGCTGCTTGGAAGACGGTGGAGAACGAGCTGAATTTGAATGGTGTTACGCTTGCTCTTACCCTGGCGAGATACTTCAAACGTGGGTGGCTTCCATCATTATGGGATGTGGTATGGTTTGCTAATTGGATGGAGAATAGGGTGGTCGCTGTGGTCCAAGGATATTATTTTCTTGTTTCCGCCGGACAGTAAGGCAGGCACTCAGGCGTGGATTGACGCATACCATGATATGCAGCCGGCGTTTGTGCAGCCCCTTCCCTTGAAGAGCGGTGCTTTGCAGGGAGGCTTGGTGATCGAATACCCGTTTGACCATCGCTTCGAGTCCCTGCATATTCTCTACGACGGCGTTAATGGCCAGTTGCCTAACTTAGATCTGTTCAACACGGCTATATCCATTACCGGTGGGCAGATGGGCATCGGGACCAATTTGCAGGAGATGTGGGATCACGATGATAGTTACGAGATGCGGTTGCAGACCATTATGAGAGGGATGGTCAAGCAGGGCTTTGGCTACGCCACGGGTCCTCACAGCAGTTTCATGCCGTATCATATCGATGCCATCACTCTCCAAACGAAGGGCGAAGGCTGGCAGGATGAGATGGCGCTGGGTCGCACAGTCGAGAGTCTCTGCCGCAGCTTGAACAACCTCCTCGAGCATCTGCACCAGAGTTTCTTCTTCTATCTTCTCATGCAGACCAACCGGTTCGTCAGCATCGGCACATATCTCCCCAGCGCGATGTTGATTGCCGGTAATTTCACAATTATGGCAATCGCTCTCTGGCTCCGGACAGGCTACTACCCTGGCTCGCAGCAAGCCTCAAAGCCCACGAAAGAACAAGTCACAACCATAGCCACAAAGAAGCACGACGACAAACAAGCACCACCCGCGAAAGCAGACGCCAGTAACAACATCATAGAACGTCAGCTGGCCCTCCCGCTCACTCTCGTCGTCAGCCTCCATCTCCTGGGTCTAATTCCCCTCTACATCTTCAACAACATCCCCCACCAGGTCCGTATCCCTTCACCCCTCCCCTATGACAACCCAAACTCCTCACTAACACAAAACGCAGTACTACCTAACAGCAACCTACACCAGCATCCTCGCCAACTTCATCCTCCCCCTCCTCCTTTCCGCCACCCTATCCCACACCCTAACCCCCACCCACAACAATACCACCTCATCAAATCCTTCTCCCTCCTCATTCTCGGCCTCTTCCTCTCCACCCTCGCAACCCTCAACTTCTCCCTCTCCTTCATGGTCGGTCTCCTCTGCGCCCCGCTAAGCTTCATCCACCGCATCAATCCGCAAACCACCTCTCGTCCCCTCAGATACATCCTCAGTACGCTGGCCCTAGCGCTATTGAATGTGCTCTCCCCGCCTGTCGTTCTGCTCACAGCGTGCTGGTACTTCGGCGCTGATGTCGAGATGGTCTTGACGCAAGCCGCTTTCGGGTGGGATGTCTGGGGCGTATGGACGCAGGTCGTTGTTTGGTGTGTTTGGTGGCCTGCTTGGGTGGCCGGGTGTGCATTGGCGGGATTCTCTCTGTTCTCGTCCTGATTGGATGAGAATAAGTTGATTTATGTTTTAGGGGTCGGATCAGGGGCATCATAATATGACTAATAGGTAGAAGAAGTCTTACGTAGGTGGAGGCAAGGATGGATAGATCAATAGTTCGTTGTTTCTTTTTCCGTTTCTGTATTATAATAGGCATGCGTTTATGTATGTATAGGTTGAAAATCGAATCATATCAGGTGTTATCGTGGATGTGAATGTAAAGAGAGCTAGAGAGGGCTTCGTAGATCTCAATTATAATGAGGTTCTAGTACTTGTTCGTACATACATGCATGGTAAGTCTTTTACCCATCAGACAGGACTAATCATAAGGAACAGAAGACGATATAAAAGAGATAGAAAATGGGACCTATGCAGCCCACACATCCTTTCCAACGCCCTCGATCCAGTGACCCAGCTGGTTGACACCAGCATCCCAATCCTTCAGACGGTTCCGCATGCCCTCGATCTGCTTCATATCCAAAACCTTCGGCTGCACCCAGTTGATCTGGGCGACCTGAGCCACCTGATCAATGGCACCCTTGAGCAGACCTAGCGAAAGCGCCTTCATGATCAGATGCTCGATCTCCTGGGGCTTGACCTTCGTTTCGGCGGAGATGGACGAGAAAGTCAGGTTGCGGTCGTGCGGGGGCCGACGGAAGACCATCTCCGTCAGCGCGGACAGGGAGATCTTCTGGTACAGGAAAATGCGGTGTTGCTCGAGCAGCTGGTTCTTGGAGATGTTTCCGGCGAGGACGTCGTAGGCGGTCAGGTCGCCGCGGTTGAAGGCGAACAGGAGCTCGCGCAGCCAGCTGTGCGGCGTCTCGGTGAGGGAGTCCAGGATCGGGTGCAGGAGGAGTTCACCGAAGTTGTAGATGGTGTCGGAGACGAGCGCGGCCACGCTAAGGTTGTATGCGCGGGAAATGCGCTCGGCTTCGCTGAGATCCTCGAGGTTGATGCAGGCGAGGTAGAGGAGGGCGTTCTTGTAGAAGGATGCGAATTCTTGTTTGGCCTGGTGGATGGGAGAGAAGGATTAGTGAGGTCTAGGTGGCGGGTGCCGGGGGGGACATACGTGGTAGTAGTCCGCGTTGACTTTATAGAAGGATGCGTGCACGACGGTCTCAACGGAGTCAAACGTGTCCAGCACTTTCTGGCATGTCTCCAGGTCCTTCTGCGCACCGTTCAGGTCTTGTAGCCGTTGCTTGACGTTGGCGACGTCCGCGAGGGCGTAGATGTAAGCATCTTGTGACTCGGGCTTGTTGACTTTGTCTGCCAGCGATGTGAGGAAGGTGAGGCGTTCTTGGTCATCTGATAGCAACAATGTTAGCGATGCCTTTGGTTTGCGAAGATCCATATAGCGATTAGCTGGGATACGTACTTGAGCATTCTGTTGACGCCATCAACCCCAGCGAGACGAACTTGAGCTGATTGATTCTGTCGGCGAAGCTGAGGACGAAACTCTTGAATATCGGTAGTCGCTGAGCGGCGCTCTCTGGTAGACGGAAGAATTCAATCAAGGAATCCGTAAGCTGATGCCATAGTTTGCGTTCCCAGTAATCTTCGAAGCTCAGGAAATAGGCCTGGCATTGCTCGGGAGCTTGCTGCAGCTGGTCGGCGAGGAAATCGGAGATCCGTTGGTTCTCCATGTTGGAGGAGGATTAGGAAATACGATATGAGGTCTAGGATGGGATGGATGAAAGACCGGAAGGAGGGAGAAGGAGAATGGGCGTAATGGGGGGAGATGGAGGCAGGGAAGCTGATCTGAAGTGGAAGCGGAGCTGGTCGTGATGCAGCGCCGTCGAGCTCGGGCGGTGAGGCACATGACATCCTACATCATCTTCCGTCTACTGCAGTATAGTTATCGCAACTTCCCCGGCTTCATTTAGGGTGAGAACTAGCGTATCCATTCATATATTCATTCATTGGTCAGAAATTGCTGGCCCTTCTGTGAGCGTGTTAGCTGAAGGCGCCTAAACCGCTTTAGGGATCAATATAGCGGCGACATTGGAGGGTCTACAAGAAGTATCCGATATGTCTCCGAATTTGCCTACTGTAAGCTTCTAGTCAGTCTGCTCAGCCATGGTCAAGCAAGCTATAAATACGGCTCTCTACACCCGCCTTCCCCCTTTCTCGTAGTCATCCCAAGATACTTTCCCAACAGCAATTGATCAATTAATCATTTCATACTATACTGTGATAGCTAAGCCGAATCTCTATCTAAACATGGCAGAGCACACAGAGAGGAACCGTCAGTACTTTGAGTATGTGCACATACCCTTTGCTTTGCTTGATATAATGTCTCATACTTTGCAGCAAGCTGGCCAAGTCCTACACCAGCGACTTCAAAAGTATCCTGGAATCCATTTGCAGACTGGTGGATAGTCACCGTCCTTGGATTAGTGATGCATGGGTCGATACGGAGGCTGGAAAGGGTCAAGAGATCAAGATGTTAGAGTATGCATGTGGGACTGGGCCTGTTTCTTTGGTAAGTTAGTATGTCTCGTTCGCGTTGCTATTGAAGTAACATTGTCATGAACCCTGAGTTAATTTCATAGACATTGGCACCTTTTGTCTCGAAGATCGTTGGACTCGACGTTTCGGATAATATGATTAGCGAGTACAACAACAATTCCAAAGAAGCGGGCTATGAAGACAAGATGGTCGCACTCAAGGGTGACCTTCTGGCTGAGTCTGCTCCGGCAGAGCTCTCAGGGCCCGAGTACTTTGACTTTGATCTCGTGGTTGTCAGCATGGCCCTTCACCACTTCGAGAGACCAGAATTAGCCATGGCCCGCTTTGTAGAGCGTCTGAAGAAAGGTGGTGTGTGCGTAATTGTCGACATTGTGCCAGACGATCACCACCATGGCCATTGTCACAATGTTGAGCATGGCTTTGGCGATGCTGCGCAAACGGTAAAAAGCCACGGCTTCACCATGGATCAAATGAAGCAGCTATACGAAGAAGCAGGGCTTGTGACGAGATTCAAATATGATATTTCGAAGGAGCAGGTAGTATTCTGCAAGGATGGAAAAGAGCATTTGAAGACCATATTCATTGCTCGTGGGCAGCGTGCGTAATAGCAAAGGAGTAGGTTGCTTATGCTTTGGTGATCAGCTTAGAAATGCGATATGACAAGTGCCATGTTCTTTCAGTAGCAATGCGATATCCATGATGTGTAGTTTCTCCAGCAATTGACTATGTAGTTCTCAGTTGTTAGTGGTAGGTTCATTTGGATCTCGACATGACGATGATGAGCGCCTAGCAACCAATCAGAGGCTTTGAATAGTCAGACGCGCTCCGGTGTAAAATTGAATGGACGGTCATAACCACACCATATTGATGGGTTATGTGGGTAGGAAGTGATGGATGAAATGATTACCCATTTAGATACTGAAATAACCTCTCAATCGACCTTTAGACAAGTAGGAAAGAGTTGGCAGACAATTGAAAGGTCGAGGGTGCTGTCCGAAAAAGGACTAGCGCCAAGTCCCGTGCCAACTCCAGGATATTCGGGACCACGACTTTCGACCAGCTGCAGTACAAGTCCTGACGTCGAGCTACGCTCTCTCCCCTCTCCTCACCATTGTCCATTGAAACACCGATCCGGACGCAGTTCGGTGGTCTCGTCCGTTTCATATCCAGAATTGAGACCATGCAGACGTCCCGGGCCGTCAATTCCGCCATGGGCGCCAGGGCATTTGTCCCCGCCCCCAAGATCCGATTCCAGATCCAGCGCCGGAATCTTCAGGATGTCGCGATCACTAGAACTGGAAAGCCGATTCTGAAGGTCCAGGGTGGCCGGTAAGGTGCATTGCCGTTGTGATGGAGCTCCGCGATGCTGACTAGTCTTTGCTATAGGTCCTCTTTGGGAGGTACATATCCCTCTTCTGCCCGCGCCGGTCTCACGCTGCCAGATGGCTAAATTTGCTCTTCTTTAGGTCACACCGCGACCGTCTTCGGTGCTACTGGTTTCCTCGGTCGTTACATCGTCAACAAGCTCGGTATGTTGGTCAATTGGTCGGAAGGGAGCACAGGAATTGACGCCTTCCAGCTACGCAGGGATGCACCGTTGTCGTCCCCTACCGTGAGGAGATGACGAAGAGACACTTGAAGGTCACCGGTGACCTCGGCCGTGTCAACTTCATTGTATGAATCCGTTAACAGTTGGGTGGTTTGGCTTGGCCCACTAATCGTGGTCTAGGAATACGACTTGCGCAACACCCAGTCCATCGAGGAGGCTGTGCGCCATTCCGATGTTGTCTACAACCTTGTCGGTCGTCAATATCCCACCAAGTCAGTTGTCCATGGGCACGAGACAAGCGACGCGCTGCTAATAATTGGGCAGGAACTTCTCCTACACTGACGTCCACGTCGACGGTACAGAGCGCATCGTTGAGGCTGTTGCCAAGTACGACGTTGACCGCTTCATCCACGTCTCTTCCTACAACGCCAGCCGGGACTCTCCTTCCGAGTACTTTGCGACCAAGGTCCGTGAACCAATTCTGCAATGTCACTCTCATACTAATTTTCGCAGGCCTGGGGTGAGGAGATCGTCCGCAACATCTACCCCGAGACCACCATTGTCCGCCCTGCGCCCATGTTCGGTTTCGAGGACAACCTCCTCCACAAGCTCGCTCGCGTGACCAACCTCCTCACATCGAACCACATGCAGGAGCGCTACTGGCCCGTTCACGTATGTTAAGAGGTTGACTTTGTTATGATTGAGCTAACATGCATAGGCCATTGATGTCGGTACTGCTCTGGAGCGCATGCTGCACGACGACAGCACCGTCGGTCAGACCTTCGAGCTGTACGGCCCCAAGAACTACTCCACCGCCGAGATTGCCGAGCTGGTCGACCGCGAAATCGTCAAGCACCGCCGTCACGTCAACGTGCCCAAGGCCATCCTCAAGCCTCTGGCTTACTACCTGAACAAGTACCTCTGGTGGCCCACCATCTCCGCCGACGAGGTGGAGCGTGAGTTCATCGACCAGGTGATCGACCCCAACGCCAAGACGTTCAAGGATCTCGACATTGAGCCTGTCGACCTCAGCACCCTGACCTTCCACTACCTGGTAAGCGACCCTTAACTAAATCAATCCTCTCAGAAACTAACAAGATGCAGCTGGGTTACCGTAGCGCCTCGTACTACGATCTCCCTCCGGCCACGGAGCGCGAGAGACAGGAGGAGAAGAAGTACCTGCACGTTCTGGACGACCAGTAGTCTGTTTTTTTAGTGTACATAACCTACTAGACCCAAATTTCGTTTGTTCCGTCACAGTGTAGCTGTATTACTCAGTAGAAGAATAGCCGCGGCATCTCCGCATCCGTCCATCCCACTTCACCACAACAACAACCACCCTCACTCATCTCGTCCACAACCAAACCCACAGCCACAATCCCATACAGGGTACACTCATCACAATGACCTCCACAAAAAATATCAACAAACCTCCGATAATCCTCCTCAAAACCAAATCCACCCCGCACGACAACTACTCCGACTACTTCCACCACCCCACCAGCAACTACACTCCCACCTTCATCCCAGTCCTCTCGCACAACTTCCACACCGAGAGACTACGCTCCATCCGCGAGCTCTTCACATCCGGCCAATTACTCCCTTCTCAGAAGAAAAATGATCGAAAATACGGCGGATTGATCTTCACCAGCCAGCGCGCAGTCGAAGGCTTCGGGAGAGTACTTGCTGAACTTGACGATGGTAAATTCACCCCCTACCCCACCATCACACCACACAAAGACACTAAACAAAAAAAACAATTTAAATGAGGAACAGACAGCTCAGCTCTAAACACATTAAAAACCTCCTCCCAAAACCTTCCCATCTACACCGTCGGACCCGCAACATCCCGCTCCCTCACCACCATCGTTGACAGATACCTACCGCACGCGAGCATCCACGGCGCAGATACAGGGAATGGAGAGGCGTTAGCGAAGTACATTCTCGAACACTATAATTCGCTTTATACTACTACTACTACCACTACCACCACGACGACATCAAATCCCAATGTTGGGGAAGATGATGTATACAACAAGCACAAGCCACCGTTACTTTTCCTTGTCGGCGAACAACGACGGGATATTATCCCGCGGACACTTATGAATCCTGATCTCCCACCGGGGGAGTATGTGGGTGTTGATGAGGTAATTGTGTATGAGACGGGGGTGATGGAGGGGTTTGAGGAGAGTTTTAAGGGGGTGATTGAGAGGGAGAGGGAGGTTATGAGGAATAATAATAATAATACTACTACTACTACCACTGGGGAGGAAGGGAGAGGGAGGGTGGTGTGGACGGTGGTGTTTTCGCCGACGGGGTGTGAGGGGATGTTGAGGGGGTTGGGGTATATAGGTAGAGAGGATGGTAGTGGTAGTGATTGGGGAAAGGTGGATGGGGAGACGAGGAGGAGGTTCTTTGTTGCGACGATTGGGCCGACGACGAGGGATTATTTGAGGAGGGAGTTTGGGTTTGAGGCGGATGTTTGTGCGGAGAGGCCCAGTCCTGAGGGGGTGGGGGAGGGGATTGAGAGGTTTATGAATGAAATGATGAAATCTTCTTAGGGTATTGGGGAGGGGTGATTGGTGTTGGTGGTGTAAGATACATGTGATGTGTATATACCCTTAGCTTAAGAAACTTTATACCACTCTATATCAATCGCTAACGTAATGTATATTCAAGCTGGACTATCGCTGAAACTGCACGCCGCTTCCACATCAACATCAACAATAATCTCGAGATGCTGCAGTCATGACTCCCTCACATATGGGCTATTCGACATATTACTGCGTACAGGGAACGCGCTGCTGCGGCCTGTTCTCTATGCATCATGGGTATGTGCTTAAGCCAACTCCGTCCATCATGTCAGGCTCTGCCTTTGTTCCATGTCGGGTGGTATATCAATTGCATTCATCGACTCGTGAGGCCTTTACCGCATAATCTCCTCGTAGATCAGGACTGCGCATGTTAGTATTCAGACTCTCTCAATGTAGGTGCTATCACTCACGCTTCAATTGCTCCTTGCTGAGTGCATCCTTGTTCTTGTCGAAATCAAAGAAGCCTTCGGGAATCGGGGGCGCCGTGGGCTCGTCCTCGGGGTCATGGTAGGGCTCCAGGTACGGATGACGCAACGCCTCCTCGACAGTGATACGCTTCGCAGGGTTGAACGCTAGGAGCTTCTCCAAAAGGTCCAGCGCCAGCTCGTTACTCTTGGGGAACATTGCGCGGAAGGGGATCTTCTTCTTGAAGGGCAATGAGCGAATGTACTCCCGAGCCCGGCGAGACTTGATGCCGTAGTAGTCCTCCATGGTTGGTGTGCCAAGGACATCAAGGATCAGAGTCAGTTGGTGGTGGTAGTCCTTTCCGGGGAACAGCGGCTTTCCACTCAGCATTTCTGCCAGAATACAGCCGACACTCCAGACATCGATCGCCTTGGTGTATTCCTTGAACGTCAACATAATCTCTGGGGCACGGTACCAACGCGTCGCGACGTATTCCGTCATGAACCCAGAGTTGTCGTCGGTCGATGCGGCTGACCGGGCCAGACCAAAGTCACAGACTTTCAGGTCGCAGTTTGCGTTGAGGAGAAGGTTGGAGGGCTTGAGATCACGGTGGAGGACGTTGGCGGAGTGCATGGCCTTGAGCGCACGCAAAGTCTGGTAGATGAAGTATTGGCAGTGGTCATCGGAGAGGTCCTGGGTACGAATGACCCGGTGCATATCTGTCTCCATGAGTTCCTAGATCCGTCAGTTTCATATTCTCTGATCATCTGCAATGAGCGTTACCTGAATCAGATACACCTCGTTGAAGCTCTCATAATTCCGAGGCCTCTGGATATCCAGAATGGAGATGATGTTCTCGTGGTTGAAGTAGCGCAGCAGCTTCATTTCACGCAGAGTCCGCAAGCAGAACATCGAGTGGTCGAAGGGAGTGATCTTCTTGATGGCGACCTTCTGGCCAGAGGGCTTGTGAATAGCAGAGCTTCGGTTCATTAGTACGCCGCCATCATTTACATGTGAGCAACTCACCAAACGACACCGTAAGCTCCCTCACCAATAACATCCTGGATCTCATACTGGTCGGAAACGTTGAAAGAGATCTTGCGCGACCCCCCTTGAGGAGGCATTTGCTGCACCATGTTTGCGGCTGTGTACTATCAAGTGTCAGTCGACGTCAATGAGCGTATATGTTGCAATCAGTAGTGTTGGGCCGTGTTCTCATTATACTATCTCATCACATCTCATGACACCCTCTGAAGCGACAAGGTAGGCCTGTCACATGCAGCAACAAGATGGCCTATTGAGTAACACCGCGACCCACCACATGTTCAAGCAACAGACACCAGGCTAGCGCTTACAGGAGGGCTTTCGATTGAAGTTGGTTATGTTGGGAGGCTAATAACCGCCAATGCGCATGCTAGGGCGAGAGTAGTAGACGAGTGACAGTCGTTCGGGAGCTGTCAAGGATCGGAAGCGGGGTACAGCGCGTCTGCAATCGAAACCACGGAGGACCCGCAAGTAGCCGCCAGGAGTTTCGGAGGCGCCCGTACGTTCGGGATGTGAGGGATTCAATGTAGAATCGGGAACCAGTAGCGGTTGGTCGTGAGGCAGACTGGGTGAGCCGCTCAGCAAGGACGTGCGGTGGATGTACAGTAAGTGATGACCTAAAAAGGAACTGAGGGATGTCAATGAACCGATCCAGCACGAGCGGAGAGAACCTTTTGTAATACCCAGGTCAAGAGGCAAGATATCGCTGAAAAGGAGATGAACTTACCAATGTTGAGGAGCTATTTTCACACTCCGTCTGGCGTTTCACAGTTCCGTTCTATTTTTAATTTCGTTGTATGGTGAATCCCTCGTAGCTTGCGCTATGCAACCGCGAGTCAGTTTCAAAGGGTTCTTTGAGCTTTCTCGAATAGGTAGTGGAAACACACCAGGGGCAGATCGGAGAAGGGGGGGGGGTACACAGAAGAGAGTAAGCGCAGGAGGAGGGAGAAAAGACAGCAGGAGCAGTTCGAGGGGATGTGGAGAGGGGATGGAGAGACACAGAGCAATAGTGAAGGCAGTAGTAGGAAGCAATGAGGAGACTAGCGTACGTAGTTGGAAGTTAAATAAACCGGGCGCGGATCGGCCAGAGTGGGGTGGGGCTGGATGAAGAGGAAGAGACAGAGATGAAAGAAGAAAGAGGATGAGGGAGATGAGTAACAAACAGGAACTTGACAACAATAGCTACAATAGATGAATAGAGAGAGAGATAGAGAACAAGTGTTCTTGCGCAGTGAATGCGTGGCCTCTCACTTCTTTGAAGAGGCAACACAGATGAGGGGGAGTGAGAGAGAGAGAGAGAGAGAGGGACAGAGCGAGAGAGCCTACCAAATCTCGGGATGCTCCAAGAAGACCCGGAAAACGTGGAGCAAGTTATCGATAGAAGGCACCGACCCAAGGAACGACACTCGATAGCAGATAAGCCACAAGCTGTAGTTTTAGGGAAGTTTGAAGGGCCAGGGGGGAAGTTGAAATTGATAAATATAGCACTTGAATCAACAATGGAAAAACCACCTACTAGTAACTTAACTATGACCACCAACAAACACCCACCAGTGGGAGAGGCCGAAAGTTAAGGGAAATTCCATCTTATCCAGTTGGAGGCGAAATGGCCTGAAGCAACTGGCAGCGAGACAGTCCAACTGGTTAAAACAGAACTATTCGGTTACGGTACGGTACGCGTGCCTGATCCAGTGTTTCCATCACTTTCAAGTTCCACCAGAAACATTTCCATCATCACCATCTAGACTATCATCAATTATATGAAAGACATCGACCTTGATTGACTATAAATTAAACTATACACCATATACAAATTTCAGTCCCAAATTCAATAATATATTCACACAAATTTTCCCATCAATCCCAAACCCGTCTCTCATCTCTTCATCTCACCTTAGTTTTGACCCATCTCATACCATTTCTGGCCCCCTCCTTCTACCCAGACTAACCCCATACTAACTATGACTACCACTTACTTGACTACCACTTACTCTCTTCCAAGCAAGAAATCAAAATGAGCAACCCCGTACAACAACTCACCAACTTACTCCATACAGTAGGAGACAAGACAGACCCGTCACTTGCAACAGCCTCACAGTCGATCAACCCCGTCCCCTCCTTACATCCTGTCATCTTAACGTGGCCGTCAATCACCCACACCCTAGAATGAGCCCCTCCCCCCCCTCTAACTTCTGAGACTACGTCTCGACCAGTGTTTCAACGCCTTTTTCTCCGCCCAGACGAGACACACCTAAACAGTCAGATACTACTACCGCCACGGCGCCAAAACCGCAACCCAACCCATCCCTCAGTTTCACACTCTGTCCTCTCCCCTCCCCCCACCAGCTCCAACCAACTCTTTCCCTCACACTCTGTCTGCTAATCACATTCCTACTCACTAACTGACTACCTACCTACCTGCCTACCTATCTAACTACCTGGTGTCTTTCCCGCACAGATAAATCTAAACCACGGAGGGAGGGCGGGGGCGCAGTACATACCCCATCAATCAATCAATCAAATCACACTACTTTACTTCATCTCATCACATAAACTAACTAGTCTATTAAATTCTCGTCACATTTTCCCTACATCTAGCTCGTACTTCGTGCCCTTCCCGCGGCAAGCAAGTGTCCATTCTCCCCACCCGATTCGTCCAAGCCCTGCCCTGTGATCTAAAGTTTATGGTGCAGGTCTTGTCACAGACTCATAAGTAGTACTCCGTAGGAGTAACTTAGTTTTTTTATGTGCAGTGATGGGAAACCTTGTTTTTGCTATTTTTTTTTTTAGCACGGGAAGGGAGGTTAGACTTATCCTACTAATTATCAACTACTAGTACTTAAGAGGAGGGAGGGAGTGGAGACAGGCACTGTGTATGGACGGGAAGGGAAGTAAGTCTGTGCCCTGTCGGTGTGGTGATGGCACATGTGGGTGGGTATATTTCGGAATGGAAATGAGATGGCCATTGCCGATGGATGGTGGTGAAACTACTACTGACTATGTATAGACTATATGGGCTTTTATATTCTAGGGAGAGAAGCGCGGGGTTTAAGGTATAAGGTATTATACTTAGACGTACTCCGCGGTACTACTAGTAAATAGAGAGAACCTCGGGCACCAATGTTTGGCCGTCCAATTTTTCGTTTCTTCCCATTGAACAACAGCAGCCGGAATAAGTTACAACATCGCCAAACAGACAACAGAATCCATGGGGAATGTATGGTGGAATTTCTTCCATATAGTTTACCAAAACAAAGGAAAATGGAACGAGGATAATTCGGAAAAAGAAGCTTTATCATTACTGAACAACCTGTAGGCGTGTTCAAGCTCGTCAGCCCGATCTGACTCCCAAGTATGTGAAAACGAGGTGTCCAATGCCGGCAGAGGTAGAGCGCTTATGGGGGGGAAATAAAATGGGGTGATCAAACCTTTTCCCGCAGCGAGCCCATCCACTGCACCAGGCTGACGCTCTGTTCAGCACGGTCCTCAACCAGCATGGTCTGCGCCCATAAGCGAAGTCCAGGCTCTCCGTCCTCCTTCACCACATACAGGTGTGGCACCACAATGCTGCCCACGCCCTTCGACCGGTGATCCCGGCTCTTCTCGATCACCGCCCGCACCCGCTGGTTGAACTCATTGTCCACATCCGGCAGGTTCTGCTTGCCCACGCGGAGTTGCGACTTGTCTTGCAGGCCAAAAACATCTTCGATCAGCTGGGGCACCGCATCGCGTCCAACCCACAGGAACTGCGTCTGGCCGTCATCGATGAGGTAGAGACCATAGGGAACAATGCGCTCGGATGACAGGTTGATCGGGGGAGGGAGAAGGATCTCGCCGGTCTGCTCATCGGGCAATCCAGCAGTGTCGGGCATGTCGTGAAGAGAGTACATCTTAGGGTAGATGTACTGCATGAGGAGAGGAAGGGGGAGCGTCGAAAGCAAGCAAAGGGCAGCAGAGCGCATGTCGGTGGGTATTTGCGCGGATTTGCGAAGACCAAGCTAAATGGTGTTAGCAAAATACGGTTGGACATGCAAACTTATGGGCAGGACTTACGTTTTTGATCATGGCAAGGAAGAGCACTGGCAAACCTCTCAGGTTGGCAGGGAACTGAAGACCACCGCCGCTGACACTGCCTCCAGCCAATTCCTTCCGGTAGGTCGACAGCAGTTCGACGGCCTTGGTCTGCAGAGCCTCGCGGGCAGGCTCCAGCCCGCTGCTCAGTGCCCGCTCAACAGCCTTGTGACTGAAGTAAGTAGCAACAGCTTGTTGATCGGCCGAAGCGTAGACATCAGCCAGGTTCTGCGTCGTAGGGAGCGCCAGAGTCAACACCCGGATTCTCCGCTCGCCGTTGCATGTAGTGTGCAGAACCGCCGTCTGCAAGCAAACAACGGGTTTTGTGACGGTCTCGTCAATCGCCACTTCAACGACATACGCTTGGTCACGCGGGAAAGCAGGGAAGGCACAGAGATCGGAACTGCGGTTGAAAAAGTTACCGTAGAAGGTGTTCATGCGCAGACCGGTCGTAGCACGAACACGGAGCACAGCCTCCAAGCCAATCTCCGAAGAAAGGTAGTCGGAGAATTCACGAGCGAACTTGATCGCATCCTCCCCACGAGCGGCGTTCCATCCGGGGTAGAAGTACGTCTGACCACCGGTGTAGCGGGGCAGGTTACTGAGAGACGCAACGTCTTGGTATTGCGAAGAGAACAAGAACATGTCAACGGAGACCTGCGCCTTGGAGCACTCGACAGCGAAGCTCTTGTAGAAGCTGTTCGCCGTCTGCAGCAGACTGCTCTCTTTGCTGGTGCCGAGGACCTTCTTGTCTTCTCTCATGGTCAACGAGCCATGGCCAATGTTGGGCAGAGAGGAGCTGAGCACGGTCATCTTGCCTCCCACGGGGGAGATGAGCTTGTAACCAGCACGCAGAGCGGATCCCATGGCGCAGGCGTTGCTCTGAGTGTTCTGGAACATTTCCTGCAGCTTGTCGAGGAAGATCTCAATGTTCTCACGGCACTCACTCAGGGTCACCAAAAGATCGCCAGGGATGGGAAGGAAAGGCTCATCCAAATCACTGATGACCAGCATTCTGGGGTCCGAGTTCTCGGAGCCATCGCGGGGAATACTGAAGTAATGGAGACTGGAGTCGACTGCGATGAATCCCAGTCGTGTCCGACGGTCCGCATTCGGGATCCGGTCAAGGCTCTCCTTGATGCAGCGGGCAGTGGTAGCCAAAAGGCCGTTCGTGACAGAAGCGTAGCTCACGTCAATCAAGAAGAGATAAACAAGCGGCTGCGGGGGCCGGACCATGTATTCTTGAGGAGCAACGAATTCGACCACCGAGTGATTGAGATCAGGCCTCAACGACCTGTCGGCGGGCTTCTGCAGCGCGGTATCCCAATCAAATGCCTGAGGCACATCGTTTGTCAGGTTGCACATGTTGCAACGCCAGCGGTGTCCATGGTCGAGGAATGTCACGAAAGGATTGATGTAGGATCGGCAGCGTCGGCAACGCGAGATGACTTGGTCTGGGACAACAGGAACGGGATCTTCGGAGTCATGGAGAGCTGCGTAGGGCTGGATGACAAGAGCAAAAGGCAGCTTGGACTTCTTCAGCAGCGAACTTGTTGTCGGGACAGCGTTCAAGGTCGAGCGAACGTATTTCGGAGGGCAGTTGGCATAGGGAGAAGGGTAAACGCTGGTCTAGCGGGAAAGTCAGCAATCCAATAATTCGCGAACATGAACGACATCAGATACATACACCGGGCGGCAGAACAATGGGGGGTGGCGGGTAATCGAGCTCGGCGACATTGAAGGGCTGGGTAAGGAGATCGGTTGGGTAGAGTTGGTTGAGGGGAACAGCCCGCGGGGCCTGAGCCTGGGGAGCTTGGGCGACCGGCTGCGGTGGCAGGAGGTGCGGATCGGTCATGCCCATAGCACCAAACTGCTGGGTCATCTGTGCGACTTGAGGGCTGGCGGGCGCCGCATATCCTGGGGCCGCAGCCTGCATCTGAGTTGGGTCTGCTCCATACATAGGTTGCTGGTATCCCGCAGCCTGTGGTTGCGGCGGGTACGCTCCGTAGCTGCCACCGGCGGGCAACTGACCTCCCAGAGCAGCATTGGCACCAGATCCAAAGTCAAAGGCTTCGCCGGCATAAACACGCTTCTTCCGACCTCCAGCCTGGCCTTGGGCCGGGGCACCGGCAGCCAACCCCGCGGGTTGTTGCACGGGAGACCCATAATCGGCAGGCTGACCGTACCCTTCCTGGGGAGGGTAGCCCCCTTGTGGTGCTGCCATGGAGGATTATGTGTATTTATCGTCTGTCGGCGGGGGGAAGGTGAAGTGGTTTCCCGAGGGTTTGTTAGGGCGATCTCGAGGGTGTTGCGCGGTCGGATAAATCGTCACTGGCACACTGGATCGTCGGTCAACATTCGAAGTGGGAGGTGGAAAGGGGAATGAAAGGCTAGAGGGACGGCGTCATACTAACAACCAAGGATTTACCGGATCGCAGAAACACAAGTGTCAAATGGAGGGGAAAGAGCACGTCAATGCCACACTCCGGAGCAGGCGAGGTGTCCTGAAAGAGTTGGGAGGAGCTGTGGGAGTCGGAGAGGCGACGATGAACGATGGAGGATGATAGGATGGATGATGGTGTACGGTGGCCTTTGCGGCTGCCGCGCCTGGGCCAATCAGCTCCCCGCGGCCTAACCGACTCTCAATCAACTTTCACTGAAGCCCATTATTTGGGCATATTTCATTGAACAATTTTTAATATAGATAGGGTTGGAATACAGGGAATACAAGTAGACTCTCGACTCTCAAACTATTAGGTTGAGGAATATAACGGCTGTGTTAACGTTTTTGTAAGTCATTGGGTAGTAGGTAATAGTTGTGTGGTGGTCGCTGCCTTGGGCTTATGATCTCATACTCATCAGGGATGGTAGTACGGGCTATACTCTAGCCCTACAGCATCAATCAGAAGCTCGAAGACTGACAGAGCTCTATCTAATGATCGAGACCCTTGAGCTTGACAGGTTAGATTGAGAAAGCCTTAGTCATGGGTCTACATAAACTATGCGTCCACATGCTATTACTATGGTTTTACGATGGTGCTTGAGCACTAATTTATATATTCAATGCTGACTGCAAAGTACTAATCTAAAGCACACAAACTTGTACTACCAAAATATAGAGCACATGGACATAACAAAGAAGGTACTAAGTAGTACAAACACATTCTTTCGAATCCAATGACATTCCTTAATATGACTTTTGCAGGAAAGAAGCAAAAGGAAACATGGCGATGCACGATACTGCACCCTAAATCGGAAGGGTGGGATGCCTGGGGTAGACGAACGTGGGAGGTTGCCGTGCCAACAACGCTGACCGCTGCCAGTCGCACCACACCGAAGCTATCCCTGTCGGTTCACAGGGCACATTGTCTCCTACCCACCGAGTCGTCGGCCCACCGTTTATCGTCAGTTTGCTTTCTGCTGTTGTTTCTCTGTTTCATTTCCTTCAATTAGCTGCTCATTGCCGCCTGGTGTGCTTGGATTGCGGGTTGTCGATCCAGCGCCTGACTTTTAGGATCCAAGAGTGCAAAATAATTCGACGGCAGCTTAATTTACGTTTAGCTGCTCACTATTGGTCCTACCTCTACGATTAGTTGAAACTCATTCTTATGCCGCCATAAGTATCGACACCTCAATTGGTCAACAGGGTTGGATCGGACAGCTTGAAGCGACGATACAACGAAGTCCCGGGACTACATCCACCAACCGTTGGCGATAATCTCGAATCCATTCCATATCACCACCCCCGATACACAATGAGCGTCCGGGTAGTCGCGCGGGTTCGACCGCTTCTCAAATCGGAACGGGAGTTAGATGTCATCCTACGCACCGGATCGTCTAACCAGGCAGTGCCCGGCAAGAGCGATAAGACGAGCTCCCAGGGGAAAGGCGCACTGGCAGCCTTGAGGGATCGGGATAACCTAGTGCGGATTCCGAACCCCAAGAACGAAGGTGAAGAATACTCGTTTCAGTTCAATGCTGTCTACGATGCGGAAGCTTCGCAGCAGGAGCTCTTCGATGCAGAGGGTTTGTGACGCCAATAATCTGGGAGGTAACGACATACTGATGGAACGCGCAGTTGCTCCTACTGTCAAGCATCTTTTCAATGGCTTCGATGTAACGATATTTGCATACGGGGTTACAGGAACTGGAAAGACACACACAATGCGAGGCGGTAAAAGCTTGGCTGATCGTGGCGCTATTCCTCGTCTCCTGAGCAGCATTTACAGACGCAGCCGGAAGATGGAGAAGGACAGTGACGGGGAAACTACTGTCAAGGTGTCTTTGAGCTACTACGAAATCTACAACGACAAGGTTTACGACCTATTCGAACCCCCCGAGAAGAGGACTCTGGCAGGTCTACCTCTTCGAGACAACGGCGGCAAGACAGTCGTCGTGGGTTTGACGGAGAGGCCATGCCATACTCTGAAGGAATTCGAGCTATTGTATGATCAAGCCAATACCAACAGGTCCACATCTGCAACAAAGGTTTGCAACCACGCTGTTCCCGAAAGAAGGTCGATATTAACTATTGTAGCTTAACGCCCACTCATCACGATCTCATGCCATCCTCTGCGTGCGCGTCGCAGTCACCACTGGAGATAAAACGCGCATTAGTACCGCATCTGCTATCGACCTTGCTGGCTCCGAAGATAACCGCCGGACGGATAATGACAAAGAGCGCATGGTTGAGTCCGCTAGTATCAACAAGAGCCTTTTCGTCCTGGCTCAGTGTGTCGAAGCAATCAGCAAGAAGCACTCGAGAATACCGTATCGAGAGTCGAAGATGACGAGGATTCTATCGCTGGGACAGAACAATGGGCTGACTGTGATGATCTTGAACCTGGCGCCGGTCAGGTCCTACCATCTGGACACAATAAGCTCACTCAACTTCGCCAACCGCACGAAGAAGATCGAAGTGCGCGAGGTAGAAAACGAGCCAATGTTCAAGGGGCCCCCTAAACCAGCATCGCGGCCTTCGGTGACAGCCCAACGGCAACCCCTGCGGCCTCTGACAGCTTCCGTGAACGTGAACCTGACTGCCGCAGCCAAGGACAACACCAAGACCCTCGAAAAGCCCGTAAAGGCTTTCCACGTCTACTCGGATAAGACGCACCCTAGAACTACCACACAGTTCAAGAAACCGGAGCCCCCTAAGCGGAATTCCATGAGCTCCCGGCCTTCTCTGAGTTCCGATATCTCCCGCCTCTCATCGAAGCCTTCTCGTCTCGCTCAACCAACACAGCAGCCTCAAAAGCACCATGACGACATCTCCGCGGCCAAGATCGAAGAGATGGTAGAAAAGAAGGTCGAGGAGATTCTGGCTGTGCGAGCCGTCAGTGAGCAGTCGAGACAAACGCAGGTCCGCGAACTGAATGAGCAAGTCCAGCGGCGTCTGGAACTTCTCGAACAACGCATCGAAGGCTCCGAAGATGCAAGGGCCGAAGGTCTGTCATACTTGCTCATGGCCAAGCAGCACCAAGCACGTGGCGAGGACAGCTTCGCTCTCAGGATGTACCAGCTGGCCCTACCATACTTCCCGGACAACGAGAAGTTATCCAGGAAGATTGCCAGCCTGAAGGAGCGTATGCACGGCAAACCGCGCCAGGACGCCGACACCACCGGCACCATCAGCCACTCCGGGCACAGGCGAGAACTTGGCAGTATGCTATCCCTCAAGAAGCAGCCCGCTAAGACGCGCCTCAAGCGCGTTGCTGAAGACTCGGACGCGGATTATGAAGAACCCGAAGCGTCCCTCGAACAATTCAGCGACGAAGACATCGAGGAAATCACCCACGCCAGACGCAAGAAGCGCACAAAGACCAAGTCCCCATTGGACGACGAACGCGCCAGCGTCGACGTGATGAACGAGGAACCGCCCTCCCCACGCACCATCCACCTCCTCTCCATCATCAACTCGCGCGACGTCAGCCAGATCAAGTTGCTGAAAGGCGTGGGAGTCAAGAAGGCCGAGGCTATCGTTGACTGCCTGTGCGAGATGGATCAACACAACACCAGCCAAGATGACGAAGCGCGGTTCCACATCAACAGCCTTGCGGAGCTGAGCCAGCTCAAGGGTGTGGGTGTGAAGAGTGTCCAGAGCATGCGAAACGGAGTTCTGGTATAACAGTACAGACATTGTGCATTGTTTCTACGTTTGGAGCTGGGAGTTCACTATATACATTGTCGACTTGCATTGTCTGTTGTTTGCTTGCTAGCATATCTGTTTTCTTGTGGCTTTATCATTCATTGCCGTGGCTTTGCAATGCACAGCGAAGGTGTTTGGGAGTTGACAGAGGATCGAATCGAAGCATCTATATAGGCATCTATCTATTCCAATTATTGCTCGAGATACTCTAAAGCACTATACCATCTATTTTCGTCAACATAGCATGAGTACTTGCTTGCACAAAACCCCATCATTTTACCACAATATAATCACCACCACACCCCCATCCCCATCCCTCCCATCTCCCACCACATAATAATAAAATATATCCACCACTCAAACCCTCTTCCCCCACCACCCCCTCCACCCGACAATCCTCCCCTTCGCAGCACAATAAAACCCCGTCCCGGCAAGCATAACCACGGCACAAAACACAAACAACTTAGTATAACTTCCTCCCAGGGGATCCGGCAACAAGGCGCCCGCAATCGGCGTGCCCGTGAGCGCCGCAAACGACACAATACAGAAATATGTCCCGCTGCGCACACCAATCTCCCTGATCTCAGAGATCTGGGCCACCAGCGCGGGGGCAAGACTCACCACCGTGCCGGAGGTGAAGCCATACAGGGCGCTGAAGACAATGGCGGGGGCGTTGCCGGTGGAGGGAAGCCAGAGCGCGAGAACGAGGATCCCGGATGCTAATGTCATTAGGATCATGAGGTTGAAGCGTCCGAAGACGTCCGCGAGGTAGGGTGGGATGATGCGGCCTGGGAAACTGATGCCCCTCCCCTTCCGGGGGAGGGGTGTAGTTAGATATCTGGTGGATTTTGGGGTTGAGGGGAGGAAGAAGAGGGGGGGGGGGAATGTGATTTACCTAGCTGCATTAAGGACCGGAATCAAGTACGAAGCCAAGGTAGGGGACATGCCGTGGCGCTGAGCCTGGGAGGGGATGAACGAGAAGGGAAGGAACATGCCCCAGAAGAAGCAGAAAGTTCCGGCGGTGGTGAGGATGAAGGGGAGTTCGCGGAGGGGACGGATGAAGTCGCGGATATGGTATTGTTTTCTGGTGTGGACGAGACGGGAGGTGGTGGTGAGATTTGTGATGATGAGGAGGAAGAGGATCAGGAAGCCGCAGATGCGCATGGCCCAGCCGAAGCTGAGGAGGTCGAAGAGGCGAGTGAGCATGATGGGGAGGATGACGCCGCCGAGACTGGCGCCGCTGGTGGCGATGCCCAGGGCGAGGGCGCGACGACGGCCGAACCAGGTGCTGATGGAGTTGACGCCGGAGTGGAAGAGGGCGCTGTTGCCGATGGGGCTGCAGATGCCTTGGGCCAGGATGATTTGGTAGTATTCGGTGGAGATGGAGGTCATCATTATGCCGAGGACGTGGAGGATGGTGCCGACGAGGATGATGTAGCGGGGGCCGTAGTTGTCGAAGAGGATGCCGATGAAGGGGCCCTATTTGTTGGTTGCTCTGTCAGTTGGTGGGTTGATTGGTATTGGTGATGGTGATGGCGGTTTGGGGGCAGACGTTAGGGCTGGAGGGAGGAAAAGACGGACCCCGAAGAACATCATGAATGTCATTAGCGATGTGATCCATGTGATGGAGCTGGTAGACATGTTGCTCAGCTGATGAGTTTGGTAGTAGTCGATGAATATCCCCATGCCTGGAAGTCGCATGTTAGCTAGCAAGCTGTGCAATCGTCATTTGAGATTGGTTCCCAGTAGAAGGTGTTGACGAAGTGTCTGATATCCCAACACTCACAATTATTCCAGCCAAAACTCACGAACATGCTACAGAATCCACCGAAAACCGTCATCCAGGCTGCGAGTCCGCCATCTGGAGGCCCCTCAGGTGTGGATGCTGGTTGGTGGTCCTGGACAATGACGCTGGATTTCTCCGAAGTATAACCTGCAGATGGATTCACTCCGCGCTTTTCTCCGGAAGTCGTAGTGCCTTGTGTATCGCTCTGCTGCGCCTCTACATCGTCACTTGTATCTGAAGCAGATACCGGCAGGTGGAAGGGCTCTTTAGTATCGTCTTCCACGGCATCGCTGGCTGGAATGGCCTCATTCGGTGGTTGTTGTTGCTGTTGTTGTTGTTGTTGTTGTTGCGTCATGGTTTCTGCAGCAGAATAGGGCTGACCTCTGTCACAAGGGTGTCTGCTTCCTGGTGCTGCGAATTATGGAATGGCGATACTGGGGGCTTGGGCGTGGGGGAATCTGGTGGCATCGATCTGGGCCTCGAGACCTTAGATAGCGAGGTCTGACCCCGGATTCCCGCAAGTGAAAAAAAGAGTCGACCAGCGGTGTGATTCTCGTGAGCATTCCATAGGGGAGGTCCTTGCTGTGGACTTAAAAAGGAACGTTTATGTTTGTGAGACAACGAGGCCCCTTGCGAGATCCCTTCATTCATGGAAATTTCCCCCCACCACATGTCAGCCGGTTTATACGTGGGTGCCTGTTGGCTAGGTGGTTTAAGACAATGTAAGGCGGGAAATTGCTTCGATTTGATCGAGATCACGAATAATGGAAAGAAAATAGGGAGAAAGGAGAAATAACGTTCAAGTGGGGTGTAGTCGGACACAAGCTATTGTCTATAGTACATTGAGCCTGCAATGAAACAAAATAAATGAAAAAAGATACCTGGATGTCGGACGCTATGATCTATGCGTGAAGAACAGCAACATATTGATACTGTTTCAGCTTAGTTTTTCTGTCCCGCCTTTTCAATAATGACCTTGCCCTCCTTCGTCAAAGTGGCAATGCTTTGCTCCGTGCCCTTGAGCTCATTGGTCAATTCGTCCACAGTTCTGTGTGGTCCTGGTCCATCATTAACAGCTTCCTCAGCAGCCTTCACATACTCGTCTCCTGGTTGGCGCTTCCCCTCGGTAGGCTTTGCCGGGCCAATGGTCAAACCTCTAGGCGCACTGGCGATTTCGTTAACTTCGTGTGAGGTCAGAACCTCGTTGATACGAGGACCGCGGGTCTGTAGAAGGATGGTCGAGGGTCCATCGAATTGGAGGAACAACTATGTAGGGTTAGCAGCAACTTGACAGCCTCGCAGGATGCGACATACCCGATCTCCCCAGATGGTCTTCCGAGACCATGTACGGATCGTGTGCATAATCCTCATTGTTGACTTCCAAGTGCTCGATTCCGACATATCCTGGATGAACTTGGAGTTCTGGATGAAGGCCGGGAGACTCTTAAGACCCGGGACCTGGAATCTCAAGGTCGTAGACTTGAAGCGATAGGGGCGTGGGGGATTGGACGACATGGTGTAGGCAACGACGTTGCTATGCGACATCAGTAAAAGCTGGTCAATCAGGGAAACAGCCATGCTTACCTCGGGTGAACGATGTATTGCTCTCCAGCCTTGAGCTCAACGGAATAGAGTTGACCGTTACCAACCAACGCCAACAAACCTCGTCCTGTGACCTCAGAGCTACCCCAATGGGCAAGGCTCTTCGCGGGTTAGTCTAGCCTTTATACACAAGACCCAATGAGGATCACGAACCAGACTTGTGTTGATAGTTGGGCGGATAGAGAGCGAGCGACCCGTCCAGGCAAGCAATGCCCGTTTCTGGGCCACCATCCAATCCACGGAGCCATTCAAGTGAACGACAGCAAAGGAAGTATTCGGAGAACGAACGGAAACCAGCGCAGTCACTGGACTTGCCGAAGACACCTAGCAGTCATTGTCAATAAACATACCAATTGTTCAAATCCTAGGAAGACCAGCCTAACCTTCTGGTAGAGGAACGGCACGCCGACGACAGCCCTCCGGAAGGGTTCTAGGACGCTCAATGTAGAAACCACCTGCGTTGATGCCAAAGTCGTTAACCCTAGAGTAGCGTACAGGGTAGAGCATTAACCACAACAACATGCGCATACATTGTCTGCCTTTCCACTCAATCCGACCAAGGTACCCCGACGAGTGTAAAGGTTCTGAGAAGCGGAGAGCGAAACCGATAGTAGAGAGTAGGGCGCGCCGATGACATCGAATCGTGCATCTAGTTATAATTGCGACTTGTTAGCGCGGTCTGCTCGGGGTTTAAAGCGGGTTCGGGTCCAGCCTGGAGACTTGCCAGCAGACTCAGCAGAGCTAGGGGTGCTGGAGATAGGTAGATGGTCGCCATTGACGGTAGCAGGCTCCTCCGCAGGCGCCGCGCGAATCTGGACGCATCTGGTCTGCCATCCGCGGCGCAGCAATGCCCCTTGTCGCGCCCGGGGAGGGACGACTCGAGTCCAGGACAGAGTCCTCGCGGCACTCCTCCAAGGTTGAGCCGATGCCATCATGGAGGGTCTCTGCCAAACGAAGTGCAGATGGGGAGAAGCTGGGGTTGGGAATGCAACTGCTCGTTCTCCGCGGTAATTCTTCTTCTCGCCCGGATTCACGCTTCCAGATCGGGAAAAGCGCTATTGCGGCTTGGCACTGCGAACTTGTCGATATTTGAAGCTGTTTCATCCACTTTTGCCTTGCAGTGAGGGTATTATTTTCACTATCACTGGATTTAGCTCGACATGAGGATAGCTCAGATAGTAATAACTGTGCTGAATGCCTCAAACCCGCTGGTGGTTTGGGAGATATAAGCTGTGTTGCACTGATGTCATACCTATCTCACGTGTCTACCTTGACTATATGAGAGTTCTTTTAAGTATCCCCTCTTTTACTTAAGTGGACTATCAATCTGACTGCTACCCGCTAATGTCTACTATATAAGAGCATATATCTTCTACTTCTGTTAGTAGCGATGGAGCTGGACCTGTGTGTTGACCATGTTTCTAAACAATATCGGCACATTACTACCTTCACGACGTCACTTACTTTCCTAACAAGAATGACATACTCATACCGGATACCTTCAAGCTGGACAGCAATTGCTCAAGCAGGAATTGATTAAACAGAGAGACGACTTGATTCACGTAGACCTATGAAGAGATGTGAGGAAACATCAGAAAGACAGTATGTTGCTGAACTGCCGCATTCGTACCGAGAGTAACGTAATTTACCGGAGACCTGGAGATACTCGGAATCGGCGATTGCGACAGAACTGCCTTTCCTGGTGCTATCACTGCAGCCTCCCTCGCTGAATCACCTGTACCTATTTTACCCTCAATACTCCTTCTGGACACTTAATCAATGATCCGCCATACACGGTGTCGTGAATAAACAGCGCCCTGATCCACCGCGGTCCCCAGTACCTTTTCCATCTCACGCCCTCATACTTTATCCCCCGCCGCCGCCGACGTTTTCCTCCGAACCCGGCGGTCCCCATCACGAGGCGGAAATTCGCGCAAGGCCTCACCACCACCGCAATGCTCCATTGGCTATAAAGACGGTCCTTGCATACCTCCGGTCGCTGTGAAGAGCATCTACCGACCACAATGCTGCCCAGGGCGGCCCGCACGCCTTGCTGGCGTGCCTCGGGATGCTTTCTACACCACACTTCAGCCGTTCCGCGCCCAGCGTCATGGGCGTCAGCTTCCTACGGCTTTCAGCTCAGATCATTCTCAACCACCAGAAGCCCACTGAGGAGCCAGACCTCGCAGAACACTCCGTCGAAGTCGCAGACGCCGGAACCCAAAGATCCCTCGACTACCCGACCCAGCGCTGCCAATGTCGCGCAGAGTCCGCCGGGTACCCAAAATGCTACCGCGACCCCGAAGAAAGACCTGCTCAGCGAAGCTACCGTGGGGAGAAAGGAGCAGAGGAAGGCGGACTGGGCGATAATGAAGGAAATGGCAAAGTATCTCTGGCCTAAGGTGAGCTGAATTCGCGGCGTTCTGGACGAGCGAGGCATAGGGTGCTAATAGAGAACGGTGCAGGGTGACTGGGGAACGAAGCTTCGTGTCGGCACTGCCCTATCGCTGCTGGTAGGAGGAAAGGTGAGCTATGCTACTACTGGGTCTCCTGCATCAGTACTCACTATCCAACCAGATATTGAATGTCGAAGTACCCTTCTATTTCAAGAACATCGTTGATTCCATGAACGTGGACTTCTCGACCTTTGGCGGAACCGCTTACACAGTCGCAGGCTCGATGATTATTGCCTGTAAGAGATCCCCGCATGCAGGAAGACTGTATCTAACAATGGTTACCAGACGGTGTTACTAGGATCGGGGCTACACTCTTCCAAGAACTGCGCAATGCTGTGTTCGCCAGTGTTGCGCAGAAGGCGATCCGCAAGGTTGCGGGAAATGTATTCAAGCACCTGCTCCAGCTCGATCTTAACTTCCACCTCTCTCGGCAGACCGGTGGTTTGACGCGAGCAATTGATCGTGGAACCAAGGGCATCAGTTTCTTGTTGACGTCTATGGTTTTCCACGTGGTGCCAACTGCCTTGGAGATTTCTCTTGTCTGCGGTATTCTGGTAGGGCCTGCGCTGCACCATCTGTCCAGATATGGCATTACTGACTGTGATAGACCTACCAATATGGTGTCCAATTTGCGGCGATCACAGCCGCAACCATGGTGACCTACTCTGCTTTCACGATCATGACCACCGCCTGGCGAACCAAGTTCCGCAAGCAGGCGAATGCTGCCGACAACCGTGGTGCCACCGTTGCTGTCGACTCTCTGATCAACTATGAGGCGGTTAAGTATTTCAACAACGAGAGATTCGAAGTTGCACGCTACGATAAGGCCCTGAAGGCCTACGAGGATGCTTCCATCAAGGTCACGACGTCGCTGGCTTTCCTCAACTCCGGCCAGAACATGATCTTCTCGAGTGCCCTGGCAGGCATGATGTACCTCGCCGCCAACGGCGTTGCTAGCGGCAGTCTGACTGTAGGTGACCTGGTCATGGTTAATCAGCTCGTCTTCCAGCTCTCGGTCCCGCTCAACTTCTTGGGCTCGGTGTACCGAGAGCTCCGCCAGTCTTTGCTGGACATGGAGACCCTCTTCAACCTGCAGAAAGTCAACGTGAACATCACTGAGCGACCGGATGCCAAGCCCCTCCAGCTGAAGCAGGGCGGCGAGATTCGATTTGAGAACGTCACCTTTGGCTACCACCCCGACCGACCCATTCTCAAGAACGCTAGCTTTACGATTCCTGCAGGGCAGAAGTTCGCTATCGTTGGACCTAGTGGTTGCGGCAAGTCGACTATCCTGAGACTGCTGTTCCGCTACTACGATGTCCAAGAGGGCCGGATCCTCGTTGACGGTCAGGATGTACGCGATGTGACTCTGGAAAGTCTCCGCAAGGCCATCGGTGTTGTGCCCCAAGATACTCCTCTGTTCAACGATACAATCGCGCACAACATCCGCTACGGCCGGATTGAGGCGACCGATGAAGAAGTCCACCAGGCGGCGCAACGTGCACACATCCACGAGCTGATCCAGAAGCTGCCCGACGGCTACAAGACTGCGGTGGGTGAGCGAGGCATGATGATTTCTGGAGGTGAAAAGCAGCGACTGGCCATTTCTCGACTGATCCTGAAGGATCCGGAGCTGCTGTTCTTCGATGAAGCGGTAAGTCAATTGTTATTATTCAGCATGGCAGGCGGCTAAGTATACTAATCATGAACGGGCAGACCTCCGCTCTGGACACCTACACAGAACAAGCGCTACTGCAGAACATCAACAGCATCCTAAAGGAGAAGCGACGCACGAGCGTGTTCGTGGCGCACCGACTGCGCACGATCTATGACTGCGACCAGATCCTCGTATTGAAGGAGGGGCAAGTAGCGGAGAAGGGATCGCATCGCGACCTTCTGGAGCAGAATGGCATCTACGCCGAGCTGTGGAACGGTAAGAGACCCGCCGTCGGAAGCCCGGAAGGAGTTGGTGTATTTCAAACACGAAAGCTAACTAAATCCTGCGCCACAGCCCAAGAAATGTCCCTCGCACAGGACGTGGACAGCGAGCCGACAGCTGCGGAGGAAGAGGAGAGTACTACTAGGAAGTAGTGCAGAACGCGAGGCACGACGATAAGCAGCAAGCAATCACCCAATGGAAGGGAATTGTATGATCCCCTTCCTTTCCTTCTTTTGTTCTATATTTCTTGGCGCTTTAGACTTTTTCCGACTGAACGATACAAATGGGAAACTATCAAAGTAGATATCTACACAATAGCCACTATATGTGTAACTATCTACGTTACTAGTCAGTTGTCCACCAACTTACGTAAACGCCCTCCTCTGTGGCTGCCGTGTACGTGCACCATTCGGTGAAATGTGGGAAAGGTACCTCCCCCCCCCCCCAATCATCCCACACGCAACCTAAACGACGGACTAGTCTACCGGGTTGCCACGAGGGGAACTGAACCGAAGGAAGGCAAGCGGGCGGTTCCAATAAAAATAACTGGAGCCGTGGAATAGAAAAGCACGCAAGGCAAGACACGGCCAGGCCATTTAGACGGAACCACCGGCACTTTCGAAATTGGCCTTAGCGTCTTACCCCGTCTCGGTTCTACCCTTTTCGACCCAGCGAGCGAGCCGATCTGGTACGCAGGGTCTTGAGTCAGGGAGAACCAGGGATGAGGAGAGCGTGATAGATGAATATTGTATATTCCATGTTGAACGAGTGAAGGAACAATAATGTTCAGGATTGCATGGTTGGTGCCCAAGTACGAGCACAATTCGATTCGTGGTTTATCTATCTGCCTGAGGGTGAGTCTAATGATGTTAACCGTGCGTTAGGGGGTAACAGAAGAAAGAAAACAAATCTCCGGGCGGGAGGTGGGGAGGTTTTGAGTTTGAGGAAGGAAGAAGAGAAGAGAAGAGAAGTACTGGATGGATAATGGATGGAAAGACTCGCCAATAGCGGGAGATCATAGACGATAGTGTCGGTTAGATAGGTAGATGATTATCTCTAATGAAAAAGAGAAAAGTCAATTGAGCAATCTCTGCTACTGTGACTGTTGAATGTCTCTTTCTTGAGAAAGATAGTCAGGGGTATTGAAGAGTCTGGTCTGGTCTGTGTGGTGGTGACGGACGTCTAGTTCGTGGTCTAGTGTTTCCTTAGTGTATTTGGATTCCGTACCTGACGGTGGTGGGCATACTTAGTCGAGGCTAATGATTGGCTGGACTCCCCTGGCTAGGCCCAGACAGGAAGGGACGCCCCTCCCCCAAACCACGTTGCGCCTTCCTGACTGGTGGTCGGTGCAGCAAGTCCACACCCGTCCGGCCATCGTGCCTTCCAGTTCCTCTCTTTCCCACACGTTTTGTTCGGTTCCTTCCTTCCCAATTATTCCCCCAGTTCCAAGTCAGTCAGTCCGTCGTTCTTTCCACATTCGTTGTTTTCCCTTACTAGTATCTATCTAACTATCGTCATCGTCTCCATTATCTCCTCTTTCTTCTGCTGCTTCTTCTTCTTCTTCTATCTCTCCACCACGTCTCTCTTTTGACCTTTTCTTTGTTCCTTCTCTTCTACTACTCTTTCACCTTGCATTCTTCATTGGCACGTAACCCTCGGTGGCTTGTCTTCCCTGCGTGGTCGGCTGCATTCCTTCTCCACAAGCCTCTCTCTTTATCCATCAATTCCTACCAGCCATCCCACCAAGGGTACCACTAAATCACTATCGGCGCCTTATTTATCATTGACTTCTTGACTATTGCTTAGCTCCGGAGCACTATCTGTCTTGGTGTGAACACTTTCTTTTCCCACCATCTGCTGCAACGTCCACTAGCCCGTCGTCGTCCCTCTTCGCAAATCGGGTCTTTCGTCCCTCCTTTTTCCTTTTTATCTGCAACCTGCCCCTCTCGCGTCCGCCGTGTTACCTCTCCCACCCTTCCGGGCCGTTATCTCAGCAATTGGCATCGCTTCACCTTCGCACTCTTACTATCAACAATTCTTGGAGATTATCATCCTTGAACCCCGCATATACACTCCCAGAAACTCCCTGGGGTGATTATTCGATCCGCTTTGGATTTGGTGCACAAGAGAAATAAAGTCATTTATTGCAAGGCGCTACGCTACATACATACACAATGGGTTTCATCGAGAAGTTGCAAGCAAGTATGTTGTCTCCATTTCCTAGGAGTTCACCCATTAGTACCACACATCTCGAAGCATCACGGTCATTGTGTCATCGTTCAATTCCTGTACTAACCATCCATTTCTTACAGAGATCGAGCTCTACCGGCTAGAGCAGCGCTATGCTCGTCGCAAACACCGCAGCACCTTTTCAGGGGTTCCCTACGTCGACGGGGAATACGTCTACGTCGGCGGATCCAACTCCTCGTCAGGGACCGTCTCCAAGCACTCGACAGGCAGCTACTGGAAAGCCTCTACATGGGGATCGTCTGGCGACTCGCGCTGGCGGTGATGCACCTTTTTCGTCATTCTTCAAGCGCTGTCTTTTCGTTTTGCTCGACTACCAATCCTCCTCATAATGTCCATGTTGAGGATGCGACGACCTATCTTTGTTTTTTTTTATTCATGGGTGAAGAAAGTGAACACAAAAAGTTCATGTTATCTTTCTCTACTTCCGTCCTTCGGTACTCCGTTCTGGCCGTTGGCTTCAGCCGCGACATTTGAAAGCTAGCGTTGCATATTTGATCAGCCATTTGGTTTGGTTTGCTCTCATCTGCGCAATAGCTTGTCATATTGACTACCGCCTGCCGTACCATCAACACGCGTCTCAAGCAATTGATCTAAGGGACGTCGAATACTTTCTTCTTTCCCCGAATCTATCTCGGAGTTATCTGGCATCATCTTATTGACGCGATTTATGCCTGTTTGCTTTTTGGCTGCAAGCACTCCTTTTTGCTACAATTGTTCTGGATCCTTTCCGCTCTGTTCTAGAGTTGGCGGGATAGAGCTTTATGCTGCCATTTTGTGCACTTCACATACCCCTCAAGCCCATTAGCGAGTCGTTCTGTGACTTGACTTGTTGGTGTATCCTTTCTTCACACCCTTTTTCGCCAATTCGAGGCTGTTACGCCTCACTGTACATAGGCTTCTACATTCCAATCAAGAGATATGACGATCACCAGCGTGGCCCCCACCCAGGTAGATGCTTGAATTCTGAGATGCTTGGATATAATAGGACAATCGTCGGACCAACACGCAGATCTACAGCCTTGCGTTGGCCCCTTTGCTCTACTACCTTAGCGTAAATCCTTAAGAGTTACTCAGTCTATAGAAGTAGCAAGCGACACTACTAACACCATGACCAATGTATATACTACCTTACTATCATCGTTCTTAGCTCACGTAATGATAGTATCATCACACCTCAACTAGCAACTAGATAGCTAATTGCATTCCCATTCCTAGCAATGTATGCATGATACGCTATAACGTGATAACACAACACACCACTCCCCCCTACTCCTATACTATACTATAACCCCTAGCTATATCCATAACTATAACTAAACCCACAATCACCTCTTCGACTTCCTCCCTCCAATCCCCAACCTTCCCAGATTCGACAAACTAGATTTATGTCTATGCGCACCACCCAGAATGCCTCCCGGAGAGGATTTACCCGCACCCCCTTCGTTCGTCCCCCGACCACCACTGCCACCTTCATTCCCCGCACCTCCGGCATTCCCTCCTCCGGCTAATCCCCGCGGAGTATCAGGTAAAGCCGAGACCCGATCTCTGGTGCTACCGCCGCCGCGGACCTGATCGCTTGCATTGTTGTTATTGTTGTTATTGTTGCTGGAGGATGAGGGTCCGTCTGCGTCGAAGGGACGCTGTGAGGCGCGTTGAGACCGGCGGGCTTTCTCTTGCACGGTTTTGAATTTGTCGAGAAGCTCAACCCATCGGATTGGGGGTTCGTCGCGTTTTAGTCGGCTGTTGGTGGAGCGGTCGTAGGTGGAGGTGGAGGTGGTGGTGGATGAGGATGAGAGGGTGGTTCTTTGGGAATGGGGTGTTAGTTTGTGGTTGGTGGGGATGGGGGGATGGACTTACTGTCGGGGGCCGGTGTGGATGAGGCCGATGCTGCTGACGCTGTTGAGGCGGTTTTTGAGCGCCGCGAAGGCGGAGCTCTGGGGGAGGAGCATGAGGACGCCGTAGAGGCATTTGTAGAGGTAGGGGTATCGTTCTGGTTCGAGGAGCTGGAGGCGGAGGTCTGCGGGATGGGGTTAGTTTGTGTGAGGTGATTTAGGGTGTGATTTAAGAACTTACAGGTGAAGACGGGTGATTCGAGGAGTTGGACTAGCTTGTCTATTTGGATTAACATGTTCACTGTCATTTCGAGCTCGGCACTGTGATGGGAGGTTAGTGGCGCGGTGCTGGGCTAGCGGGGGAGGGAGGGGGTGCCTTACAAGACTTGGAGGAGGTTGTATGCTTGCTCGTAGGCTTGCGCGAGTAGACAGAGGGAGAATGTAGAGACGGCATTGTGGCACCATGACCGGAACAGCGCTACAAAGAACATCTGTCCATCCTGTGAGATTGTAAGCTTTCGTAAATACCCGGCAAGTGAAGAAGTCTTTACCTTGGCGTCAAGATTCCTTAACCGCTTTCTCAGCTCCGAGAGTTCAGGGGCGGTTATCAGGTTGTTGTTCAAATTTTGAACCATGATACTGGCGAACTCGATATCCTTTCACGGTGTGAGTTGCTACATTCGATAAACGGAGTAGTTGTGAGTCTCACCTCTTCCTTCTCGAGACAATCTGCCAGCGTCCGATATATGCGCTCTGGACTAAGATTCATGCACAGTTGTCGGATAATCAGATTCCCCCGTACCTCGAGCAGGTGTCTGTCCGTGGAGAACAGCTGCAGGAGATTCACCATGAAAGACTTGAAGTAACTGTCCTCGCTGTTTCTGGAAATCTGTGATAGAAGCTGGAGATCTTTGGTGACGACGGCTTCGGCCGGATCAGACAGTGTCTTCAGAAGAGCAGGAAATGTGCCATCATTAAATGCAATGACCTTCTTGGGCGCCTTTCGGTGCAACATGATAAGCCAGGAAAGCGCGGCTACTCTGGTGGCCTCGTTTTCGTTCAGGAACTGTAGGGTAAGGGAGTTCACGGCAGCAGCATAATCGAGGTCGGCGGGTGGTAATGGTGTTGACATGCTGCTTCGAGGGGTTGGTTCGACTGAAGCCTCTGGCTGAGACAATTGCTTCTTGGATTCACTCGATGGCGTCTCGGGAGGCTTGCTAACCGGCGTAGACGACCTTCGCTCCGTATTTTCTTTGCTGGTACTTTTCAATGCCGCTTGTCGACTTTCATCTACTGTATCTTCGGACAGCGTGACGATATACTCCATTAAAGACGTGTTGACCCGGTTGGCGGCCTGCCGCACTTGATCCGAACCACTGGACATTGCTGGGAGCACTTGAGTGAGGAGACGAGGAACGAAAGGGAGAATGTCTTCTGGGCTGATTTCGAAGAAGTTGTCGATCCAGCGCAGCGCAGTCAATTGCATTTCCTCCACTAGTGACTGGT
The DNA here is from genome assembly GCF_003184535.1 of Aspergillus eucalypticola CBS 122712. Classification (NCBI taxonomy): domain Eukaryota; kingdom Fungi; phylum Ascomycota; class Eurotiomycetes; order Eurotiales; family Aspergillaceae; genus Aspergillus; species Aspergillus eucalypticola. Next base: position 321,079 of record NW_020290303.1, on the reverse strand, counting down.
GATGAGTATCGAACCATTGCAACTGAGCATCATGCCTTGCTTACCGAAAGATGTATCAACGAAACCGACGAGAATGTCTAATATCTTGGCATAGTCAATCTGGACATCTTGTCCGGGAATCCAGTCCCCATCCACGTGCAAGCCTTCCTCATCGGTAACTGATCCTGCCTCAGAGTCCTCTATGGCGTTATCTGTCACTTCAGACTCGACAGCTACAGTTTGATCGGTAGTCGTCGCAACGCTCATACTATCGCTGATAGTTGACTGCCTGATATCGCTGCCTTGACCTTTCCGGCTTTCTTCGATACCCTTCTTAAGTCGCGCGATCCTCTTAATCTCCGACAGGAACCTATCCAGAAGCGCTTGGGTAGCGACGTTGACATCTCTGTTCGGATCACCCAGGAACTTAATCAAACCTCCTAGGAATTCCGGCAAATACGATATCAACTCCAGATCAGGGATTGTATCCAGCAGAGTCAACCATGATACCAGGAATGTGCGGGTAAACGCGCTGATGACGTGGATTCGCTCTTTGAGCAAAGGTATGAATTTAGGTAGCGAAAAAGCGGTAGGAAGTTCAGCATCGTCCAAGCCTTCAGGATCTGTTGCTTCCTTTTCGCTAAGCTGTAAGACGGAGATATGGGAGGCCGCGGATTCCGATACAATGTCTTTGACGAGTCTATCGAGGAGTTCTGCGCCGTTCTTGACCGAAAGCTCCGAATCGGAAGCTAGCTGGCGGGGTGTGAGCTGTTAGGCCAGAACAGTAGGAACACGGGATGAGAACCCCTTACCTTGCTCAATGCATCGAATATTTCATTGAAGAAAAGTAGCACCTCGCCTTTCGCAACTTTGGCAATGTTGTACATGCTCTCGCAGGCATAATACCTGACTCGGGCATCTTGATCGGAAAAGCAAGCAAGCACCGGCGGTACGATTTCCTTCAGATAAGGAGCAACCCCTTCCTAGCAACCCTGAACTCAGCCCCTGCAAGATCCATTCAGTATATTCTGGTGCAACTCACGGAACCTAATGCTATGGAAGCCGCAGCAAGTCCGATTAAACCGCCGTTTCTCGCGTGAGGTTGGTGTACCGCATAGGCGTAGTCATGGCAGAGTTGGTCGACAATCTTTTGGATCTCCTCGTGTTCACCCCTGAAAGCAGCATCGCGGACGACCTTCTCGAGTCTGTTAATAAACCCCTGTGCATTAGCCACCCGCCATATTATTGTCTGACATATGTCGCCTTATCGATAATGCATACTCCAGGGCCCCCTGTTTCCTCCGGTCGTAGAGCTTATCATTCAGCGAGCGCTGAATTGAGTGATCCATCTCTCAAACAAACATGGATATGGACGACTGAGTCACAAGCACCGGGATTGTTGATTTAGATAAGTGGTTTTCATGGCGTGAAGGCGATGTCTGACTAGGCTGGGCGGTGAGGCGACGACGGTCTCGACTCTCTCGTGTTCGCAAAGACCTGTAGCTATTCCCGAGCCATCGGCTATTAATGGTAAGTGTTTCAGGGTAAACAAAACAGATGCAGGCTCTTTTTGATCAGAAAGCACCCGTCAGATGCTCTAGTCTCGTCGCTAGGCGGTTGCTGGGCTGTCAAGGTGGGGAGGACTCACAACAAGATGCGTTGGCAAACGTGGATGGCTGTCTTAGCGGACGCGAAGTGACGTAGTGTCAGCAGCGAATCGACGCTTTGTCGGCTTTCCCGCCCGACCGTTTTGCATTGTTCATCCCTATAGTGTAACTAATTGCCATGCACCCTTGCACCGCAGATCGTTCTGTCATTCTACAAAGGAACAATTCTCCCTTCATGCAATGCACTACTATAGACTTACAGTAAGTGATATTTTTGGAATACAAAAAAAAAGCCATAGTCATCTACATTGTGAGGTCTAGAACGCCACTGTATCATGTCTTCTAGTTCATGTTTATACAAACGCTCAGCAAATAACATACACCTATTCTCGTTTAACCAAATGTGTCGTGAAAGAATAACGCTTCCCAAAGCAAAGCAGATTGCACACAAAGTCAAGGACGCTCCAATGAAATACAGGTCATGACAATATTCAACAGGTAAGCTACCATCAATGGCTGATATACTGAAAAACGGCAGAGACATCACGCTCTCCGGTCTCTTGACGTATCAGCAAGTCTTGGATCTTGCTGAGAGCCCCATGCTCGCCGTCATTGACAAAATGATTCCAAGTACTAGTATCACCGTACAACATGGCTGGCGCCTTGATGTATTGTGTTCCCTCCGGTCGGCATCGCTTGCATTTGAACGTGTCATGTGTATCGCTCCGCGTTTCCGGTTTGAATTGAAAGAGCTCTCGGAGGGATTCCAGCGAGAAGTGTCGTTCGACGTCCTCGGCCGAATCCACGACGCACGAAGAAAGTGACTGTTTATGAGACTGACGCTGGAAGATCTTCTCCTCAATTGATCCAGTCGCGATGAAACGGTAGACAAAACAGTCCTTCTTCTGGCCATCACGCCACACTCGTGCCAAAGCTTGCTGGTCGGCAGCTGGATTCCAATCGGGATCAAAAAGAACAAGGCGGTTTGCACCTATTAAGTTCAGGCCGCAGCCACCAGCCTTACTGCTCAACAGGAAGACAAACTCTTCCCCATCGGGGTTATTGAATTTATCGACCAGCTTCTGTCGTTTCCCAACCGTCATGGTTCCGTCTAGTCGCAAGGAGCCGTACCCCCGGGTTCTGCACAGCTTCTCAAACAGGTCGAGGGTCTGGGTGTAGTTGCTAATCAAAACAATCTTGTCATTAGTATCCTGGCGAATGCGCGCTAGCATACGATCCAAGACCATCATCTTTCCTGAATACCAAGACTTGATATCTCTATCACGCCCTCGTGCTTCCGGCCGGACATAGTCCTCTGGGAAGGTGTACTCGCAACCCGGAAGGTCATTAGAGAGATTAAGGAGGTCCGGGTGATTGCAAAGTTTCTTTAGAAGGCCGATTGCCTTTAAGGGCTGACTTCCCTTTCCGCGGAGTAAGCTTTTGATTTCAGGACTCTGAATGAAATGCTTATAGAGGCCCAGTTGGAATTCGGACATGTTGCAGAAAACAACATGTTCGTACTTGACGGGCAAGTACTTTGACAAAATGTCGTTCGTGCGTCGTATGATAAACTTGTTTACGATGCTGGAGAGTTCGGCAAGACGCTCATCACCCTTCTTGAGGTCTTCTTCGGTTCCTGCAGCATCTCTTCCTCTAAGAATAGGCAATTCGAACCTTTTCCGGAATTCATTCTGCGACCCCAGTAGATTAGGATTCGCAAAATGGAGAAGAGCAAAGTATTCCGAGAGATCGTTCTGAATGGGAGTGCCTGACAAAATCACCCGACGCTGTACATTCAGGCCGTTGAGCGCTGTCCATGTCAAACTCTCCTTGTTCTTCAATCGATGTCCTTCGTCACAAAGAAGTAGGCCGATGGGACTGTCCCTCAGTGTATCGACGTATAGCCGGAGTGTTTCATATGAAATAATGAGTACTGGTCTGACAATAGACCGACCCGAAGCAATGGCCCATTGTTTCATCTGACTGATGAGCTCCGTCTTCGAGGCTTTACCGTCGACCGCAAATGGTGTGATGGCATCCTTGCCCAACCATTTCACTGCAACTGTTAGCAGAAGTGTGATCCAGTAGCGAAGCCAACTCACCAAGTTCATTGGCCCAATTTCCGACCAAACTTGACGGGCAAGCGATGATGCACTTCTGTATGGTTGTTACTCCCGCTTCCGGGGACTGCTTGAGTAGAGTCCACATCAATGAGATACATTGAAGCTATCAGCACCATTAGTCTTCTGTTCCGTGTCACAGGCCGTTCAGCTCACCGTCTTGCCCAGACCCATCCCATCTGCCATGATGCAACCATTCGCATTCTTGTCAATCATGCCAGTTGTACAACGATAAAGAAACTTTTGTCGGCGCATTAGTACATAGCAACAGAGCCTGTGTGCAGCGAATGCTAACCTTGACACCCTCAACCTGGTGAGGCCGTAGCACTTTCGCCAGCCGTGGATCTATAACAACCGGAACCTTCGGTCGCCCTTCAGTCTTCTTCTTGAGCCCAAGAATATCTGCCAAGCTCTTGTGTACCAATGGCTCATCCAATTTTGGCTTCTGCTCCTCGGCATCGACCGTGGCCTCTTCTTTCGATTCTGGCTCATTGACATCATCGACTGTTGGATCATATAGCACTATAGCAAACTCCCCGCTCGGATCATGCAATGGCTTCACAACAAATGTAGCGCCTTGCCTCATACCAAGCGTAGGCGCTGGCCTAGAGCTATTATAGGCATCAGGCGACTTATTGATCAGAGGAATCTTAAATCTTTGCTTGAAAGTCATCTCTTTGTCCTTGACCTTGAAGCTAGGGAACCTATTCGCATCTCTTGTTGCCAGTGCTAAGCGGTCCTCGTTTGTATAAGGCTTGACGCTGTCGTCGTCCACCGTGCCATCAGCCCCTGCATAGTTCACCTTCCTACGCTTCCTCGCTGGCTTGTCTGACGCTCGTGTAGCCGTGGCTAGGCCTGGACATTTAAAGGGTTTCGATAGACGGTCGACGCTGTTCGTGGTGCTGGCCTGCAGCGGCTTGGACGGTGTGCTTGCACCATCTTGGTTTTGGACTGGCCGTGGCCGGTACCTGAATGCGTAAGCTTGTGCTCCGCGATAAACTGGAGGAAGTCATTATCAAACTCACATTAGTACTTCTCTATCAAATACTCGTGGCTGACTTGGATCGTGTCAGTTGGCGGTTGTGGTTGGCAATAATGACCGGCCGAACTCGACGCGTGTTTGCCACTGCCTAGCGCGTCGCCCGCATCTTGTTGGCAACACCAAAGTATCACGCTGTCACGTGATTGTTTATGGCAATAGTATGGAGTAGCCGGCTCAGAGAGGTATCTCGCTAGGCAAATCCACTTTGAGCCAAGTCCTTTGATGACATATATTATTTAGTACTAGAGTACCTCTTAGATTACACTATATAGACTTCGGCTTATTCAACAGCATGTGTACGTGCCATGGCCTTGAACACAACGTCCGGTTAGGGAAGCGCCACTTGAATGACGCATCCAAGAGAATGAAACCTTCAAGCATTCTCTATAGAAAAGGAGCTTGACTGAAAACACTTAAGTATATAGAAGACATACTACTAGTGCTACTACCAGGGATGTTCAGCCACTTCTGGAGTTTTGTCCATAAAACTTCTAAAACAGATGATGCTGCATGATCTGCAAGATATATATAGTCTTGGCATGAACCTCTGCAGCCCTGCTGCATGACAGACACATTTCTTTTTCCGCACTAGTAGCACTCATCTCATGACAGTACTGTTTTCCGTCTAAAGCACTTGAAAATGCAGTTTGCTCAGCACCAAAAAAAGCACAATGCTATTGGACTTGCAAGCAAGAGTAGGAGGCCGAATGGAAAGTTTCTACTATAGCCCTTTCAGTATAGCGTCCGGTTCGCCTTCTTGAGGTGGGACCGTTTAGTCAAGGGAACCTCAGCCCGTCGAATGATAATAACCAGGTTGTTCCTACCATAGTCACAATGCTCATTATCACCATTTGCTGCTGAATCGTTCATTCAGCACTGGCCCCTCGGCCCATGTCTTCCGATTTCTGGGCTGGCTACCTCAGCGGTGCCATTGGAATCATCATCGGCAATCCCCTCGATGTCATCAAAGTGCGGTTGCAGGCAGGACGCACTTCAGATATCGCCGCATCAACCACACCACAGCAATTGAGTCGCTTTGATAGCGCTACTTCCCTGGTTCGAGGTTTGCAAATATTCCGATGATGTAAATTACGCGTCTAGTATTAACCGTTTCATCAGGCGCCGCTGCCCCAATCCTCGGATATGGGGCCCTCAATGCACTACTCTTTGTGGCTTATAACCGATCATTGAAGTTCCTGGATAGTTCAATCATTGACCCTACAAACCCACAAGGTGTCCCCTTAAGCAAGATCTGGCTTGCCGGCGCTGCAGGTGGGGTGGCCAGCTGGACAGTGTCATCTCCGACGGAGTTCATCAAATGTAGGGCCCAGCTTGACTCACGCCCCGGGGTGTCGTCATGGACGGTTGCGAAAGACATTGTCCGAACACGCGGCTGGACGGGCCTTTATTTCGGAGGAGGAGTCACTTGTGCGAGAGACGCAATTGGCTATGGATTTTAGTATGTGAATCCTTTCCCCGGATCTTCCCCCGCGATTTCAATGAGGCTCTTCAAAGAGTATTGACCTACATCCTTTCTTCAGCTTTTGGTCTTATGAATACTGCAAGCGGCTTACGGCCTCTAATGACGAAGATGCGACCATGACTGCTACGAAAGTCTTATTATGCGGTGGCATTGCTGGGATTGTTACCTGGGCCTCTGTCTTCCCTCTAGATGTGATCAAGACAAGACTGCAGGCGAGAACGATTGAATTGTCCCCTGAACATCGCCCCTTGATGCAACCTTCAGCTAAGCCATACACCGCAAGCTCCATCCAGATTGCCAAAGAAGCGTATCTCAATGAAGGACTCAGAGCCTTCTATCGCGGCCTAGGAGTTTGTAGTGTGAGAGCCTTCATAGTCAATGCTGTTCAGGTATGTCAACCCGGGTTTAAAATAGTGTAACGCATTGCTAACGATCCATTCCAAGTGGGCAACATACGAGTGGCTGATGAAGTATTTACAAAATCCATAAACGTACAATGTCAACAATGCCCAAGCATCTACAAACTACGTACGGAGTTCTCCGCAAGGATACGCGCATCTCAATATTGAAGTGCTGTGTAATATTGCAGCTCGTAATTAAATTCGTCCTAAAGGAGCCGTGTCTGATAATGTGGGGCCAAGCTAGATGGGGGCTCCGAGAAACGGCAGTTATAATGGTTTTACCGCAGAACGAAACCGGCGTATCCGGGAACTTTCCACCCCCACTGGCGGTTTTCGGCGCATGTGGTTTCACGTGTTATCCAGCGATTTTGGCCCATCGCTGATTGGGTGATTCTTTCGTCGACATGCAGCCAGTAATATCGTCCGTGAAACAACGACGTCAAAACGGCGTAGATGCGCGAAAATTTTTTTCAAGCCCATTTAGAGTAGATGTGTTGCCAGCAGAGCTCTTGTCGATGCTCTTGGGGCTATCCTGCATCGCAGTGACAGTCGAGAGAGCACTGCGATAGGCAATTTCACTTCATGGCGAGAATCTAATCCTCCATAATGACCATCTCGGTGGTCTCTTGCGACCTCACACCATTGTCTGTACCCAAGCCGACAGCAGCCTCAGCAGCCTTCTGTGTGTGTGCCTCTTCGCGCAAGATGCGAAGTCTGATAACAGGCGCATAGGTCAGCGTTTATTGTCCATAAAGTATTTGCGCCCGAGGCCGCGATATCGTAGATATATTGGCCACATACCTTCTCTTGTGGTTCTTGCCCTTCGTATGGGCGGCCATATTATGCTCGCTCTCAAACCATTTGGAGCACTCGACGCAATAATGCTTTCCTAGACCGGGGAGGTCCTCTTCGTCTTTCGTAGCTTTGTATAGTTCAAGGTGTCTCGCGGACGCGATATCAGCCCGGACCTGATCATAATCTCTATCGATTTTATCAGACAATTAGCAGTCTATTCACTTTACGCAGCCCTTCCAACTTGGACCCTCATGATAGTGATCATTCAGAAATTAGCCTACATACCTGGTCCTGCGCTTCGTCTTAATTTTCCTAACAGCTCCCATTTTGATAGACTGCGGCCCCAAAAAGAACTGCCTGATGGATTTGCTAGTGAGCTGTCGCAAAATGTTTTTCCACCGATATACGGAATGAAACTAAGACTTTAGGCGGTGCAAGAGCGGGTCGCTTATCACCAAAATTCCGCCTTTGTGTGCGAAAGAAGAATTTCCTGAAACATGTTGCTCATCATTGGTCAAAATCAGCTGGGTCTTGGCGGCGGGCCGCGGGATTCCCATCGGTAGGCCTCGGCTCTGACTCGGCTCTGTCAGCGCTTTTGGTCGCTTCCGTACGGCCATTTCCCCGGTGTCTCGTAATTTATGACGTTGCCATGTTCCGGCACGTTGCTCCGGAAAGCATTTCGTCCAGTTGCGATCCAGGTGAAATAATACGCTAACTGCCACCATGTCTCCTAAGCAACCCAACTCATTCAAGCGGTCTGGCATTACTGACGAGGTTGGGCGCGTAGAATCTGTCATATTATTTCAATTTCATTAATGTATCGGTTCCAAATAATTTTTTTTGACCTGTGTTTGCAAGACTTGATGAAGCTTCGAGCTAGGATGTAGTAGTAGTGAGTGACGTCGATGATGTTCCCCCAGGATGAATGGATGTAATACAGGGCACATGATTGGACTATGTGCCTCACATGCCCTGTGCACGCCGCCGCACAGGCTGGTCGGAATTACATTGTATGAACACAGCAGTAGTGAAGTTAGGTTTTACCTAGGTAAGACACTAGTTCGTGGCAGTCCATGGGGGAGAATGCATGGGGGAGATAATAATACCCAGTAGATCAAACTATGCTTTTTGAGGGTCAGCTGAAAGGAGCAAAACCACTGACAGTGAGGCCTTTTCGAATCCAAAGGCAACCTTACGTTGATCGGGTAAAGCCATTATGGGTCCTTCTTAGTTTTTTTCATTTACGGAGTGGTCAGAAAGGAGGGAGCGAGGTCTGCAGGCCAAACGGAAATTACAGGTGTATCCGTATCCATACGGTAAGAAAGGGGTCCCACGGATGGTCCAGCCACCTTCCTTCTCTCCGGTCGCATGCAACGCTTGCGTAAAGGTCGGTACTGTCAGGAGCGGTTACGGGTCCTCTTCTCCGGTTCAGTAAATCGCTCTCGGTGGTGGAAACAAGAATTCTTTCCCACTCAAGCTTCCTTTTTATCTACTCCATTTTCCCTTTCTTCCTTTATCCCTTTCCTTTCCTCTTCTTTTCCCACTCCACTCCATCTTTTGCTGCTTCCTCCCGTTGAAGCTAGCTTTTGCTGTTGTTTGGATTGGCTCTCCTGTGTTGCGGCCTTGCCCACCTCGCATAGAGAGCTTCCACCATGATTACCACAAGGCTTGCGCGCATGGGTGCGCTGGTGAGTTCATTCCAGACACGTTGTCCCCCGTCTGGCGAAGAAGTCATAGCATTCTGTCCAGGAATGAAATGCATCTAGCTGGACGTCTTTGTAGCTCAATGGAAACTAACCAGATCTGCTCTCTAGGCCCCTAAGTCCCGCCTTGTAAGCGTTTACCCGCAATCCAGTTCAAGCTCGCATCACCAAATTACAGCGGAAGTGCGATTGCTCGATGAACAGAAACACTAATAAAATGTGCAGATGCTCGGGGCTCGGGGTATGGCCACCGTCACCGACTCTCCCCTCGACAAGAAGGTCGAGATGTGCAACCTGGAGAAGGTGTGTGAAACTTTCCATTACGTCTCGGCTGGCTTCGGGTAGCGCGGGCGCCAGATTTGGGAATATGATCCGCTAACAATGCTTGTGCAGGGTAACTACATCAACTACAAGTATGATAGCACTCTTGATTCTCTGGGAATTGGGGGCGATCTCTCAATTGCGCCTTCTCAGGTCAATGAGCTGTAAGCTAACATTCCTACCACTTCTATAGGAAGATGTCCGAGAACCTCGACATCGTTCGTCGTCGTCTGAGCCGTCCTCTCACCTACGCCGAGAAGGTTCTGTACTCTCACCTTGACGACCCCCACGGACAGGAGATCGAGCGTGGCAGCTCTTACCTCAAGCTGCGCCCCGACCGTGTCGCTTGCCAGGATGCCACTGCCCAGATGGCTATCCTCCAGTTCATGTCCGCTGGCATGCCCTCCGTCGCTACTCCCACTACCGTCCACTGTGACCACTTGATTGAGGCCCAGGTCGGTGGCGACAAGGATCTTGCTCGTGCCAACGACATCAACAAGGAAGTCTACGACTTCCTTGCCTCTGCTACTGCTAAGTACAACATCGGTTTCTGGAAGCCCGGTTCCGGTATCATCCACCAGATCGTTCTGGAGAACTACGCTTTCCCCGGTGGTCTGATGATCGGTACCGACTCTCACACCCCCAACGCTGGTGGTCTCGCCACTGCTGCCATCGGTGTTGGTGGTGCTGATGCCGTCGATGTCATGGCCGGTCTCCCTTGGGAGCTGAAGGCCCCCAAGGTCATCGGTGTTAAGCTTACCGGCCAGATGTCTGGCTGGACTACTCCTAAGGGTAAGTTGATATTTGACCTGTTCTACACAGTCGGACGAGCGTTAACAGCAAATTTTAGATATCATCCTCAAGGTTGCTGGTCTCCTCACCGTCAAGGGTGGTACTGGCGCTATCATCGAGTACCACGGACCTGGTGTCAACTCCCTGTCCTGCACTGGTATGGCCACCATCTGTAACATGGGTGCTGAGATTGGTGCCACCACCTCCATGTTCCCCTTCAACGACCGCATGTACGACTACCTGAAGGCCACCAAGCGTCAGCACATTGGTAACTTCTCCCGCGAGTACGCCAAGGAGCTCCGCGAGGATGAGGGTGCTGAGTACGACCAGCTGATTGAGATCAACCTGTCTGAGCTCGAGCCCCACGTTAACGGTCCCTTCACTCCTGACTTGGCCACCCCCATCTCCAAGTTCAAGGAGGCTGTTGATGCCAACAAGTGGCCCGAGGAGCTGAAGGTCGGTCTTATCGGCTCTTGCACCAACTCCTCCTACGAGGACATGTCCCGTGCCGCCTCCATTGCTCAGGACGCCCTTGACCACGGTCTCAAGTCCAAGTCCCTCTTCACCGTCACCCCCGGTTCCGAGCAGATCCGCGCTACCATTGAGCGCGATGGTCAGCTCAAGACCCTCGAGGAGTACGGTGGTGTCATCCTTGCCAACGCCTGCGGTCCTTGCATTGGACAGTGGGATCGTAAGGACGTCAAGAAGGGTGAGCCCAACTCTATCATCTCCTCCTACAACCGTAACTTCACCGGTCGTAACGATGCCAACCCCGCCACCCACGCTTTCGTCGCCTCTCCCGACCTTGTCGTCGCCATGACCGTTGCCGGTACTCTTAAGTTCAACCCTCTCACCGACAAGCTGAAGGACAAGGACGGCAAGGAGTTCATGCTCAAGCCTCCCACCGGTGAGGGTCTCCCTGCTCAGGGCTACGACCCCGGCCGTGACACCTACCAGGCTCCTCCCACCAACCGCGACGGCGTCAACGTCGCTGTCTCTCCTTCCAGTGACCGTCTCCAGATCCTTGCTGGTTTCGAGAAGTGGGATGGCAAGGATGCCACTGACATCCCTATCCTGATCAAGTGCCAGGGCAAGACTACCACCGATCACATCTCCATGGCTGGCCCGTGGTTGAAGTACCGTGGTCACCTTGACAACATCTCCAACAACATGCTGATCGGTGCCATCAACGCCGAGAACGGTGAGGCCAACAAGGTCAAGAACGCCTTCACCGGCGAGTACGATGCTGTCCCCGCCACTGCCCGTGACTACAAGGCCCGTGGCATCAAGTGGGTTGTCATCGGTGACTGGAACTACGGTGAGGGTTCTTCCCGTGAGCACGCCGCTCTGGAGCCCCGCCACCTTGGTGGTCTTGCCATCATCACCCGCTCCTTCGCTCGTATCGTAAGTGTTATCCATTCTTTACAATCAAAAAAATCTGAACGCGAACTAACATCTTCCTTTAGCACGAGACCAACCTGAAGAAGCAGGGTATGCTTCCTCTTACCTTCTCCGACCCCGCCGACTACGACAAGATCAAGCCCGAGGACAAGGTCGACCTCCTCTGCACTGAGCTCGAGGTTGGCAAGCCCGTCACCCTGCGTGTCCACCCCAAGGACGGTGCCTCCTTCGACGTCAAGCTCAGCCACACCTTCAACGAGTCCCAGATTGAGTGGTTCCGCGATGGTTCCGCCCTCAACACCATGGCCCGCAAGGCTGGTAACTAAATTTAATGGCGATTGCCAACATGCATGACATGGGCCTCATAGGCCCGTCTGTATATTATGATCGCTGTTTTCTGTTTGTTGCGAAAAGATATGATACCTGAAAGATCTGCTTGCGGGGTTTGGTTATCCTACCCTCGCGCCATGGCAGTCTGCTCTGATGCCAAACAACTGCATTGGACGCGAAAGCGGCTGCCTATGGTACCTCTATGATGGGAATATCCGGCGTCGTCTTTCGAAAAATTTAACGATTTGTTTCTGTTGCCGCTCTGGGCCTGTTTTCTTTTGTACCCCTGTGATTTTCCGGTGGACTACATGGATATATCTTTGTTTTTGTTTTATATCATACACTGTATGTTAGGGCTTGCGTGCATACCACATTTCCTTCTGTTCCAAGATGGATCTTGCCCGTAGACGTTGTAATCAGTTTGCTGTAGCACTCCCGGTGAGCAAAACGGTCACTACACCCCTAATGGCGTATTCGGACATACATATGTTACAATTTGCCCGATTTTGTGACTTGCTGGAAATGGGCCTGACTTCATTGGTGCTGACATAACTAAGCTCCCTTCTCAACCGAGGCCTACACGGCTGCTCACCCCGCCTCGGAACGTGACTCTGATAGTATAGCCGATCCATCATGATAAGGAGTGTTCCGGTGTAGTAGACTCATAGTATCTGATCCTCTTTGCTCACAATCCCTCAGCTGCATCCAAGATTGAAAGAATATCATTGCCGGCCTCTGTCTTTCTGGATTCCCCACGTGACTGAGTACAGCTGACCCACTAGCCTGATTGCTCGTGAGTCTCTGATGATTCATTCCTATTCTTACTCTGATCGTCCTGCTGAGTATTGAGTCCTATATAGAAGGCTGCGATATAGACCGACAATAGTACATACTTAAAGTGACTGCTCGGTTGCCCCTGTGGTAGGGAAAGACACTTGTAAGTATGTTGCTTATGTTCTGCGCAAGGTCTAGAGTCAATGCGTGCTCTCGGACCCAACCAAAGAATCCAACGCAGTGCAGATGGCTAATGCGAGTTGGTGTCTGGCAGTCGCAGATTAATCGCACTGAAGTGTGGTATATGCTGGAGACATGGCTACCCAGCTAGTCTCTCTGGCGGAGGTGGAGAGGCTCAGCGCCTCGGTCGTACGGATATTGGGGGGCAATCCCGGCAAGGTGAGTCAATGTTGAGATAACACACCGGTCTTGATGGACATAGAAACTAATATATCTTTCTTACAGTTCACTCTGCAAGGTTTGTTCTCTCACACACACTTTTAGCGGTACAGGCGTGTCATCCTAACCGAATCCCCAACAGGCACGAATACGTATCTAATCGGGCGAGGTCGTCAACGCATTCTCATTGACACCGGTCAGGGTGAACCCTCCTGGGCAGCCCGGCTCAAGACTCTTTTGGCAGAAGAGAATGCAATTGTGCATCAAGCACTCCTCACACATTGGCATCCAGACCATGTTAAAGGCGTTCCTGACCTCTTAGCATTATGTCCGGACGCTATCATCTACAAGAATGATCCAGACCTCGGGCAAGAGAGCATTGAAGACGGTCAGATCTTCAGTGTTGAAGGTGCAACACTACGAGCATACCATACCCCGGGTCATACGGTTGACCATATGATGTTTGTTCTTGAAGAAGAGGATTCTGTCTTTACGGGCGATCGTGAGTATTATGGCAATCTCTACTTCCTGCCTCATGGCTAACTGCGCTTGTCAGATGTCTTGGGCCATGGCACGAGTGTCTTTGAGGACCTCTCGTCCTATATATCTAGCCTAAAGCGAATGCAGCACCGGGTTTCGGGTCGCGGCTATCCTGGCCACGGAGCTGTTATCGAGAATGCGACAGCAAAGATCACAGAGTACATCAAGCACCGCCAACAGCGAGAGGATGAAGTGGTTCGCGTTCTTCGATATAATCACCTCGATGTCGCAGATGGGGAAGCATCCCCGGAGCGTAAACGGTCCTGGACCCCACTGGAACTAGTCAAGGTTATTTACAAAGATGTGCCGGAAAGCCTTCATCTGCCTGCTTCTAACGGAGTGTTGCTTGTTCTGAAGAAATTAGAGGACGAAGGCCGGGTAAGCCGAGATGTCGATGGGCGGTGGGTTCTGGAAACTGGACGATCTGCACTTTGAAGGATTGCGAGAAGGACTGGGTTGTTAAGTTATCATCATAGTAGATATATCAGTAGATCTTTGTTTCGGGATTATATGGCATATGTTATTAGGGATCCAATGCTAGCCGCTCACCGATGCAAGGAGATGCCTGTGACCTCCATGCAGTGCGTGCATATTCACCTAATCAGAGACATATGATGTTATTCCTGTCATTCACAACCATCATCCCTTACATGCTTCTAATGCTACACCGTATAGATATACCATGCCCATCAATGAGAACAACATAGATCGTCACATCATTATACTATCGAAGCTTTTAGCAAAATTCGCTCCCCCTTCCTTCGGCGTTAATAACCTTGTCAACTGGCGGTCTGATTCCGTCGCATCAGTCTTACCACACCACAAGAATGACACCGAATGTAGTAAGAGGATCGAAAACAGCTGTCTCAGATTATCCAAGACAGAAGCAAAAAGAAACATAGATAGGCTAGTTATGATGCTATATAGTTCCCATGGACTTTAACAGAATGGAGCCTCTGTTACTAGTAGTGATTGGTTGAGACCGACTTCATTATGACCATCGAGACTCTTATCGTCTATTTAACCTTGGGAGCAGCGAGATCCGAGTACCAGGTAGAGAGAGATAATGGGTGGGAAATGTTTTCTGGTTATGTCCCCACATCAGAACTTGAGCTACCAAGACTACTTACTGACTTGCATCCTGCGCACTGATCTTATCCGACAAAGAGCCCCCCTCCTCTTGAACTAGTTAAAACATACGATTTTTGCTTGTAAGTCTATGCGCCGAGTGTGCCATGGAATGTCATTAGGTAAAAATGATCAACTGAAGTGCATAGCAGTTACCTCACCTTCTTCAAGAGGCACCAGACAATTTTTAAGTCAGTCCTTTTGTCTACACTAAGGAATGTGGCCGTTATCATAAGACGTAGTGAGTTGCAGAGCATCAAGATATACAGAGTCAATGAATCCATTAATGTTGGGATCAAAGTAGTATAGAGAGTCCAGACCCGTCCATAACAGCGGGGTATTGATTTCAACCACCCGATTTGAAAGCGCCTCTCGGGCAGCAAGAAGGAAAAAAGGTTAACAAGAAGGGAGATAGTGTGAGTGAGTGAGTGAAATCCTGCAACGCTCGTGTTTGTTCGTACCTTTGCGGGGATCAACATTCATCAAGAATAATGCAGATGACTTGCTTTCCTCCCCATGCCACCCAGCATGTTACTTTGTAGATGGACCAAGTGAGAGTGAAGTAGTCAGGTTGGTTTCTATACTACTGGATCAGGGTTAAAGATAGTAGCCTTTATTACTGCTGGGGTGACATTACAGTGTTGAACAGTCATCAGGCCATTTGAATTGGGTAGACGAATCAAGTTACATGAATCCCAAGTAGCCGTGGACCTGAAATGAGGAAGTAGTACCTCAGTAACTAGTAACGTAGATTTCCCTTGTTGAGGGGAAACTGGAAGTGTTGGCATCATCCAAAGCCAAGGGCGAGTGTGAGTGGCTGGCAAGATTCTGGCATCCATCGCGACCGCTGGTCATCTCTGACTTCATCGCCCACTTTGGTCGGAACTACTACTCTCCCCCCCTCAATTATTCTTTCCCAAACTCATCTTTCCACCACACCTCTTTTTTTTTTTTTTTTTTTTTCCCTTCTTCCCCCGCCTCTCGTCATCTCTTTCCCGTGAAAGCGATAGGCTGTGAAGCGACTCAACGGAATAAAAAAAAAAATCCAAGGAGAACACAAAAAAAAAAAAGAAGGGAGTCACAAGCAACCTGTCAGAGTGTGTGCTGTGATCGATAATCTTTTCCAACCTACAACTTGCAACATTCAGGAATAACCAACTGACTCTGCTTGCTCGCTGGCCCACATCCCTCTTCCTTCTCACTGCTTTTTCCCTGTCGATGAACTTGCTAGTGAGGAGCTCTAGGTGGACTCCCGGCACTACTGCTCTTGGTTCTTCTTCGGCCCAAACCTGGGTCACTTGGTCCGCGCGCCGGTCTCTGAAGTGAGGTCACTCCCCTCGATTCTTCCCCGCCGCCTTTAAGCTGCTTCCCAGCATCAGGAAGCACCAAGCACCCAAGCACCCAAGCACCAGCTTCTTGGCTTCAAGGCATTCCAGGTCGCCATCCGTGACCTTCCTTTTCTTCCTCTTCTTTTTCTTAACGCCTAAACTTAACCTTCACTTCGATCCCTCTTTTGTCATCCCTTAGCTTTCTTGCTCCCGTACCTGGGTTCACTCGGCTTCATTCAATTGGTGAACAGTGGTCCAAGACTGACAAACCACCCGGCCGTTTCCTTCTTCCTGGTTCTTCACTGAAGACCAACAAGTCTCAATAATTATAATCCGAGAACTACCGTCTCTGCAGCTTACGACCCCAGAGCCCCGCCTCCGTCTACTCTTATTCCTCGTCCCTGGCGTCTTCTTTGATAAGCCAGTCTCGTCCTTTGTCTTTAATTCAGACCCTCAATGGTCGCTTACTCGGTCTAACTAGTACATTTGTACATACTTACATCTGACTATCTGCGTCGGTGCCCCGCCAATTCCGACAGCATGCCCTCCCTTGAGAACCCCACCTTTCAGGGTGAGGCTCGCTTGCTCCTCGTCTCCAATCGGCTTCCAATCACCATCAAGCGATCGGATGATGGTCGCTATGACTTCTCCATGTCCTCCGGTGGCCTGGTCAGCGGATTGAGTGGCCTGTCCAAGTCCACGACCTTCCAATGGTACGGCTGGCCCGGTTTGGAGGTCCCGGAGGAGGAGATTCCCGTTGTGAAGCAACGCCTGAAGCAGGAGTATAACGCTGTGCCAGTGTTCATTGATGACGAGCTGGCAGATCGTCACTACAATGGCTTCTCTAGTTAGTATTATCAATCTCCTTATCGTACTGAGGATCTGTGATGGTTGCTCCCTCATTGATCCCGGCTGAAGACGCTTGCTTGCTGACAGATGCCCACTGCTCACAGACTCTATTCTCTGGCCCCTCTTCCATTACCATCCCGGCGAGATTACCTTTGATGAGTCCGCCTGGGAGGCGTACAAGGAGGCCAACCGCCTCTTCGCCAAAGCGGTTGCGAAGGAAGTTCAAGATGGAGACTTGATCTGGGTGCATGATTATCACTTGATGCTCCTTCCCGAGATGCTGCGCGAGGAGATCGGCCATAGCAAGGAAAATGTCAAGATTGGCTTCTTCCTCCACACGCCCTTCCCTAGCAGCGAAATCTACAGAATCCTCCCAGTGCGGAACGAGTTGTTGCTCGGTGTTCTGCATTGCGACCTGATCGGGTTCCATACCTACGACTACACTAGGCACTTCTTGAGTGCTTGTTCACGACTCTTGTATGTATTGGATTGACTATTTCCTCTTCGAAAGACAATGGAGGTGCTAACGTCATGGATACCTAGGGGCTTAACAACTACACCTAATGGGATTGAGTTCCAGGGCAAGATCATTGCTTGCGGTGCCTTCCCTATCGGCATTGACCCGGAGAAGTTTGAAGAGGGGTTGAAGAAGGAGAAGGTCCAGAAACGCATTGCGATGCTGGAACAAAAATTTCAGGGCGTAAAACTTATGGTGGGCGTGGACCGCTTGGACTACATCAAGGGTGTTCCCCAAAAATTGCATGCCCTTGAGGTATTCCTCAGCGATCATCCAGAGTGGGTTGGCAAGGTTGTCCTGGTTCAGGTTGCTGTTCCTAGTCGACAAGATGTGGAAGAATACCAGAACTTGAGGGCTGTTGTAAATGAGCTGGTGGGCCGTATAAATGGCAAATTTGGTAGGTTTCGCGCTGTCTATGGGCAACACCCATTCGCTGACCGATGATCAGGCACCGTTGAATTCATGCCTATCCACTTCCTGCACAAGTCAGTCAACTTTGACGAGCTAATTGCTCTGTACGCGGTTTCCGACGCCTGCATTGTTTCGTCGACCCGCGACGGAATGAACCTCGTTGCCTATGAGTACATCGCAACACAGAAGAAGCGTCATGGTGTCTTGGTGCTTTCCGAGTTCGCGGGTGCCGCTCAGAGCCTTAACGGCAGTATCATTATCAACCCCTGGAACACTGAAGAGCTGGCGGGTGCTTATCAGGAAGCGGTAACCATGAGCGACGAGCAGAGGGCCCTCAACTTCTCCAAGCTCGACAAATATGTCAATAAATATACAAGGTTCGATCATATCTGAGATGACGAGGAGCTTTGACACTAACTACGTTTCTAGTGCATTCTGGGGCCAGTCCTTCGTGACCGAACTGACTCGCATCTCGGAGCATTCAGCGGAGAAGTTCCATGCTAAGAAGGCTTCTCTCAGCGACAACAACTCTGAGAACGGAGAACGTTCTAACGGTGTAGATACCCCGGACCAGGAGCAAGTGGCACAGTGAGCTTGGTGCCCCCGCTTTGTATGATTGATTACGGCCGAGGATCCATTGAATATGGCGATGCGTGAATGATTGATTTAAGACGTCTATTTTACTGGTATATGAGCACAAGGCGTGGCGAAGGGCTTCTTCCTACAGTTTACATCTCGGTTTCGCGTATGGAATATTACAAGAGTGAACACTGTGTTCTGGCCTTAATTCCAGGGTATGGTTGGGCAACAGACATCGGAGGTTTGGTTTTTTTACTGTGTATATGGGAGCATATCGCGATCCCTCGGCCATTGGTCCCTCTCTACTCTACAATATGCGTTGGGCGTCGGTGTTATTAGGATTTCAGTGGCATAAAATAGTGGGCGGTCCATTTCATGTTACATATAAACACATAGTTACACACCAAATATTGCATTCATTAATGTCCATCATTTATTTCATATTGCTTAAGAGGTTTGCATTTGTGCAGACACCCTGCGGAGGATGCGTGGAGAAGAATGGGATGCAAAACATGCAAACATGCCCGAGATTTCAGAAATTCTCGGCGAACTCGTCCGCGGCCGCGATGCTCCTCCGGCCTGGACAGCAAGCCTCGCAGCAAGCCCCATCGTGCTCAACAGGGTCAATCGCCAATTAATTGCTATCTCGCTGAGCGGATAGACTCTCAACTTTTCTCGGAGGATTACAAAGGCCGATAATTCCTATCGTACCCCGTGCCCGGCACCGCCGCAACGTCTACAAAAACTCCCGTCCAAGCGGATTGACCTGGCCGTGCTTCCTCCCCAGCACCATCTCTACAACCAAAGGAGCATTCGGTCCTTCAAATACACCACCACAATGCGTCCCGCCAATTTTCTCCGGGCTCTTCAGCCCCTGCGCTCCTCCATGATGCGCTCCACCACCACTACCTCCTCCACAACAGCGCCCTCTCTATACCAGACCACCCTGCGCTCTCTCACGACCACCGTCCCCCGACTCAACGAGCAGCAGCAACAATCACAACAACAACAACAACAAGAAGCAGACCTGTCATCCACCTCCACTACTACCACCACCGCCGCCGTCCCCCCCTCCCTCCGCAGCTACCCCTACAAGACTAAGACCGGCACCGTCGTCTCCGTCGGCCGGATGGACCGCACCGTCCGCGTCAGCCACCGCCACACCATCTGGGACGCACACATCCAGAAGCCCTACCCCAAGGTAACGAACTACTTGGTGTCGGATCCGCGCAACTCGCTGCGCGAGGGCGACGTCATTGAGTTCTCGTCCGGCTACCCGAAGAGCCGGAACGTGCGCCACGTTGTGGAGAGAATCATTGCGCCGTTTGGATCTGCTATTGAGGATAGACCGGCTGTTTTGACTCGCGCGGAGAGGGATGCTGAGCGTGCGGCTAAGAGGGCTGCTAAGTGGGAGCGTAGGGAGGCGAGGAGGGCCGAGGCTGGTGTGTCTGAGAGTGAGGGGAAGGGTGGGGAGCATGTTGGGAGGATTAGAAGGTTGGTGCTTGAGAGGACTGGGGGAGTTGAGGTTTAGGTTGTGTTTGATTGAGTAGGTGGGTTTGATTGAGGAATGGAGGATGAGAGAGGGGGGGTAGAGTTGAAATTAAAGATAGATGGGTTGGTTTGGTTGTTGTGGGATTGGTTTCCTTTTATCTCTGATCTGTTCGAATATGTTGTATGTAAACATTGTGTGTCTGTATATTACTAGCTATTTACTTTTCCATGGCATGTTGTGCTTTTGTCTTGGATTGGCTGTTGGGTTGGTTGGTTGGTTGTGTGTAGATGTGTAGCTGGGTTGGTTGAGCACCTTTTCTGCGATATTACTAGGATTTAGGGCCATACACCAATAGCGTGAATACTATTACCCTTTGTGCTAGTATAACTGCGAAGTAGTAACAATCATCTACTGGGGAATACATAGCAATGTTCTTGGTAGTACGATATACGGTAGTTCCCACTGCACGATATACAGCGACATCCTCAATTAGTCTAGACTACTGACTCATGCAACATACATGCAGGCTATTGAAGAAGCAGAAAATAACTAGGCCATGACATTTCTTGCATGATACAGAAGGAACAATCCAGGTGAAATGCAGATACTGTTCTGAAGAAATATCACGTGACTATCGCTTTTCTTGCGGGGTTGAGTATAGACTCGAATGTACAATAATTCGAATAATAATTTACTGGTTACCTTAATAAGTATCATCAGTAACTACGCATGTATTAAATATTGTTCTCCAGGATATGTCTGGCAAATCGACTTATAAGTAACCTCACATCCACACTGGAAATATATGCCGGCAGATGTACTCCCAAGTACTTCTACATCACAGGAGACAACCTCCACGAACAGTACAACATGGAAAAAACCACTATTCACCAAACTCAAAACATCCATAATATACAATCTATTTCCCAGATAGCTACAACTACATACTCTCCCAATATCTATATAACCTCCCCCCTCCCAAATTGGTACCTGACCGGGCAGTCAAGTTATATAACCAAATCAGTTCTCGAAAGTTGGTTCGCCGCCAAGCCAAGCCTTTTCCATTGGGTCGCGAAAGTCACCCCAGCGACTCTTGATCCGTTGTTTACTTTCCAGCTTCCCTTTTCTCTCTCCTCTCTCTACTTTCTTGTTGACTTCATCAATTTCTCCCCCCACTTCCGCCTCCATTAGACTCTTTCAATTTCTTCCCCCCTCCCCTGACGTCGCGCTCTCTTCCCCCCCTTATTTTCGACACCCCATACTCTCACGAAAACTAGTTACCTTATTCATCCGGCGAACCTAACCCGAAGCAAAAAGCCCCTCTCAATCAGAACCAACCTTTCTGTCAGTCAGTCAACTTTCCGCCGCCGCCGCCGCCCGTGCACGAGATCTGCGATCGGAATATACGCTACTACGAATAAACCCCAAGGTGTGTGTGCTTTATTCAGTTGTTAGCGATAAGCGTCCGTCGCTATTTGGGGCTTCAAGCCATAAGCCACTTAGTGATGGGACTGCACGCTTGCAAGTAAACCAAATCGAAGTTCGATGCTAACTGATTGCCATTTTACAGACTTATTCTTAGACATTCAATATGGCCGAGGAGGAGGATTTCTCTTCCTTGCCATTGACGGATCGGTTCTCGCACAAGGTTAGTTTGTCGCTGTTTTGCTCCCGTTTCCCGCATGTTTCGGGTTCGCGGGGTTGTTGTTATATATCTGAATACTGACATGTCTATGCTCTCGGATTAGAACTGGAAAGCCCGCAAGAATGGATATGAGGATGCGAAACAACAATTCGAGAAGTCGCCTGATGAGTCGGATCCCGTTTTCACGCCGTTCATACAAGATCCCGGCTTGTGGAAAGGGGCTGTGGCAGACTCCAATGTTGCGGCTCAACAAGAAGGTCTTGGATCTTATTGCGCATTCTTGAAATTCGGTGGTGTTCAGGCTTGTACAAGGTATATTTTTGGAATAATGGTGCTGTTTGACTAATTTATGGTGGTTGATGGCTAACATGTGTGATGAAGGACCCGAGCAACCACCGTCTTCCCGATATGTGAAAAGGGTCTCCCATCCACACGACCCGCTGCCAAAACGAATGCGATCGAAGCCCTGTTATTATGTGTTGAGCTGGATAAATCGGACCCCGTCATCGAAGAAATGCTCCCCGCTCTGTCACACAAAGTTCCCAAGGTTATTGCCGCTGGGCTGGCAGGACTGAGAGCAATTTATCACAACTTTGGTTGCAAGATTGTTGACCCCAAGCCTGTGTTGAAGGCTTTGCCAAAGGTTTTCGGTCATGCTGACAAGAACGTCCGTGCGGAAGCGCAAAACCTCACTGTGGAACTCTACCGCTGGCTGAAGGAAGCCATCAAACCGCTTTTCTGGAACGAACTCAAGCCCGTACAACAACAGGATCTGGAGAAGCTGTTCGAAAATGTCAAGCAAGAGCCGGCGCCCAAGCAGGAGAGGTTCACGAGGGCACAGCAAGATGCCATGGCCGCAGCCAGCGCTGCGCCAGAGGGTGATGACGATGAGTTTGAAGGAGGCGAGGAATACCCGGCAGAGGAAGATGAAGGAGAGGTCGATGCTTTCGATCTGGCCGAGCCCGTTGATGTCTTCTCCAAGATCCCAGGTAACTTCCAGGAGCAGCTTTCTTCTTCGAAGTGGAAGGATAGGAAAGAGGCCTTGGACGCTCTGCACACTGTATTGAACGTTCCCCGGATCAAGGATGGGCCGTTCGATGACGTTATTCGTATGTTGGCTAAATCCATGAAGGATGCAAACATCGCCGTTGTAACCGTTGCCGCCAACTGTGTCGAACTTCTTGCCAAGGGAATTCGCAGTGGTTTCGTCAAGTATCGGCCTACCATCATGTCGCCCATGCTGGAGCGCTTGAAGGAAAAGAAGCAGAGTGTGGCGGATGCCCTGGGTCAAGCTTTGGATGCAGTATTCATCGCGACTAGCTTGTCAGAGTGCCTGGAGGAGATTCTCGAATTCCTCAAGCACAAGAACCCTCAAGTCAAACAGGAAACACTCAAGTTCTTGATCCGTTGCCTACGTACAACCAGAGATGTTCCGGCGAAGCCGGAAGTCAAGTCGATAGCTGAGGCAGGCACGAAACTCCTTACTGAATCTACTGAGGTCAACCGTGCCGGAGGAGCTGAAGTTCTCGGTACCTTGATGAAGATCATGGGCGAGCGGGCGATGAACCCCTATCTGGACGGTCTCGACGACATCAGGAAGACCAAAATCAAGGAATTCTTCGAAACAGCGGAGGTCAAGGCTAAGGATAGACCTAAGCCGATCGTGGCACCCCCGAAACCTGCCCCTGGAAAGAAGGTCGTGGCGAAGAAGCCTGCACTGGGAGCCAAGAGGCCGGCTGCTGCTGCGCCTCCTGTCGAGGAACCCGTAGCTGCTCCGTCACCCAAGCCCGCAAGGTCCGTTCCTTCTAAGCTTGGAGGGCCCGCCAAACCTGGTGGTCTGCCGGCTCCTGGCGGTCTCAAGAAGAGGCTCGGTGGCCCTGGAGGAATTGCATCTCCGCAGCGGCGGGTTGTCTCTCCTCCCACGGAGGAGCAGCCGCCTGCACCGGCACCTCCCAAATTTGGTCTGGGAAGAGGACTTGCAGGCCGACCGATTGCGAAACCAGCGGCTCCCAGCGAGCCTGCGCCCGCTCCTGCAGCTCCTCAATTCAGCGGAATCTCGGCCCTGGAACGAGCCGAGTTGGATGAGCTACGTGCGGAGAAGGAGCGGTTTATGCGTATGGTTGAGGACCTGAGGTCTGAGAGGACCAAGCTGAACTCGCAAGTGATGGAGCTTCAAGACCAGAACGCGCAGCTAATTGAAGACCACACAAGGGATGTCCTGAGTATCAAGGCGAAGGAAACCCAACTGGTTCGCGCACGAAGCGATGCAGAGTCAGCGGAGCAGACTGTACAAAAGCAGCAGCGGGAAATTGAGCGCCTGAAGCGTGAGCTCGCAAGAGCTCTTCGTGCTAGTGCCATTAGCCCTCCCAACACCCTACCGGAGAATATCGGTATGCCCATGTCCGAATCAGGCTCCGTATACCAAGAAGATGGCCGTGCACCGATGTCACGGGCTGGTCTCATGGGCTCGCGATTCGAGAGCTCACGGCCGCGCTCCTATGCTTCGGCTAGCCCGAGTGAGGAGAAGGAGAACAATGGCCTGGAATCCTCGGGACTCAGCGCTAGAGAGGCAGGACTTGGTCGGCGCAAGCTCAGTCCTAGCTTTGGTACCGGCTACTCTGGCTTGGGAAGTCCGACTCGGTCATCAGGACTGGGCTCGGGCAGTGCTTCTGGCGAAGAACAACCCGCCAGGAGTGCCGAGCCAGCGGAGAGCTGGAAGAGAGCTGCGGAAGTTACCAGCCAACTCAAGGCAAGAATCGAACAAATGAAGGTATGGATCAACGATAACCTGTTCTCTGATCTGTTCCTGGCGAAACATTTGCTGACTTGGAAGTGCAACAGGCAAGGCAAGGGCTTACACGACCACCCTCTCAACGCTGATGAATGAATGAATGACACGACTACTCTCCACCTCCTTTTACACTTACCTATTCCCCGGAAGTGTTCTTCGTTCTCATTTCGCTGAGTTAGCTTCATTGTCTCTTTTATCTTCTCATTGGGCGGGTCTTTCGGTCAATATCCTTCTTCCACTACCACCATCTATACACTCTAGTTCGGATTGCTTTTGCGTTTTATTACATTGGGGTGTGCGTGGACATTCTCTTGCCTGGACTGGGAAACAAATGGGTTCAAGGGGGGCATCTGGGTGCATTGATTTGAGTTTGTGTTTTTCTTGTTTGTGTTTTGCTCCATACCATCATACCATACCATTGCCATACCTTTTTTTTTCTGCTTGAGTGATTACATGACTTGATTGATGTATAGACAACCAAACCTTTCTGTACCATGTTATAATGTGTTGTTGTATTGTACGGGTCATGACTTGTTTGCTCTATCGGTATGGTTGGCTTGCACTGCATCGGCAGTTAATTTGTGGGGCCGGGTCAAAGGGCTAGATCACAGCCTAGACAAATTTTCTTTCAAGGGTTTCTTGCTACCCACTAGTACACACAAGCTATCGATCCAAAGACTTTACGACTTACTTCGATCTACAACTAAGATGTACATATTGCAGACGTCACATGAATGCTCAAACTCCCAAGACAACTTCCTACAAAGTTCACACACACACACAAAAAGAATAACAAAACCGAAGCTGTGGTTGTTGATGATGTCTGAAATAGCATTCATGGGTATCTGCAACGTGTACATGAAGAGTATAGGAAAATAGGATAGGAAGATGAGGTCATTAGAAGTTTCGTTGATGGTATAAGATTTTTTTTTATCCCGTCGGTGTTGTTAGTAGCTCGCTGGTTAGGCTAGCTAGCTTTTTAGACACGGATAGCACCCTCAACGGCCTTGCGCTTCTTCTCCTGGCGGGCAACAGCCTTGGCGCCCATGATACCACCACCCCAGTGACGGCGGGACTCCTCGTACTTGTCGGAGTAGCCCTCCTTGACGGCGGAGAGGAGCTTGGCGAACTCGGCCTTGTCCTCGGAGCGGACCTCGGTGAGAGCGAGGACAGCGGAGGTCTATACCAATAATTATTAGCCCACCATCATCGAGGTGTGTAGATACGAAAGTGGGAATTTGACATACCTTCTTGTGAACAACAGTTCCAAGACGAGCCTTACCCTTAACAATAGCGTAAGGGACACCCATCTTGCGGCAAAGAGCGGGCAGGAAGACAACCAGCTCAATGGGGTCAACGTCGTGAGCAATCAGGACAAGGGAAGCCTTCTTGTTCTCGACGAGGCCGACAACGTGGTTGAGACCGTACTTGACGTTGTAGGGCTTCTTGGAGACATCCTCCTTCTTCTTGCCCTCAGCGACGGCGGTGGCCTCGGCGTGGAGACGCTCCTTCTTCTCGACCTTGGTCTCGGGACGGTACTTGTTGAGGAACTTGAAGGTCTGGGCAGCGGTGTTGCGGTCCAGGGTGTTCTGGAACTGAGCAATGGAAGGAGGGACCTTGAGACGGAGGTTCAAGATCTTCTTCTGGCGCTGCAGACGGACATACTCGGGCCACTTGACGAAACGGCCGAGGTTGCGCTTGGGCTGGATGTCCTGGCCAATGCCGAAGTTGCGGGGGCGCTTCTCGATGAGAGGGTTCTATTCATACCATATTAGTATTTTTCATGTTGGTCAGTATTGATAAGGGTATGAATGCCTACCTTGGGAGCCTTCTTAGCGCCAGCCTTACCCTGGGGGTAAGGGAGGGGAGCAGTCTTCTTTCCGGACTTCTGGGCAGGCTATCATTGAGAAAAGAAGATCAGCAATCTTGTTCCACCATCTTGCTGCATCTTCCTTGAACTCTAGGGAGGATACACAAACTGTTCCCACAGAGAAAAACCAAGTTTCCAAGATTTTCCCTGAGGGAGCAGTTTGTGTATAACCTCCAGCCAAAAATCATCGCTGATCACAACCTCCTCCTCATCCTTTGCAATCGTTTTACGGATTGTGAAGAAGAGGAAGTAGAAGCGAGTCAACGGAAATTTGTGTCGCTTCTCGACATGTTGCGATATGAAGCGAGACGGAAGCAATTCTCGTCTCACAACATGTTTCGCAGCGTATAGTCGATAGGCTCAATTCTAATTGAATAGAAGAGGCGTTGAATGGACGATTCTATGTGCTTACCATTTTGTCGACGGGATCCGCGGCGGCGTTGGGTGCAGGATTGACAGTCAAGAGAAAGAAGAAAAGAAGAAGTTCAATTAATTTCGCGCTCTGAGAAGAAATCCATTAGCGCCGTTTGCTTGTGTGGGCCGCGGGCGGATTATCTTGTTTGCCGGGGCTGGGTTGTGGCTCGGTCAGGTGATGTAGGGTTAGCCCTTGGGGTTGATGTAGCAGGATGGGCCAATCATGTTGGATGTCTCTTACATGTATTTGCATGGCAGTCTAGACTTTGATGATGGTCGTCTACTAGTATTCAGTTGATATGCGCACTCATCCGTTTAATGGATTCTCTATTACTTTAGTGGGTCCATAGCATGCAACACACTTATTAGTTGTACTGTTCTCGAGACATCCTCCATTGTCATTTATGTCAAAAGACATCTATGAATCTAATTCCCAACATACCTCCACTAGAAACGCCAAACTCACGCTCAGGTATCCATAACACTATCCATCTATATAACACACCAACAGCCTCCCACCGAACCAAACATGAACCAAACATAATAGCAACCCATATCGTAACCTAATCGTAACATACCTCAACCCATCAGCTCACGCTCACCTCACCTCCAAGCCCCCAACCCTGGCAGCCCCGTCCTCCCAATCCCCGAACTAGCCGCCTGAATAGCCCTCTTCTTCCCCAAATTACCCTCCTGATCCCTGACCGCCGAAACAATCTTATCAATATTCGTCTCCACCACCACACCCCCAACAATCATCTCACTCAGCACCGCATGCATAGTCTCATACCCGAAGATCAGATCCAGCTCGCACACGTTCTCGAACATGCGATCCAACGCCTCCACGAAGACCTGGATTAGATCGATCAGCGCCAGCGGCGACTCAGTCGACGTGGAGATCATGATGAACGACAAGGTGGCATAGTTCCGGTAGGTGATTTGGGTGGGGGCGTCGGAGGGGCCGTTTTCTGCGCCGGAGCTTGCGCCGCGGGAGAGAAGTGGTGGGAGGGGGAGGAAATTGCAGGCGCTGGCGGGGCGTTGGGAGACGAGGTTGTAGATTTGCGCGATTAGGGATTGTTTGGTTTGGGTGTCCTGGTAAGTTGGAAGGTTAGTATGGGATGCTTGGTAGGTGAGGGGTGGGTTGGTTGGGAAGATGCGATTGAGTGTAGACCCACGATCTGTGTGTAGAACTTGGTTAAACGGGGTTGTCCGTTGTTGTTGAAGACGAGGACGGCGTTGATCATCTTGGTGCAGTGCAGTGTCCGCGGGGCACGGGTGATTTTAGCTCGGTGGATGGATGTTTTCTGCGGGGAATAGAAATCAAAGAATAATTCCTAAGTACGAAATAGGGATATGTAATTAAGCCAGTTGGTGGAAAAGAGCAGCACGCAAAAGTAGTGACCGTGTAAGGGGTGGAATAATGACCGATGATGAGCGATAGATGAAGCTGTCCCTCGGACTGCCTTATCGGCCTGGAGCGGAGACTCGGCAAAGGTTCCCCGAGCTTCGAACCGCAGCTCGGAAGACTTTCTTATCCGGGGACAATTTCTGGAGAAGCTCATTAATTCGAAGAAATCCATCCAATTACTAGAAGTCTATCACAGTACCTCTTCCGTCTAACTCGACCCCTCAGCACATCATGAAAAACCGAATCTCCTCATTAAGGCCCCTCTGCCATCCTCGAGCGAAAGCCCTCCCCGTTTATCGCAACTATTCGACAAGCAAACCTCCGAATCCGCAATCACAACCGCAACCGCGGCCGCAGCCCAACAACAAACTACAATTCAGAGACATCCCCGCCACAGCTGTGAACTACTACTGGGACACACAAGCACCGGATGAAAGCCAACTCGCCTACGCAGACAAATTCTTCGCTCCCTCGCGCCACTCCCCAATCAAGCTCTGGACCCTGAGCAAGTTCCGCACGACGCCGCTCTCCTCGACCACTCCCGAAGTAGCATTTCTAGGGCGGTCGAATGTCGGTAAAAGCTCGCTATTGAACGCCCTTATGGGGCAGGAAATATGCTGGACGTCGTCGAAACCAGGGCGCACGCAGACGATGAATGCATTCGGGATCGGAGGGACAAAGGGCGGCGAGTCGAAGGTCGTGTTGCTTGATATGCCGGGATACGGAAAGGGGAGTCGATCGGAATGGGGTAATGAGATTATGAAGTATTTGAAAAATAGGAAACAGTGAGTATTGCCTGCTTACCCTAAGCACACATATATCACAGTAAATTACATGCTAACAAACTAATCTACCTCTAGACTCCGCCGCACCTTCATCCTAATCGACGGCCAGCACGGCATCAAGCACTCCGACGAAGGCATACTTGAATTGTTCCGCCACTACGCCATCCCGCACCAGATCATCGTCTCAAAAGTGGATAATATCATGGCGGCGAGGACGAGCCAGCTCGCGACTGGAGTAACGGAGGAACGTCTGCTCCAGACACAGAAGAAGATACAGGAGCTCCGTCCTATCATCCAGCCTGTTGGCCGAGACGAGGGCCCCGGTGCTTTGGGGGAGATTTTGACATGCAGTTCGAAGGTCCTCCGGACACCGGGGAATTACTTGGGGATTAGTCCCATTCGTTGGGCTATTTTGTCTGCTGCGGGCTATGATGGGATGATGGAGGTGAAGTCTAGCTATGGCCAACCTGATCTGACGGGGTCAACTATGTCCTCTGGGGCTGGGCCTTGAGGGGTTTTGGTGCCTTCTCTGGCTGCTGAAATGTTCGTTGATAGTGCGCACTGATCCTTATGGACTGGCCAGCTTGGCTAGCTGCGAGAAAGATCGCGTGACGGGGCTCTGCTAATCTCATGTCGCTGTTGCTGCAGCGATTACCTAGTGGATGTTGGGACTGCTTTACATGCTGAGTATTTATCATCTGACCTAGAGATGCAATACTGGGCCCGTGGAGTAATTCGCGGTATGTGCGGCCTCGTACCTCGAGCCCGGCCCAGGATTCCATGCCGCTCAGCCTGCACCATGGTTTTCGGCCTGTTAAGGACCGCGCCACCTTACACCGCGCTTCCCAGGGCAGGCGGGGGAAAGTGGAAAAAGCCATAGTCTCATCTTCGGCTATGTTTACGATGGAGCCATGCGCTTCCAGGCTAAAACCGCTCGACAAGGTTGTGACCTCGAGTGCACGGAGATGCTTACGGAAGAATAGGATAGCTGGATTGTAGATACAAAAATCATATCGTATTCGATTGCAGATAAAGCCACTTCAAGTCTATAGTATTCGGATATAAAACAGAGACGGGGTAGTCGGAATATGTAGAAGCTCGGGGACGGGAGCGCCCGTGTTAAACAGAGGCGGACAGGAGGACAAAAGGATGCATATCGAGCATGCGGATGTAGTATGATCGAGGAGGTAAGAGAGAAGAGTTATTAGACAAGAGGCTGATTGGTGAGTCCGTTTTGAATGCCAAAACGCCTGTCCGTCATGATGCAGCATGTCAAGGGATGCTAACCGCGCTATGCAAACTCTCATAAAGGTAATTATAGTTGCATTGATTGGGGGTATCGTAGTTATGTCATGGTTCGAATATGTTGCGAAAAAGAAAAAGGGGGAATATAACGTGAGAAAATTGCCGTTCGTGTTGCCTGTCGCAAAGGGACAAAGTTTCTTCATCTGCCCAAGCAGTGAAGTAGGCAGTAGGCGACAGACGTAGTATGTTCAGGCGTCCGAAAGGTCGTAATCTTCGTCAGTGTCACTGACTTCCTGACCCCATCTATTGACGACGATGCGTCTTCCTAGCTGTTCGCTTGGTACTCCATCGCGGGAAGCGCCAAAGTCAAGGACCTGAGCTTTCTTAGTAGCTGGCAATTGAATATTTGAAAAAATGAACTTACCTCAATGTATGTTAAGCTGTCACGCTGCACTGCAGCGACGCATCTCCGGTCGTTGAACTTTACCTGCCACACGCCACTAAGGTCGGTGAGAAGGTCTCGGACACAATCCCCAGTTTTTACATCCCACATCTTCAGTGTCCGGTCTGATCCAGAAATGACCTTCTGGCCATCATGCTGGAAACAAGTGATTGCACCGGTGTGGGCGCTCAGCATGTTCCTGCACTGCCCAGTTTCAGGATCCCAGATCCTCAGCGTAGAGTCCGCAGCCGCCGACACTAGACGGTCACACTTGAGGTCAAGCAGACCAACAAGGGACGTGTGCCCTTCCAAATTGTACAGAATTGAACCCGTTTCCAATGACCACACCTTAACCATGTTATCCATGGATCCACTGATACAACGATTTCTCTTGTGGTCAAGAACGACACTATACACCTTCAGAGTATGACCTTGAAGCCGATGTACAGTCTCTCCTGTAGATATTTTCCATACACGCACGGTGCAGTCATAGCTTCCACTCACTAACGTGTCACCATGCGCTGCGATCGCCCGGACAGAGTGCTGGTGCCCAGTGAGGACACGGACAAAGTATGGGCAGTCTGTGTCATCGACATGAGGTCCGCTCTGATAATAACCCGGATCTCCTGGTTTAGGAAGTTTCCAGACACGAAGGTTTGAGTCACGAGAGCCTGTGATGATCAACGGTTCCTTTGGCATCATCTCAGGTGTGCCATCAGCCTTCTTTCCCACCTCGACCGGTAAAACAATCTGCAGGCAGCGCACTGTGGAGGTGTGGCCATGGAATATCTGAGTGCACCGAGCCTTTTCGATGTCCCAAACTCTTACCGACCTGTCGGTAGACCCAGAAACCAAAGTGTTGCCATAATACTCAAGTGCCCATACACCACCTTCATGGCCTTCAAGAGTGGCCTTGAGCTCACCAGTCCTAGTGTCATAAACATTGATGTTCGTGTCGTCGCTCCCAGTAAGCACCTTCTCCGTATCGAACTGGAGACAAGTGACAACGTGGCGATCATGGGCGCGGAAGGCGATGTGTCTTGGCTTGACAACTGGTTTCATCCAAGCCCTGTGAATCGAATGGTGACGCTGATATAGCGATTTGTAGAGGTGAAGACCGCGAAGCGATGGCAAGCCGATGTCCGGATATGGGACGGCCGCCGCCGCAGCGTTCGCCGCCGCATAAGGTCCTTCCGAAGCCGAAACCTCTATCCTCCAGTCCGAAGATTCGGAGTGATCAGTGCCACTGGAGGAGATCTTTCGCTTCGAAAGTTTACGGCTAGAGACACGGGTGCAAGCTTTCCTCTTAGGCCGGCGACTCACGGACAAAGTCCTATCACTAGACTCACCAAAGGATTGCAAGGCAGGAACAGAAGATTCTGGATCTGGCTTGATAAAAGGAGACAAACTCATGTCCTTCTCATAATCCTCGCAG
This sequence comes from Aspergillus eucalypticola CBS 122712, assembly GCF_003184535.1. Lineage (NCBI taxonomy): Eukaryota > Fungi > Ascomycota > Eurotiomycetes > Eurotiales > Aspergillaceae > Aspergillus > Aspergillus eucalypticola. The sequence goes on along the minus strand of NW_020290303.1, from coordinate 289,053 downwards.
CCATTCGGAAATTGCCATCCCCAGCCCTCCCTGATCGCACGATCCAACTCGCCCTCGGGAAGAACATATCCGTCCCTATCAAAAAGCTCCTTCCAGGACTTTTCGTCAGAATTGATGATATGCCTCCATTTCTTGGACACCTGAGCCGCGCGGCACATGGTCTGAACGTCAAAATATTTCACGATGTTAAGACTGAGCTCAAGCGGAAGCAGGGACAGGAAGTCACATTTCAAGGCAGGGTTAACAACGTCCGCAACAAAGTGCAGCGTCTGTTTCGGACAGCGCCTCAGGAATTGGTACATCATATATGTTTTCATACTGTCAGGTACCGAGTCAAAGAAGTCCAGCACATTAGGTATATCCATCATGGAAGTGGGGCGTTGCATCATGGGTCCTGCAAGCTGTTCGGGCTTGGCAACATAAGTCGCTTCGCCATTGGAGTCCCCTACGGGCAAAGGCCCAATAAAGCGAGAATCACTGTTATCAAAACTAGAGTCCGTGTCCTCTTGGTCTTCAGCAGAATCGAAAGAGGAATCGATGTTCGCGGCATTTAGAGCCGCCACTGGAGACAAACTGGGACTGGGCAAACACATATCTTGGGCAACGATATTGTCAATAAAAGGCTGTGAAGACGAGTCCGTAGGCAGATGCCGAGAACCGTCACCCGGTGCATCGTAACCTGAATCCTGACTTGCAGCAATCCCGGCCAATTGTTGTCGAGGGTCCGACCCCGTCCTTTCCAATGCAGGTCTGGCAAAACCGGTCTCATTAGCGCAGCCAGATTGTCTGTCATGTTCCTGCATGATAGTATTTGTACGCAAGGTCTCTTTTCTGGCGTCCACTGTCTGCGAGGACCCCTGAGACTCAACTTCCGAGGATAAAGGAGACCGCAGTAATGTCTCCCTACGAGCATTACTCGCACTGTGAATCCTCCTTCTCGACAATATGCCTTCCATGGCGTTGTTGCTATTGGTTTCCGTCTCCGGGGTGGCTAAGCCAGCCACGGTAGGATGTACTGGCGTGGAGCCATGAGAACGAGCGGGACGGAACGAAGGCTCTGAGGGTACTCGCGCGGAACGTGCCCGTAATGACCCCTGTTGCGCTTCCGTAAGCCGACGCTTGGAGATAGACAGGTGGTTGGATGGCTGGTTGGAGGTTCTATGTGCAAGACGCCTTGATAGCTGGGTATCGTCCGAAGTAAAGGAGGCCACAGATCGCACAAGACCGTTCGAGGTTTTGAGCGCGTCATTCTTCTCATGCAACTATTGAAGTCAATATACAGGGTCCAGGAGTCAAGTCACGTAGCCGGGAAGTGGAAGGGCTCGCGAAAAACAAGAAATAAAGACGTACCTCGTTCAATGTGCCCGCAGTATCTTCCGGTTCATTAAACACAACCGATTTACCACCAAGTTCAAATCGTATATTTCGCAACGCCGATGGTGTAGGGGCAGATGCCAGTGGGTACACCTTGGGATCCAAATCCTGCATCGCGCGTGGCGGCCTAATGAGCACGGGAGGAAACGTCGTAGTGGTTGTAGTTGTCGTCGTAACAACAGTAGTTCGGGTAGCAGGGGCGAAGGAAAATTGACCGACGGAGGTACTGGGAGACCCAGGACCGAGGCCCCGACCATTTCCATCTTCCTCCATGATAAGGTTGCCGAACGAATATGCGACCGACTCAGTGGTATGTATGTCCGAGGTTGAGTTACTAGGAAGAGCGTGTAGTAGCGTGATGGCGTGGCAAGGATGAATCAGCTTCGACAGACTTGTTGGCTATGACGCATCAGATCTGGCTGCTGGAGGGCTGTTTCGTGTCGAGGAGCTGGTGGTGAGAATGGGGGATTGTTGTTTATGTGATGGAGTTGATCGGCCGTACGTCCAGCAAGAAGTCGGTGTCAAATGAGGACCGCCAACAGGTATACACGCCCGCAAAGAGCAACCGAATGCGCACAGCTGTGGAGGAGTGATCGTTAAAACATGACCGTGAGTACCGAACGAATAAGGGCCTGGACGGGGTGTGGAAGATAGGCCGGTGTGTAGAGAAGGTGAAGGGAAGTGAACGAGGGCAGGCTGTGGCGTGCTCTGCTGACAAGGAGGTGTTGGGCGGCGGAGAATGATCGAGGGAGCTGAACCAGAAGGTGGTTGGTTGTGCCTCCTTCAGGTCAGGCTTAGGCTCTTCGCAGCAGCCGGCGGTTCTGTCCTCAGTGGCTCCCGGCTAGCCCAATCTGGCGGCTTCCCGAGGCTGGTGGCTCCGCAATGTGAAGACTAAATCCTATTTAAAATATATTGACGGCCGATGATTCCCCATCTGTGAGACAGAGAGAGAGGAGAAGAAAGTGTGAGGAAGAAAGATGGCAGGCGGTAGAAGAAGAATAGGTGTAGTGATGGAGGAAGAAAAAGGAATGGAAAGAAAGAAAACAGGAGCAACGAAGACAAATGAAAAAGGGTCAAGGAAAAAACCTTAGAGGCAAGGCGGGTTCTGAATTTGCCGTCCTGCAGTCGGGGATCACCCAGCGCTCGGAGCAACTCTCCCTGGGGATGAGAACCACTTTCCAGGATCGTTATAACGATGTATCCAATGGTGGAGTTGACGGGTGTTGTGACTTGTGAGTATTAGACTTATGGCTAGATTCTTTTTCGGGAGGGGACTGGATACAGCACTAACTACTAACAAGTTGCTTGCCCACTTTTAAAGTAATTATTTTATTACCAGATTATTATCCTACTGGGCCACTACGTATGAAGGTACTTTATATCAACATGACGGTGCCTGCTTTGTCCCCACTGATCTATTTCTCAAAGACTCTCACCCCAAAACAAGGAAATTTTAAAATCGTTTTGTGTTTTGTGGATGGATGATACTAGCCGCCGCCAGATTCCATCATCCCAGATCTCTTCACACTTAGAAGATATGGCTCCAGCACACCAACTGCATATGACATCTCACTTTTTACGTTTTTTTTTCTCGTGCCTTCGCAATTTCATTCGCTTTGTGACCTCAGACTTTCGCAGAATTTCCAGTAGTCCTTGACCCAGTAACCGTTGGTTTTCTTGGCTGGCTTCGCCACTGGTCCAATACACGTGACTTGGTGGGGTTCCTTGTATCGTCCAGAATTCCTTTGGCGTCTTTTTCGATTCGATGATTCAACTGCTTGCGGTAGACAGATAGAAATACACAGGTAAACTTGCTGGCTGGAATCTTCGGTTACCGGTAACCGACCATGCAGTTAGTGCACTTAGCAACCACCCCATATCAGTCTTTTCATTAGGAAGCGACTGATACACTCATGCTTTACACACATTGAACCTTATCAGTTACTCATCAGACGTTGTTCAGATAAGTAATTTTAATAAAAAAAAAGTTTCTCAAAATAGGATGGCAACTACCTGGGTGTGAAATGTGGACAGAGGACATTGCGGGGAAATGACAGAGATAAGTGCGTATCACACAGGATGAGGGGATGGGGGTTGTGGCTCGTAATTTCATCTACCGCGGGACTGCCCTATCGACTGTTTCAGACCAGCGTTATCAGCCAGGCATGTGTCTGGTTTCCAGCCAAACCAGCCCCGACTACCCCAAATATACCGGCTCTTAGGTGTTGAGTAGTAGCAATACAATTTGTCCTCTAGACTACCAACCTGCAAATGGACACTGCTTCATGAAAGGGGTATAAACACCCTTTCGATCAAGTTGAAGCAGATCAAGTTGACGCATCATGTTTATCTTCCCTACACGATGTCTCGGACAATCTTCTGTCCGTTCGTTGTTCAGGAAAAACCGCTCAGGAATGCAAACCGACCATTTCATCGCCATAGCATTATTGGTTGTACCATTCTCGACGTATGTGGTATCTGCAACACCATTGAAGTGACGGGTAATTTACAGACACCAACCCGACTTCACCCCCTCTCTATATATAGTTTCAAACCAGCTGGGGACGACGTTACGTGAGACGTAAATTTCCCCCAAAGCATGACATAAGAAGACATATGAAGTAATTGCACTATTGCTCCCATACATACAGAGCAACCATTTATGTGCATTGCCTAATTCTGTTGTCAAGAAATTTCAGTATCAATGGAGGGACAAACGCACTGGCGACTCCCGTGACCTTACCGTGGGTATTCGTTTGTCGTCAACCTGACTTTGGTTCTTCACACGGTGCCTCAATCCCCAGTCTCATTCTTCCTAGCATGATTTGCTGACCGCCATATTTCATAGTTCTACTCCTGAATGCCTACATGTAGCGCAGTTTCACTATATAGCGACCCAGCATGGTTCGAATTAAGTTCACCGGGCCTCCGTCGACGGTCCAGGTACAGACTCCGCAGAATCTCCAGTCCCTTGCCGCTGACAGCAAGCCTGTTGCTCGCATCAGGGCACAAGATGTGATTGAAGCTTCCGCCATTCTGAAGCTCCAAGAAAGCATGCATCTGCAGCAACTACAGAGCCTGGAGATGGTCCAGATCATGCTACATGTCTCGGTATGCGGCTTTTTCTCTCCCATGATACGCTTTCATATATCTGATACCACTACATAGTTCGGAACACTTTTTTATCTTCGGTTCGTTGGGTGCCGGTCCGAATATCCCTAGATTTGAGCCAGTCTTATATGTGTTGCGTAGGGAGTTTCTACCGCTTCCGTGTTTCGACGATCGGGACTTGAGAGAAGCCCAACGTGAGGGCAACCTTTCTTATCGACAGTTCATTGACAGGCACACGCCCAGAGAAGATCTCGATTCCAAAGAAGATGTACCATTTGGCAGAGGCAAGAAAGGTCAGCCGCTGAAGATCATACTCCGAGGATCAGATCTCAAAGCGGATATGATTCTTGATATTCTGGTCAGTTTCCATTATCACTGGTAATGACCCTCTTTATTTACATGTGTAGGAAACCGGCATCTTTGATGCACTTAGCAAAAACGTGCTTGAAGCTGTTCAATTGACCATACTGGTCGATAAGGATGCGCCCGAGAATGTGCTAGAATCATACACATTCTCCTTTAGATACGCAGGGGCGGAAGGTGATGTTAATAATCGCCTTGAAAGCTTATCTCTCAAACCAATGGGCTGTGTGGCCGACATGAAAACTGCACAGACAGCCCGGATAGGCCTAGAGACGATCGTACGGCGCTTGATCACTCTTAGTGCCTTTCTTCCCACTCTACCGAGTATGTACCTTTATACACTCGCCTGAACTGCCGCTCATAATATGTACAGACAAGAGAAGCTTAGGGGTGCACCTTTTCTATACGGAGGATTGCCCTCCTGACTATGAGCCCCCGGGATTCAATGGGGCCGATGATGATACGATCAAATTCCCTCTCAGCGAAAACTGGAAAAGGGAATCGCAGTCTTGTGGACATATGAACAGTGGACGGCATACGTAAGTGGCCACCCATGTTTGGTAATCCTAACTAATTAGATGGCGTAGTGTTGGGCTTAAAGTCACCTCGCTCAAATGGACCGGATCCGAGCCCGAGGGAGCAGAATCGCTGCCTCAGATACCTCCTGATCTTGAATTCAACGACCCCGTACGAAGAACGAAGGATATTGGATTTGATGATAAAGAGGACATCTTGCGTACACTGGGCGGCAGTGGCAGTCTATCTATGGAGAACGGCTTTCGCCGGGACACTGATCTCTGCTTATCTCTTTGCCAGAAAGCCGAGAACGAAAAAGTGTCGACGCAGGATCTTGTGGAAAAGCATCAATTACAAATGATGCTACCTGTAAGTTGAAGGCCCATGAGGATCGAGCATTGAGACGGTTGACAAATTGACTAATTTGGGTAGTCGCAAGGGATTGAAGGTTCGAATGGTGAACTGGCACCTACACAGCCACTTAAACCTGGCACCGCCTTTGAGAACGGCATTGCGACGAGATGTCAGAAGTTTGTCCTTACGGAAGAAAGCAAGCACAATATCAAGGAATATCTGCATTCAGACGACTCTACCGCTACGAGAACAGCCAAGGACCAAAATAGTGTCAGATGCCAATGCGGCTGGGATGGTGAAGAGGAGGCCATGGTAAGTTGACAACCCATAGGTAGACCAAAACTAACTTTGAAAGGCCCAATGTGCCTTTTGTCAAACGCGTCAGCATTTGTTATGCTATGGATACGAAGATGCCCGTGACCCAAGAGTCCCCGACATTCATGCTTGCTATCAATGCTTGCTTATGCCGGACGAACCTCATATACTCCATCAGATGAGTAGTTTGATACTCTTGAGAAGAGCCGTAAGGATCATCCTAAATGAGGGTTATCCCCATAGAACATCGCTATTCACACAGAAGCTTCGTGAGTACCTCAGAGTTTATATTGCTGTACCCTCTGACCCTTCACAGATTGCAACGGGCAGACCCTTGTCCAGATTATAGATCTGCTGAAAAAGCGCAGACTCCTCCAGCCGACCCCGGGAAGTAAAGTCAAAGGATTTTCTCTAAAGGGTCTGCCCAGGTTCATGTTCCCTAGCTCAGGGGACATACAAGCCAGGCTACAAGCGGAGATACTTGGCCCCATGATCAAGATCCAGCATCATGTAAGTTAACCTGCAACGGAAGGCAGATCATAACGCTAACTTACCCCAGTACGTCCAAGATATCCCGCAGGACTCGCTTCAATCATCCCAAGTAGTGACAAATGATGAGCTACACAGCATCACAAGATCGTTTTCTCAGGAGGATGAATTGGAAGAATCGCTTCTTGATGCTCAAGAAAGTGGAAGGAAGGCGCTCGTACCAAAGGAAAAATCCACAAGTATTGCAGCAGAAACCCGAAGTCGGAAGAGACTGGCGTCACTGTCAAACGAACAAAGCCAATCCCATACCCCGAAACATACTATTCATGAAGATGCGTCCCCACCAAGGCGAGTCAGTGATCGAGTCTTGAGGAAAGACAGTAGGAACCAAGCCGAACAGCAAGCCAAGTCCGTCAAAAACGTAACTCCTCGCTCCAAGCAAACACCCAATCGTCGGATTTCCAACGAAGGCAGTTTACGCCGCAGCAACCGCAAGAGGCGCAAGATCAGCAATTACTCCAAACTTGTTGATGTTGGCGCGGAGCAATCTGAGAACGACAGTTCCTAGTCGGATACTCACCCCGAGCACAAAAGTTGTCGCTGTCTCTTACTTGAAACAGCCAAAGAACCCTGAACATCACTTACTGGACATTACAGGTCGACCAAATAAGCGTCAATGAGAAGAAGATGGGACACGAATGGCGTCATTGGAGGAAACTCCTTTTGAAGATAGTGGTTCGAATATCCGTGCACCGGACAATCGAGGTATCCGGTCAGTGCAGTGCTCCCGCAACCCCGGTGTTTCAGCCCAGCAACTATTGATCCAAAAATGAAGCTTAAGGGTCCGCTCGGGGAGGAAAGAGTGGAGGGAACTGAGCCATGGCACGAGCAGGACCCTGGAACGTATAGCTGAGTGATTGGCAGCTAGCTACTTCAGCCACTTACCTATTATGTATTCCGGGAGCATGATCACCCATCACCATACTCGGAGCTATTCGGGCCCTTGGGACTGACTGTATTCTACATAGCTTAATAGTAACTCACCGACCTAACGAAAACAGAACTTGCTTCCTAGACCTACTTAGTATAGACACTGTTTCACAGTTAGACAACTGGGTACCTAAGGAAGTACAAGAGAACAGCCTACTATTGCCCCTCTGTTCAGATACTAGCTACATAGTGCCAAAGTAAAGTCCAACGCGCTCCACCAACATGCTTTCACCTCATGCAAGCTGATACTACACGTAAATTTTCAACTACCTCATAGCTAGTACTCTACTACACGCATACCATTCCGAATCCCATACATACATACCAAAACTACGACCAAACCAAACCGAAACTTCAACAACTCCCTATCTTTCTGCTCTTTCCCCCCTACCCCAAAAAAGACGATGACATTCTCTGACACAAAGCGTGCAGAATTTCCCCATTTGTTGGTATTCGTGCCATGGGAAACCCTGACCCTGAAAAAAGTCCCTGACAGGTTTAAGCTCATGGCTAAGTTAACATGGTGAAACAACTCCAGGTCTGACCCGGCAGTTCGGTGCTTACCCGGACTGCCGAACCCTGTTCCTTGCGACCGAATGAATCCGTTTACCGCTACTAGTGGTGTCTTTTGAGAGAAATATATTCCTAGATGTGTAGTTTGGTTGCATGGTCGGTTCTAGGAGTGTTGTTTAAACGCGCGATGCGATGGGCTAGGGTTCGCTTCGCAGTTCTCTTCTTCTCCTGATGGGCTTGGCTATTATGGTGGTGTAGTGTAGTGTAGTGTAGTGTAGTGTAGGGGCGATTTTGGGGTTTATGATCGACGGACATATACCCACTTTGCTCACTCACTTACTCACTTCTTATTCACATGCCAACCAACTAACAGGCAGCCTAGGAACTAGTTACTTAGTACGCAGTTTGCGCGCTGCACGTAAGTAATTCACTGCTCGCGTATGGAGGCTCGGGCAAAAATGCATCTGCTTAGATAGAGTAGACTAGATAAGAATCAGTATCTGAATAGATCCGAATCGAATCATATCTGCTAGTAAAGTAAAGTATTCTGCTCCGTGGTGCTAAGCCGTCATATTCGGAGCATTGTCGAAAGGGGGATTAGATCGATCGTGAGGGACGCGGGAGTGGCTACAGGGCTAACAGGGGAGTTATCCAGAGTTCCAGACTAATTCAGGTCCCCGAGCACTTTGTAGGGATGGAGCTAACAATAGGTCGGTACCGATAGTTAGTTAGAGAAGTGTCAATCCAGCAATGTCTATTTTCGGGTAGACGAGGATACAATAACTCAATGCGGGAATGATAGGCGTGGGGATCCGAACTCGCTCAGGGCGGCAATCAGGTCAAATTCATGCTGAAGACCCTCAGGGCTGAACCAAGTCTTAGTAAGTGCTAGTCTCTAACTATGGATCAAACGTTTGAGATCAGGGCGAGGAAGTTTTCTTCTTTTTTCTTTTTTTTTTTTTTTTTTTCCTTCGGGCTTTGTTTTTTGCAGGTTATACTATTGCAACGAGCTTCTCTATTTTTGGTTTCTAAAGATTGGTTCAGATGTTTTCTTTTTCTTGTTCGGGGGAGAAAAAGCGAGTAAACATCAAGGTTTGGTAGATCGCCACGGCGCCGATAAAAAGGGGCACTAAGATTCGAAACTTCCCAATTCCCCGCAATTGAAGCTCCTTAGCAAGTGGATGGGGAGAAAGTGGTGCTATTGACGACTATTTGACCCCGACGAAGGTTAACCTGGGAAACTTTTGGGGTCTGTGTGGATGGTTGTCTATTGGCTTGTTTGTGGATTGAATGCGTGGGCCGAAAACTGGGGATGCTCTACCTCATTCCGCCTTGGTAACTAGAGCATCTCCAGTGTGGAGATGGTCTTAGCCTGGAGCTTCGGATTGCGGTTTATGCACTGAAGATATGAATGCTTAGCACATTAAAGGATTCACCGAGAAGTTTGCTATTGGTTGGGACTTTGTGTGACCCAGATTACAAAGGCGCTATTTTCCGTTCAGACGCGAGCTATGCAGAATATTGGCAGGTTAGAGGAGCTTGAGATAGACCCAATGGCTTGAATCACTGAACCTGCAGTAAGCAGTAAAAATGTTCAACAACCAGTCTCGCATGCGTTTGGAGCAAAGAGCTGCTATTCGCCATTCAGGAGTACAGTGGCACCTTATGCAGTACCTCGTCGCTAAGGAACCTGCAATTAATCTGACGTTGTTTATGCAGATTCAATGATTTGCTGTTCAAGCTTATCAACAGTCCGACCTCCCCCGTAAGTTTCTGCCGAACGGCGTGGAGCTGGCTAGAGCTCTGGATCATAAGGTTTGAGAGTAGACAACTCGCCGAGGATAGTCGAGAGTTGTCGGAAAAAATCACCGCTGCAGCAAAGACGTTTAGACTGACGAAACAACTCTATTGATTCAAGAGTGGTAGGGACCCGCGGATCCTTTGTTGTACGTAGCAACTGCGTGCTAGAACTATGGATATAGCTATGGAGGCTGTTCGCAACAGGGGTCAGGGAGACTTCATGGGGGAACACAAGCTTTTTTTTTTCCACAGGCACATCTTGCTAGCTTGTATAGTGCTGTTAATCCTTTCAGATCTGTTTGCGTATGGTTTCGGGAGTACCTTCCATATGCTCGAAATCGTCTAGGGAGGAGGCTCCAAATTGAACCGAGGTCTCAGTGACCAAAGGAGTAAAACATGCAGCCTTTCCTTAGAGCCCAGTGAGAAGGGCATATATGAGCTCCTCTTGCGATTAGTGCTGCTAGTGGGATTGAAACAAGATACTGAGTTCCATAAGCAAAAGATCACAGCCGAGTCACACAAGACGAACAAAAAGAAATCGAGGATAGTTATGCAAGTCGCACGAAGAACCACGATCTTGTAGGGCACTTATGATGGAAGATTATCGGTTGAGCTCCATTGGTAGATGTCTCGCTCTGAGTATATGAGGTCACGTCACCAGGTGCGCGTCTAAAACCTCAGCGTCCGGACACATCCGGTAGTTTGACGGTCGAGCGGATGGCGGCTTGGCCGATGATCTGCAAAATTGACTTTGACGGACAAGGAGCATTGAAGAGCTCTGGACGCTATTCAGTTTCGGTTTTCCCCTACTGCAGTTACTTCCATGATGGAGGAGCTAATCGAGCGGCACAGAATCAATTGCGTGAGAGTGTGTTGTGGTGTAGACCAGTTGTGTAGTTGACCCTATTTCTGGCTACGGCCATGCCATGCTCAATAGGGGGTGACCTCCCAACAATGGCAACCATTGCACATAAAAGGAGCCGGTACAATTCCCCATGGTCTACTTACCCAACTATGCTGATGCCAATCAACTTTGTTCCGATGGACTGGTAGGTTTGAACATCAACCTCCGATAAGGTGTCTTAACGGGGCGCTATTCCAGCAACTTTCCATGGAAACCTTGCAATGGCTTTGTCGATTATTGACGACGATCGAGTAGCACATGCATCCAAGATTTGAGATTGTGCGTTGAGGGTTGCATTATCCTAGCGGAGACTGATGCCCTGTGCACGACTATTTGCCTCACAGCCATTAGCGGGATTGTCACGGGCGTCAACAGGGCCAAGGGATGGTACGTATGAATTAGAAATAAACAGACCCAATGACATTGACATACCAATTTCAGCCTGGAGGGTCGATTTCTTTTGAGAGACTACTCTGTTCCTGCTTGGATCGAGTCCACGAAGACTATTGAATCGGTACTTGGGGAACCCCACTACTATGGCGCTTGAGTATAACATTTGGTGAGCGGGATGACGATCAGCAGCAACTGCAACTCCTATTGGAAGAGACTTCAAGGGACGGCTGAGCGGGCGAAGCGGCGATGGGAAGTAGTTCTTCACCAGTTCACTCTCCATCGATCGCGAATGGCAGAACCCGTGGAGAAGCCCGAGCGGCAGCAGCCCCTTAATTTGAAACCTTGACTGGTTCCTGACGGAGTTGCACGCGTCGGTCCAATCTCCGGTGCCGACGTCAGTGGCATACGACGTGTAGTAAAAGTCAATCAATTCATTACGGAGAAAATATGGTGGCAATATTCTCATTTGCTTTTTACTTGGATGTAGGCAGAAGAAAGAATAGCTTGTTAAACCAGAATAGTTAGTAATGAAGTGGCTGCGCTGGTTTCTTTGCCGCATTGCCCGAATTGTTCAAATCGAACCTGGGCGCACGTGTCCAGCCGCGTCTAAACCAGAAAGAGACGAAGGACGGCAGCGAACTATTGACCTCTAGAATATCCCCTGGAATCCAAAGAAGACGGAAAGGAAAGACGGTCGAAGTTTACTGTACGAACGAGAGACGGCGCAAGGGGAGTCCGAACTAGGATTTGATCCATGATTGTGGGATATCGGGGTTGTTCATCCCTGTTGAGCCAACTCCTACATACTCTTATTATCTTCAAGTACGAGGATGCGTTTCTCTGCTGGACGAAGCATTTTGCGAGGCACTGACTGACATTTCTCATGCGTACTCCATAAATTATAGAGCACACACATATATTGGACCACCACTAGAAAAATGGTCTGATTTCGGAACAACTAATTTAGAAAAGAAAAAACAAATCCACAAAAAATAAACAACTGCAAGACACGGACATCCCACCCATCCTCCTCGAAATCTTGCCTTGACTTGAATGGGAATCGCTCGTTCCGGACCACCAGCAGCCATTGAATCCACTTTGGAACCTCTTCCACTGGATGGGCCACTCAGAAACTCTCAGGAGCCGCTTTGCGATCTATGGACCCATGGTTGTGTGCCTGTCGATTCTTACTGCTATTGTAGGGTGCTAAGGTGCCACTACCGGCTTGCAATTGTCTGCTGACACGAATCTTAAATCTCTGGTGCTAACGTAGGCAGTCTGTCGCCCGTCTCTTGCCCTCTCTCCTGATGATGGACCACCCTGCCGGTTCTCGCCCGTCTGGAAGTATGACAACTGGGTCTCTTCTGGGCCCACGAGAATGGCTTTCTTCCCCATCGATTTTCTGGTTCCAAGCAATTGGCGAATGAGCCTTCTATGCTCCTCGCGGATCTCTTCAACTCTGAGTTGGCCCATGCTGAGTTTAGACTGTTTCTGGCGTCTTTGACTTTGCCCCTTAAGCCGCGACCCTCCACGCTTTTTGAAATTCTTTCCCCCCCCCATCATCAGTCCGCTCACATGTAATGAAATCGCGGTCACTTATATATAGTACATAAAAGGTCTCTCGGCTCGCACGGCCGGTTCTTCTCTGACTCTGGTCAATTCCCCTGCAAAATCTGTTACATCATTCACAAGCTCCTCGGGGACCCTCTTTTGTATTCCTGCGAGCTGCTACTACTATCAAGCCAGGTCATATTTCACTCGTTCCGCCGGACCTGCATACTAGTCCCTCTTTTCTCAATTCCCCTTTTACTCTTTCTCTTAGTTCCCTTTTTATTTCTCCGTGACTCGCCTGATCCGTCTCTTCAGTCCCTGTTTGGTACATTGACACGCTCCTCAAAAGAACGCCAATTCCCTGGAGATTTTATTCTTTTGACCGCTTCTTCAATTTCGAATTTGGTGTGTCTTGTGGCGCCCCGAAACGAGGATCTTCAGTGACCGAAACGGTAAACATACGGGCTTGGGGTTACTCACCGACTTGGGGTGGGGAACATTGAAAGACACCTCCGGCTTTCTACCAAACCTCCTGAATCCTCCGACCTAAAGACGTCGGGATCATTTGTTTTGTTTACTTCAATTCCAAGAACTCCTGCTCTCTTTGAGCATCCACCACTTCTTGCTATCTGGCTATAGCTCGATTTTTGGGGAAGAGACATCGGGATTGTAGCCCGCAGTGTCGACGTGGGTCACGCCCATACTAAATTTATTTATGCCCCAGCAGTCCATACCTATCCCACCAAGGACCTCCAGCATGCATGCCTCTAAAAGTGGAGTGCTTTCACCCGCAGCCAGCCCGGGAGATTCGAGGAATGAGAACACATCAAAGGCCTACAAAATCCTCGGCACAACAGATGCCTCCCTCCACGAGACTCATTCTAAGCGTGACGACAAACGACGCTCGAGACGACCAAGCTTCATGAGAGCTCCGGAGATCAAATCGCAGAAGAGTGGTGGTTTTGTTCCCTTCCCGACTGCTGCTCCAGAGACCACTATTCCCCCACAACACCTCCGTGTTCGGGCATCATCACCCCTGCTGGGCCATGAGTTTCGCCCAGATGATGCTCTTGGACAGCCGATGCCAGCATCGACAAAGAAAATCCACCAGTCAGGTTCAGCCTCCGCCCTATTCTCCTACTTCAGTTCTCGGGATTCGTCAGCCAATACAATTCCTGGCATTGGAGTTGCGACATCCGACTTCGGGCCTGCAGCTGAAGGTAAACCAGAGTCACGGCAAAGCGCCGAGTCTGGTTCTAGCCTCAGGCAACCGAAAGGCCCGATGAAAGACTCAAAGCGTAAAATGCGCCCACCCCGGATCGACCTATCCCTACTGTTTCCCAAGCCTAAGGCAACCGCTGAGCCACTCCTGTCGCCGCAACGCTTGGTGGCCTCTCCCTCTGCTATCTCCATAGTTTCTGAGCATCCGCTCACCAAGGCAAAGAACATTGAGGACCATGCAGCTGGCACTAAGCTCGCAAAGACGCCACCTCACCTGGGAAAGACGACCGACCAAACCTACGGCGGTCGGGCTCCTGAGGCATCATCCTACGAGACTAAGACGTCGAACTGGCTTGATCCGTCCTTGGAGAGGACCGTGCGGGCCAGTGAGATGGACTTAGCCTTGCAGAAACTGCAGCAAGATTCGCGGCGCAATACCAAGGGTCGCTCTAACCGCTCACAGTCGCGTTCCCAAGGCCAAGATAAACGGCGAACCGGTGATTCTCGCGCCCCGGATGAGAACTTGTGGAAGGTTACCTCAAACAGTTCTGGCAGCGAGTGGAGCAAGGAGACCTACTTATCTCCTAAAGCTCGTTCTCGCCAAAGCTCACATCGTGTTTCAAATCTCTCCGAACCCAGGAGACCAGATCTGCACGCGTCTGCTGCATTGGAGAAGTGCTCGGTGCCAAAGAAAAGTAGTCGAACTACACTGAAGACTGCGGACTTGAACAGCTCCAGCGTGCTTTGCCTCTCCTCTTCGGAGGATGAAGATGACGAGGACCTCAACAGCGATCGACTCAACAGAGATCGAAGTGCTAGAGACAGCGTTGCAACCTACGGCGAGTTTGAAGCCGAGATATGTACAGCATCGGCGGCACAAGCGACAAAGGGCACATTAAGGAGCATTGATCAGCCGATGTCCGTCACTAGCCGTGGATCGCGCCCATCACAGAGGCTTCAATCCGCTCGGCGGGACGTGTCTCAGTCATCAGCCGAGAGGTCATCATATATGGCCAGCTGGCAATCTCGTCGATCCAGCGATATACCCACAATATCTGAGCCGGAATTCTTCCACGGGGATCCGATATTCAACCATCAGAGACAGAGCCAGCTCAGAAACCCCCCCTCTGCCTCCCAGAAGGAGACCGACAGAAGAAGCCGAGTCATCGCCGTGACGAGACAGGAGGAGCATCTCCTTGAGGCAATGCGACAGAGGAAGGGGAAGATTACGCCCAGTATCTTCCAAGAGAGCCGATTTAACAGTAGCTTGGAACCCGACCAAAGTTCCATGCTGTCTGTCCCTTCACGGGATTCGTTTTATGGATCAGATATGTCCTTTTTACGCCTAAGCCCTGCCTTCCCTCCTAAATCAGTCCAAGCCAATGCGAACCGCAATGAAAGGGAAGGCTCCGTTTGTCAGAGCACTTTTTCCGACGAGGAGCAGAAGACCATCAACTCATTCCCTTCTCCCCGTGCTAGCTTGGCTTTCTCCGAGGGTCTTTCGTCTCCCTCGACCAGCGCAGCCTCGCCGTTGACACCGACGCTCCCCATCCACCGCTTCTCCCCTATACCGTCTCAAGGGCCACCGCCCCGTCGCCCGATTCCCGCTGTGCCGCAAGACAAGAGGCGGCACTCGCGGCGGCGTACAGATAGCAGCGAGGCAATTGTCCTGGAAGAGCCCGAGGAGCCGAAGCAAAGGGATGAGCTTCCCATGTGGACATTGCGGTGGAATAACGACAATGGAACTATGACGGCTGTACACTGAACATGATGTTGCTTGTTGCAGAATGCTCGCAGTCATGATACCCACTCATTTTACTTCGTTGAACTTTGATGACATGTTTTACTCAACCTTTACAATACCTACCTTCGCCTGCACACTCACTCACCCATTTCTATACCTGTGACTCAACATACACTCTTTGGTTTTCCTTATTCACGTTCTCATTTTCGAATCGATCAAGCGGAATACGGCCAGTTGGCATTTATTTTGGATTTTTTTATTACTTATGTTTGGTTGGTTATGGCTACTTATGCTATACGGCAAAAGACATTTTGTAAATAGACGACCTAGACTTGAGGGGCCTACTATCGGACACTGTCCACATAATGGAACCATCTATGCTGATAACTACTGTAGAGCTTACTTGCCCGTATGTAAGGACCTGCTGCATTATACGTGATCATAAGACCTGGGGACCTTCTGTGTATTGCCCACACTCTTTCAGACGATTTTCTCGCAAGGTGTATGTCGAGTAGAGTTCCAGAAGGCCTAATATAGTAATGATAATGGTTGGGGAATGGTTCGAACCACCGACATGCGGGAAGAAGCAAAACAGTTACCCAACGGAAGGTGTCAGTCAGATGACATAGCAAGCTATCGCAAGGAGAGTTGCAGTTGCGACGATCTCCCTTCTACTAGATATCATGGCGGTGAGAATGGCCACCCTGTATAGTCTCACTTTCTTCCTTCCCTCTACAAATAGTTAAGATCCTTCAACACGGGAAGTAATGTCGATGTATATGTGTTGTGTCAACCATTCGTCTCTACGATGGCTAAGGCCCACCCTACGGGCTTCGAGAATCGGCTTCTGTAAGTTTATCCTACCTTGCCTACTTCGGAGCATTAGTGAAGGATTGCTGTTAAGCCCCCAAATTCCTCCGGTCCGAGCCGCATGGATTGGGACTGTAATGACCCCGGTGAGAGGAATGCTGATGATGATCCCAACCGACGACATCATCTCACGTCGAGGCCTCTTTGGCCGTGCGTTGCGAGTATAGAGGGGGACTGGAACTTTGGTACACAAACCATGGTTCTGAGTTCTGCCAAGAAACATCCGTTCGACTGGGTCTGGCCCTCGCTTTGTGAGTATTGTGTGAGTTGCTAGGCCGTCGGCTTTGATTCCCGTCAAAAGACCAAGCCTTGTAACGTGATAAGATTTACTGCAGATCATGCATGTTTACTATTGTCGATATCACGGTGATATTAGCTGACTGCAATACCGTGTGTTGCAGATCGGACCTTACCAAATAGTATCATGGCACGTTGATGATGAGCGGAACATAGCGTAATCTGCAGCTTGCGCGCTTTGTTGTGGGTACAAAGAGCAGATATTCCGTCAGCTGGATCTGCGCAGTGCAGTGACGAGGTCGATCGAGGCATGTATGTCTTAACCTGACGTCAGATGTGATCCTCAGGGGGGCAGTTCTGGGCGAAAGTCGAAGCACTTGTTCTGGGACCGAATTTAATGTATGGCTGGGAGGAACCAAAGGTGCCCATCCGAACAAGCAAAGGGACTAGACCGCCACCTGCCCCGTGATCCACACCGCCCAAACAAGCGTCTCAAGAATACCCCGGATCCCTCATATTTTAGTCCATTCGCTCCCTCATTCTTCTGGTTCTTCCCCCGTTTGCGCTCAGTTCTCGACCTCCATTGAGGCCTTTTATCCTCGAGAGCTCTGTTCTCGAGCTCTCCGATCCTTGATATACTCTGCGACCGTGTCGGTTTTCTTTGTGTCGGTCCAGTTCGCTAGCAAATTCCTCGTCAAGCGTGAAGACACCCCTCTCCCACCACGACCACGCGCCCAATTTGTATGCGACATCCTCGGTAATCGAGTGCGGAGTTCCTGTCCGTTCGCCGCCCGACAATATCGACTGCTTCTTACAACTCAACTTGCTCGTTGCCTTTGAAAGAATCGCCAGTTTAGTTAAGGGGAAGACAAATATCGTCAGTATGGGGGAGTCCGCCCAGCGCCAGTCCTCGGGACTGGGATCGGTTTGGAAACATCTGTCTTGGGCACTGGTAAGTCACTAGTCATATTGCACACATTACCACTATGACAATTCTGCCGCTTGTCTGCGTAAAAATGTTGGAGTATTTACTCACTGACATTGTTTTTGTTGGAAACAGTTGACCGTACAGTGCACGTCCTTTGTCTTGGTAAGTCGCTCCCGTCGACTCTGATCATAGCGTCCATGGTTGCTTATATCTCGTCCTCCCATAGCTATTGCATTATTCCAGAGTTATGTCGCCGGCTGGCGGCAAGCGTTACCTGACGTCCACTACCGTTTTCTTCAATGAGGTCGTCAAGCTCGCCATCTCCCTGACCATGGCGCTGTACGAGGTTTCGAAGACAGCCCCTCCTTCGGTTCCCGCGACGTCCCTTTTCTTCTCCCTCACAACTGCTATATTCTCCGGTGATAGCTGGAAACTTGCTATTCCTGCCTGTCTCTATACGCTTGCGAACTCGCTACAGTACATCGCTCTGTCGAATCTGCCGCCAGCCACCTTTCAGGCATCGTACCAATTGAAACTCATCGTCGTGGCCATAGCCAGCTTGGTATTGCTTAAGAGACCTGTTTCGCTCCGGAAATTGGGGCTCATGCTCCTTCTCTTGGCGGGCGTTGCTTTGGTGCAGATGCCCATTGGCAACCCTGACGATATGACTCTCCAAGATGAGACTGCGCGTCTTGCATTCCCGCGGTCTCTGGAAGAGTGGAAAGCCTCCAAGCTTGGACGCGAGAGTCTACATAAGCGTTCTGCAACCTATGAAGGAATCGAGGAAGATATGATGACCGCCAACCCTAGACTTAATGCTACCGTCGGCCTTTTGGCCACAGTTGGCGCCTGCGTCGCCTCTGGCGTTGCAAGCGTTTACTTCGAGAAAGTGCTGAAGGATAGTGCCAAGTCGACATCGCTCTGGATCCGTAACGTGCAGTTGTCCGTCTATTCGATATTCCCGGCACTTTTTATCGGGGTTATCTTCTTGGATGGCGAGAAGGTTGCTGCCAATGGCTTTTTCGAGGGCTACAACTGGATTGTCTGGTCTACTGTTGTCGTTCAGGCCATTGGTGGCATTGCCACATCCTTCTACATTGGTTACGCATTCAGGGATGGCAAGAACATGGCCATGGCTGCGAGTATTTTACTCACCACACTGGCTAGCGTTTGGCTATTTGAGTTTGAACTCACTGCCAATGTATGTGACCGTATTCCTTCAATCATGAGTAGGTGCTAATATTCACAGTATCTCCTGGGATCATTCGCAGTGTTGGTGGTTACCTGCCTTTGCGAGGATGCAAGTTCTGCAGCTGCCCAGGCTAAGCGTCAGACCTTCCGTCCGCCTCCTATTCGCGTGGATCGCTATGAGAAGGAAAGCAAGAGTGGGGATGCTTCACCAGCCTCCCCATCACCTAACGAGATCTCCATTAAGCTTCCTGGCACGCCTTTTCTCTCTACTGATGGGCTTTCAACGTCCAGGCCTACATCCCCGGGCCACGTACGCGCTGGCCGCACCCCAAGCGGTGGGTATTTCGAAAAGCACTCACGAGACCACTGAACTACAATTTGCGGAAATTATATTCGCATTTTTCGCGTAGGGTTAACCTTCGCGTTGCTGTAACATGTTTTTTTGGGAAGTAAATAAGGATGGATAGAAGCGATGATGCCCCTTCTGCTTTCGTCATATAGGTTCCACTTTCTTGTACTTTATTCACATTATTCCTTTCGTTGTTGATTCTTTCGACTCGCAATCCTACAACCCACGGATCATTATCACATTGAGCAATCTACTTTCCTAGGGAATGAAGACTGGTATACTAAAGGCTGTAGGTCGATTGCTACATAGTATCGTCTATCATGACTTCTGTCCGCTTGCTGTATGCTGGCCGTAGAAGACCCCACGTGCTTCATAGCGGGTGACTTTTCCCCTTCCCCATCTACCCAGTTCTGGCTCAACCTTCTCTCACCTATCCGTGGTAAACGTGGATGTGGCAGCGTCTTGCCCATCGTATCGTGTCATCATCTCACTATCTAACATGCGGCACAATACTTATCATTCAGTCCCTCAAGCCCGTCGGAACGCTCCCTATAAGCGTTGGACCGTTCCTCAACTCCCTACTCCCAGTCGATCAAACCCAAGTGCCATCATTGATCAGAAATTGGTTGAAGGTGCACAGGAACCTCTGTTCAGTCGACTACCCAGAGAGGACTCTAGGAGCTATCGACCTGAGCTGCAGTTGTTTTCTCGGGACGATGATCTAGACCTGGATGCCTTTGGTATGCTGATAAACTACCCCACAATGCCATCTCAGAGTATTTAGATCAGGCTGATCATCCAAACCTTAGACCTTGAACTCCTAGCCCAATCAGATGAGCAAATACAGAGTCCTCAGACAGCCGCTTCATTCGCAGATCGTGGCTCGTTGTCCAGGCCTCCCCAAAGAACAGACTATAACCGGGTTTCTCGTTTCTTTCAAGGTCAGAGCGCATGCTTGATATAAGGTTCATGGATCTCAGCCCTGAAGGATCGGGCTAACATGGCTTGAAACAACAGCGGGTCCTCATGTCACTCCACGTCAAAGTTTCGGCTCTAGTTCTTCGGATACGGGTGTGAGATCGCCATCTAGTCCACTGATAAGAATGCGGGCTGGGAGGGTGAATGCACATGCTTCTGAACACGACTTCGAGAACAACATTGATCCCCATACTTCCTCCAACCGTGAAATACTGGCTTCTCACTCTTCTGAGATATCGTCAGTTGCCCGCCAAGACCGGCAAAGAGGCCCCTTCCAACAACATCTTCCAGTTTCAGTTCGAGGTATTGTCCTCGTATCTGTGCATGAACTCCCAGATGAATACCGGTCGATCTTTCCTTTTCCTGTATTCAATGCCGTACAGTCAAAATGCTTTCAATCGGTCTACAAGTCCGATAGCAACATTGTTCTTGCCGCACCTACGGGCAGTGGCAAAACAGCTATAATGGAACTGGCAATATGTCGTTTACTCAACTGCGTCAAAGATGAACGGTTCAAGGTGATATATCAGGCGCCTACCAAAACTCTTTGTTCCGAGAAGTTCAGAGACTGGAGTAGAAAGTTCAATACATTAGGGCTGCAATGTGCAGAGTTGACCGGGGATACAGACCACACTCAATTGAGGAGTGTTCAGAACAGCCAAGTGATCATCACGACACCCGAGAAGTGGGACAGCATGACGCGGAAGTGGAAGGACCATGCACGTTTAATGCAGCTCGTCAAGCTATTCCTCATTGATGAGGTCCATATCCTCAAGGAAGCGCGTGGTGCAACTTTAGAGGCTGTCGTATCCCGCATGAAAGCAAACGGGTCCAACGTTCGCTTTATCGCTCTAAGTGCTACGGTTCCGAATTCAGAGGATATAGCAACTTGGCTAGGTAGGGATTCAGTAAATCAGCACGTGCCTGCCCACAGAGAGCATTTTGGGGAAGACTTTCGTCCTGTGAAGTTGCAGAAGTTCGTGTATGGCTACCAGTCTCACGCCAACGATTTCGCATTCGACAAGATGTGTACCTCTAAGTAAGTTGTCCCCATAAGAAACAGAGTTTGCTATTGATGTTCTTCCGGTAGAGTTGCAGATATTATATCATCTCATTCTCGAAAGAAGCCAATAATGATATTTTGCTGCACGAGGAATTCAGCTGTTGCTACCGCGAAGGAGCTTACACGCTTGTGGACCATGTCCAACCCTCCTGCTAGGTTATGGAAGGGACCAGGAAGGTCTATGGAAGTGCAGAATGTAGACTTGAGAGGTACCACCTTTTCCGCTTAAGATAAGATGATACAACCTAATCTGTATAGCCACAATTGCTGCTGGAGTAGCTTTCCATCACGCTGGCCTTGATCCGATTGATCGCCGCTCGGTCGAGACAGGGTTCCTCAATGGACAGGTTAGCATAATTTGTTGCACATCAACTCTTGCAGTTGGTGTTAATCTGCCCTGCCATCTTGTCATTATAAAAGGAACAGTCGGGTGGCAAGAGGGAGGCTGCAAGGAGTATTCCGACCTAGAAATCATGCAAATGCTAGGGCGCGCCGGTAGACCACAGTTTGATGACAGCGCTACAGCTGTAATAATGACAAGACAAGCACGCGAAGCTCACTATGAGAGGCTTGTGTCTGGCTCTGAGAGCCTTGAAAGCTGCTTACATTTAAATCTTACGGACCATCTAAATGCAGAGATCGGACTTGGCAACATCACAGACACTGAATCTGCTATCAGATGGCTCGCTGGTACTTTCTTCTTCGTGAGAATGAGAAGGAATCCGACATATTATCGACTAAAGGAGGACGCTGATAAAGAAGATGAAGAGGAGATGCTCCGACAAATATGTCAGAAAGATATCAAGCTTCTTCAAGATTGTGGACTGGTCTCCGCCGATAGTCTCAAATCCACCAAGTTTGGTGATGCCATGGCGCGATACTATGTGCGCTTCGAGACGATGAAGACCTTGCTTACTTTGAAGCCTCATTCAACCGTACCTCAAATTGTAAGGAATTGTACTTCTGTCGCGGGGCATACTCAATACTAACCATCTATGTAGCTCTCAGTGCTTTCGAGAGCAGACGAATTCCGTGAAATACGCCTCAAAGCGGGCGAGAAGTCCCTATATAAAGAGATCAATCGCTCCAATGCAATTCGGTTCCCAGTGAACGTGGATATAGCACTTTCCGCACACAAGATATCACTGTTGATCCAGTCCGAGTTAGGTGCTGTTGATTTGCCAGATGGCGAACCATTCCAGAAGCACAGGTTCACTTTCCAACAGGACAAGACATTCGTCTTTTCTCACATCAACAGGCTCATCCGATGTATAATTGACTGTCAGGTAGGCCTTGAAGACTCTTTCACGCTACGAAATGCACTAGAGCTTGCAAGGAGCTTTGGTGCCAAAGTCTGGGATGACTCCCCGCTTCAGATGAAGCAGATCGAACAAATTGGTGTGGTTGCCGTTCGAAAACAAGCGTCGTCAGGAATCACTAGCATTGAAGCACTGGAGCTTTGTGAACCTCATCAAATTGATATGATCTTGAGCAGAAATCCTCCGTTCGGGAGGAAGTTGCTGGAGCGGCTTGTTGATTTTCCCAAGCTTCGAGTATCCGTCAAGATGATTGGCAAGGTATTATACCAGAAGCTATTAGAATATCTGGCTGATACAACAGCAGGAAACAAAGACTGGTATAGGTGCACAGGTCAATATAAGAAGCGAAATCGCCTTCATGAACGAGAAATGTCCGACATACTTCCAACGTCGTCCCGTGTACGTCTGCTTCATGGCGGGTACTTCAGACGGTCGTTTGCTCGACTTCCGACGCATAAGGCAAGTATTATTGATGACATACCAAGCACACTCCAACGACTCTAATTGGATTTAGTGCCAGTAAGATGCTCAATGGTCAGGAAATAATCTTGAGTGCGGAGCTGAAAAGCGCCGGCCAATCGGTGACGTGCTATGCAATGTGTGACGATATAGGTACCCAGGAATGCCCCTGACCGTCATGCAATATGACTGCTGACGATCTTAGCTGGAACTATGCGATCCGCACAGCTGACTGATCTTCCCGCAAGCTTGTTTCCGTCTCAGCTAGATTCTCCGTCCGATTTAGTGTCGGCAAGGCCCAAACCTAACATCTCTCGCCGACGCAGTAACGACATATCCCAGACCAAATCCGTCGCCCGAAACATCAACCTTTGGGACAGTGACGATCTTTTGTTCGGAGATTTCCTAGAAAATGGTAAGCTGGATTGCTCCTAGTGAAAATAGACATTGACGGATTGACCCGATTCATATGCAGACCGAGCCGAAAACTGGTCGTGTGTCGATAAGTTGCAACAATCTCCAGAAGACAAAGCACGGCTTTCAAGAAATACGAGTAAGGGCTCGAATCGAAGCAACAATCAGATAATTGAAACAGTAGAGGCTGTCAGACTCGAGAACGGTCGATGGGCCTGCAACCATCGGTGCAAAGATAAGACAACGTATTACAATGATCCCATGTCGATAGGAAAAAATCTAATTGCAAGCAGATGTAAGCATCTCTGCTGTCGAGAAGGACTCGAGAAGCCACCCAAAGCAAACAAGAAGCGATCAGGCGACGATGATAAGAACAAGGGTAAGAAGATAACGGGACTCAATCAGACAACCCTTCCAGCAACAATAGCCAAGAAGGACACTACCACCCAAGCGAGTAACCCTCCTGATTTTGAAGCACAGAGAAATCTAATAGAAACCCCGGTCTCAACACACAAACCCTCCTCAGGAAACACGAATACCAACAGAAACAACAATCCAGGAAGTGACTCTGGCTGTCCAGTTCCAGAGAACATACTAGAATCCTCAAGCGATTACGGAAACGACAGCTTCAGTGACTTCCCTTCACCATCCGCCCTGCTGCTCGGAAATCCCATAGTAGCAACATCGTCGAAAGAACAGGATCCCGAAGCCCCCACTATCGAAGACAACACGAAGAGAGACTTGAACACAGAAGACTGGAGTGACGATGATGGATGGCCCGACTTCCAGGTACCACCAGTGACAGATATTGTTCCTGCACCCGAAGACGGTCGAAAAAGGAACATTCAACCAGCACAAGGCCCTGATAAGATTGATATAATCAATTCAGCCCTCTCAGAGGTCAAAGAGATGATACTGAACGATCAAAATGATAGACCTGATTATCATGGATCTACTCCTGCTAATTCCCATGGGAGGAAACGGAAGATTCTCTTGACTACGACCGTTGAGGCCGATAGAAAGAGATGCAAGACGGACAAAGACATCGTAGCTACCTATCCAAGCTCTTTCCAGCCCGGTGGTACTACGGATGTAGCAGCTGAGATTCCCGCAGGCTGGGAGGATATTGAGCCTGCTCTACTGCATGAGTTCAAGGATGTTATCAATTT
Organism: Aspergillus eucalypticola CBS 122712; assembly: GCF_003184535.1. Lineage (NCBI taxonomy): Eukaryota > Fungi > Ascomycota > Eurotiomycetes > Eurotiales > Aspergillaceae > Aspergillus > Aspergillus eucalypticola. Next base: position 264,438 of record NW_020290303.1, on the reverse strand, counting down.
GTTATAAGGCTCGATAGCTAGTTATAATTTGTGGAATTCAGCATGTGGTGCAGATGTGGAACCGTCCATCCACATTCCTTCCTTCTCAAGTACTTCTAGTATCACAGTAGGTAACTGAATGTTGTCAGAATATGCGGAGAATGCCATATAGAAGTGAAAACTAGTACAGTGAACCACTGATGAGGCTCGCACACGAGGCAAACACCGTAATAAGCCCTTCAGATACTGCTCAAGGAGTAAAAAAAAAAACACACGCTCTCTCTTCTGTGCTCCAAAGCATAAGTTGCCATCGCAATGTGAAAGTGAATGAGAATAGGAGTGAAAGCCCTCGAAAGCCCAAAAGGGAAACGCGTTGAAAGTCACGCACCCCTCAGGCCTACTTTCTATAAGACCTTCTAGCTTTGTCCATGACTTTCATGTCTCACATCACCCACCTTCACTTCCAACACTCTCTTTTCCAGACTCTTCCTAATCTGCATTAGCAAGGTTCATGGAACAGTGCAGAAACACACAGGTAGTGTTTCACACTAGTGCTGATTTGTATGCATTTCGATATAGGGCTGGCTGTTGACACATTCCTCTTCACTGATCTAGATTTCTCTCTTCTCCACCAACAAAGAATCTTCTGCTTCCCAACTTCGCGTCGATAGACGATTCATCTATCACAACATACCGAAATTAACTTCGAAGCACATCAATAGTCAGGTATGTGAATCAATATGGTTCCTTTTTCACAGAATCCTGTCTTTTGTCTTCGGGTTTGTGTACTCTGACACAGGTGACGCGCCCGCACGACTAACTGCATCATGACTTGACTTTCGCTAAGCGAATAGTTGGGCACAATATATCCCGTCTTTCATCGGTTTTATTACTTCTATTATCTTGGACTCGTCAGTACTCTTGAAGCAGGCATGCTGACTTGGAACCAGAAAAGTTGCACACCGTACCTTCGTGGTCATTCCTCAATATGGGGAAGCTCAACTACCTTGGCGTGAGTTCTTTCATTGAGCATCAACATATGATAACTCTAGAGAACAGAGGCTGACGATGACTTGCTTTGTAGCGAAAGATTAGAGGCATCAAAGCGGGTCAGGCCGTCTTAACTAGCTTGGTAGGTGGCAGTAGAGTGGTCTGAACTCTAGCGAAGTAGACTGACAACTGCTTATAGAAGAAGCGATTGCCGCCTGAAGATGGCAATAAAACGGGCAACCATGACTCGGCTTTACGAGACCCTGTCGTTGAAATCGATATTACCGGGAAAGAGTTGACGGATGATGGCCTCAACCAGTTCATCGATGTCTTGATCGAGTGCATCAAATTTGAAACCAAAGAAGTTAGAGAGGGCAAAGTTCATACCTCCCGCATAGTACGGGTCGCTGAGCTCCACTTGCAAGGTAATCAGCTTACCGTGGAGTCGTTGGCTAAACTGGCAGAGGTAGTCGCTTTATCGACCGGCGACCTTCGGGAACTGGATCTCTCCAAGAACCAGCTTAACATTGAGACTGCGGAAGATGTTGAAAAGTGGGAGGCCTTCCTCAGGAAGTTCAAACATTGTTACATGCTCAAGAAGCTTGATCTGGGTGGCAACCCCCTTGGTTGTCTGGGCATTGAGCACTTCGCGCGGGTCTACCTCAAAAGTGACCTCGACTGGCTTTTGAGTGAGGCTCCGGACATTCTTGGTCCTGACCCTGACGCCGAAAATGATTCAATTGATGACTTGGCTAGAATGAAGTTGTCGGACAAGGAAAACGAGCCTAAGGGAACCAAAAAGTCGCCTGACAAGGGTAAAAACGCCCGTCCGAAGAGTAGGTGCACGGCTTCATCTTTTAGGTATGTATCTGGAACTAACAGATGACCTTTTCTAGGCCACACACAAATCGAACGGGCCGAACAGGTGAAGTATACTTGCACTCGGGGTCTGCGTTCCATTCCTCATCTCGTCCTATCGGAGATTGGACTGTCCAACACCAGTGCCCTTCATCTGCAAAGCATGCTCAGAGCTCAACACACACCGGAGCACCTACTTGAATTTCTTCCTCCAGGGAAGTCTGTGACTCTCCCTCAAACTGCGTCCCTGTGCAAGAGCATAATTTGGCGCCCTACCAATGATCTCCCGCCATACACAGTGCGGCTACTGGAGGTGGCAGAAAGTCTTCGTGATGTGGTGTCCGATACAGAGGCTGAAGGGCAGAGTATGAACGAGAATGACGGCACAGAGTATGCCAGCCGCGGCAGAAACAAAGGACAAGACCATGACGAGAAACCCGCAAATCAGGTTGAGAATAATCTGAAATCCGAATACGCTCGTCTCTGCAAACGCGTCCAACTTGAGGCAATCAAGACAGAAGGCGTGCATAGCAGCACACTTTGGAGCACCGCACTGAAAATGATGCTCATATCACGTACCATCTTGCTGGATGATGACAATCGTCCGAGATCGGATAGTAAGGTGGGAGGTGCCGATGTCGAGAATAACGTACGCGTGGACGAAGGCGAGAAAGAGGCGGAGTGGATTCAAGAAGACGACAGCTCATCTGATGGGCCAGACTACGCCCATGTGGAGTTTGTTGAGCCTCGTAACCGGACTCGCGTGCGGTTTGTCGAACCTAATACTGGTGCATACTCGTATCCAGGTGAAGATATCGCGCACATGGGCCCTCCGGTGACAAACACTGCCCCTGAAGGGGCCGGACAACGCGCCGGTCCATCCTACTCCCGCTATGAAGCGTTCGTCTCCGAATTTCCCACGCCTCAGGAGGCATATGAACCATCTGCATCGATGAAAGCGGTTGTCGCGACTGAAGCCATGCCGATCCCTTCTGCAGCGTCCTCAAGCTCGGGTACAAGGAGCCAGGACCCTGATGAAGACCGCGTGTTGCGGTTCGACGTTCCCTTAAAGGTTTGGCGACGAACGATTGCCTATGTCGTCGGCGCGAATGGGCTGCTTGACAATGAGCAGCAGAATTGCATTCTGAAGTATGCCGCTAGCTGGGAGGCCCTCAAACACGCACAAACATTTCAAGGCGCCGAAGAGCACCAACAGATTTGGAAGCTCCTTCAGACGTTGGATTGCTTCAACTACAGCGTGTGGAAGGCTGATCGATCCAAGGTGAATGTGTCCTGAACACAGTCGATGAAGGAGAAAATGAAAACTGCAGGACAGGACTTTCAGATCGCAATGTGAAACGCAGAAGACATGATTTCAAAAGTTCAAAAAAGGAGAGCCACTGTACGAGTGATCAGTCGATGAAGGTGCTCTACTCAGAATCGGGATGTTTGCCAGCCAGAGCCTGGTCTTTGTATGACACTGATCAACGGGATCCTTGTCTGGCGAGTCCATAATAATAGCTTAATAATGAATGATAAGGATGATGAAAATTGATTTCTGCGTAATAGTTGTAAGAACTATCGTAACTCAGGATCGAAGTTTTACTCCAAGATGCCTCACTCGGTCTTTTAGTGAATCCCCCTTCCCCGCACGTGACCCCTCATTATCCATCTTCGCCATCTTCGCCTTCACCTTCACCTTCACCTTCAACTCCACCATTCACCTCTTCTTTACTTCTCACAATTTCCATCTAATCGAGAGATAGCGTGTCGATCCAGAATCACGATGCGGACCAAAAGAACCAACACTCAGCCCTTAGAAGATGCCTCCATCTCGCCCGCCACCTTCAACGACGGCCTTCCCCTCCCGAAACTGATCGCCTTTGATCTCGACTACACTCTCTGGCCATTCTGGGTCGACACGCACGTCAGCGCCCCAATCAAGCCCCGCGACAACAATTCCCGCTGCACGGATCGGTATGTCCCCTCATTCCCTAGCAAAACTAGTACCATAAAACTCACCATCACCTCCCGCAGCTGGAACGAATCGTTCGCCTTCTACCCCGCCGTCTCATCTATCGTCTACGCCTGCAAAAGCAAGAACATTACGCTAGCTCTAGCCTCGCGCACTCACGCCCCCGATCTCGCCCGCGACATGCTTAAAGCTCTGCACATCATCCCTACGTTCTCTGATAACCCCGCGGCGAAGACTAAACCTGTGCGCGCACTGGATTACTTCGACTACGTGCAGATCTTCCCGGCGAACAAGACGCAACATTTCTCGCGCATTCAGCAGGCGAGTGGGGTGGCGTATGAGGAGATGCTGTTCTTTGATGATGAGGCGAGGAATCGGAATGTTGAGACTGAGTTGGGGGTGACGTTCTGTCTGGTCAAGGATGGGATGACGAGGGAGGAGGTAGATCGGGGAGTTTGGGCGTGGCGGAAGAGGAACGGGATTAAGCAGCGCAAGGAGGGGGATGTAGAGAATGGGGATGAAGAGTGATGTTGTGTGTGTGTGGGGTGGGTTATAGATATGCGTTGTAGATATGGTGTTGGCGTTTAGTTGGGTTTTTGCTTAGATATGATGATAGATACCCGGTTGGGATAGATGATGACTATATACTTATACTTTTGATATGTACATTAAATACATTGGTTTATGTAACAAGCGTGGTAATAATCTATAAGGGAATATGGTGCTATTCTTTCCTCTACGGTGTACTCACGGGCCCGTCTCGGTCTCCACAACTCACCTCCGCGGACATCAATCAACTTTCCACCATAACATCCGCAACCACGACCAAAACAACACAACACAGTACAGTACAACAGAAACTACTCAGTCTACTGCTTACTTACCTAAAAACTTTCTCACCACTCTGATTACCTCCTCTCTACAATCTACCACCTCACACCACCACGACAACCTAAAATGGACCCCCGCCGACAACACCACCCATCCCAACCACCACCACCACTACAACAAACATCAACAACAACATCAACACACCTCAAACCACCCTCCCACCACCCCCAGCAACGCACACCCCCCTCCCCCTCCCAACCTCACCACCACCGCACCCCCATAACCGCGCACCCCAGCGCCACCATCTCCGAAAGCCTCCTAATCCAAGGCTCGCACCCCATCTCCATCGGAGCGAGCACAATAATCCACCCTCGGGCAAGAATCTACTCCTACGAAGGGCCAGTGATAATCGGCAACGGATGCATAATCAGCGAGAAGAGCGTTATCGGCTCCGCCCCTACCACCTCCACATCCACAACATCTACATCCACATCAAGCGGCATTGCCAGCAGAGACGAAGGGTCGATTCTGCCCATCCGCATCTCAAACAGCGTGATAATCGGCCCAGGGGCACAGATCCTTCCGGGGGCGCATATCCATAGTGCGAGTTGTGTGGAGGCGCGCGCGGTGATTGGGAGAAGGGCGGTGGTGGGATCGCATTGTCGGGTGTGTGCGGGCGTTGAGATTGCGGATGGGGATGGGGTTGCGGATTGGATGGTTGTTTGGGGGGGTGGGAATAGGAGGAGGAGGAGGGCTGTGGGGAGGGTGGAGCCGAGTAAGGTGGTTTTTCCTGCTGGTGCAGGAGGAGGAGGGAATGGTATAGGGGGAAATGGGTTGGAGGGGAGGGTGATTGAGGAGGCGAGGTTGATGGTGTTGCAGAGGGAGAGGGATGCGTTGGTCAGGTTGATTGGGGGGAGGAGGAGATGAGCTTGTTTTTTTCCATTGTGATGGATTGGTGGATGATGGGCGGGATAGGTGGTGGGGGGTGTTTGTTTCTGCTCTATACCCAATTTAAATGTGAATTTGAAAATACTGCAAGCATCTTTTCATCTTGTGCACCTTCTTGACCTGCTAAGTCTCGATGTATGTATCTTAATACTGGCACGTATCGTGTAAGACAAAAGAAATCTGATGTTGCATAGAACATCTACCCTATCCCAGCAGACGCATTGAGACATAAAGTACATGAGAAAAATGAAAGAAAAATGCAATTCACGCTGTTCTAGATCCTATGACCCCCGGGTATGACCTCCTCCCCTCATGCGCTTTCCTCCAGTGGTTCCTCCTTCGCCTCCAGCTTCTCCTCCATCCTCACGAGCACGCTTGTTGCCTTGAGGCACGAACTGGCGAGCACCGGCATTCAGCGAGCGGCCTGGACTAGCCTGTCCCTGCTGAGCGGCATTCGTAGCCTGTACATTTTGATTTCCGCCGCGTCCGTGACCTCCGCGTCCGCCACGGCCCCGGGGCAGACCAGAGCCGCGCTGGCTAGGAGCTTGCTGCTGGGCTTGACCCTGACCTTGCGCCTGTTGCTGCTGGCCCTGTTGCTGACCAAAAGGATTCGCCTGCGACCCGCCGCGGCCGCCGGTTCTGCCGCCTCGTGCGACGGGCAATCCGGACGTCAGTGCTCGCATAAGACCAGGAGCATTACCGGCCGGGGGCTTGCTGGGCAACGAGGTGGGTTGCTTGTTCTGGCTCTGACCGAACGGGTTCGGAGGAGCATTGGTGGCTGGCTGAGCCGTTGCAGGGGCAGCTTGTTGTTGTGCTGCCTGTTCAGGCGCAGGTTGTTGCTGCGGTTCCTGCTGTGCTGGGGCACCTGTGTGCGGCGTAGATTCAGCAGGTGGCTCGGCTGTGGAAGCTGCTGCAGGCTCCGCAGGCTGTGCCTGGGGAGCAGCTGCAGGCGTAGCTGCGGGTGTGGCCGCAGGAGTGGCCGTCGGAGCAGGCGACGGCGATGGTACCACCGGGGTAGCCTGGGCCGCTGCGGGCGCGGGAGACGGTGCAGGCGCAGGGGATGCCACCTGGGCGGGCTTGGCCTGCGCCGCCGGAGGCGCTCTGGTGGTCTTTGCGACCTCCCACACTTCGACAACGGGCTTCTGAGGTGTCTCCGTAGCAGCCTTCTGAACCACGTCGATCTTGGCCTGGGCTGTCCTGTATCGGGTATCCAGCATGCTTAGCTTGGCCAGTGATTTCTTGTCCGACAACTCGACGGCAGCCTTGATCTTCTCCTCCACACCCTCTTCATGGGCCTTCTTCAACGCTTCTCTCTCTTCGTTAAACTTCTGCTCCAGTGTGCTCATGGCCTCCTGGTTGGCTTGGCTCTCCTGCTTGTCGGTTTCCTTTTGCTTAGCCACCTGGGTGCGGATGTTGCTCCGAATGATGTTACGAATGGTCTCATTCTTGGCAACAAGCTCCCTGGCTTGTGCGTCCGTCAGCTCTGGCAGTCCAGTGTCCTTAGAGGGTGTCGCGGGAGCAGCCGCAGGAGTCGCCGGCGTTGCTGGCACCTGCTCGGGTTTGGGAGCTGGGGTTCCAGGTTCCTGAGGAGCGGCTGGTTGACTGGACTTCAACCGCTCAACTTCCTGCCGATGAGCAGCCCGGACTTCAGCCAGCTTGCTGTTGAACATCTCCTTCAGCTTGTCAGAGCGTTCCTTGATCTTGGCCTCGTGTTCTGTCTCCTTCGCGGCCAACGCCGTCTCCTTCTCCGCAAGAGCTGCCTCCAGGCGTTGCACCTTCTCTTCCAGAGCCTTCACGCGTTGGTCGTCAGAGGCGGCAGGCGGCTGCGTTGTTGGCGCAGGGAACTGAGAAGCAGGCGTTGAGTCAACACCCGTAGCTCCTTCAACAGCAGCAGGAGCAGAAGCTGCAGGTTTCTCGGCCATCCTCGCCTTCAACTCATTCAGCTCCTCCCGAGTCGTCTTGAGTTCTTCTTGAATAACTTCCTTCTCTTGCACGACCGTGTTCAGCTCTACCTGTTTAGCATTTATACGGCCAGTCAATTCCTTAGACCGAGCCTTGAATTGGTCTGTGAGCTTCGTGCGCAGTTCTTGCACACGATCCTCCGCATGCTTCAACTGTTCTGGGAATGCAGCAGCCTGGGTTTGTAGAGTGTCCCGGGCAGCAACGGCCTCATCACGTTCCTTCTCCAATGTCTCAAGCTTCTCCTTCAGGCCCTCCATTTCCGCAGGGTCTACCCGATCGTACTTCTGCAAGATGTTCTGCGTACGTTGCTGCCACCGGTCCCTGTCATCCTGCAGCAACTTCAGCTCTCCATCCTTCGTCTCCACAGTGTTCTCTAGCTCTCTGATCTTAGTCTCTAGCGGTTGAATCTGCTGAACAAGTTCTTCGATGCGAGAAGACTTCTCCGCAAGTGAAGTTTCCGCCTGCTTGACCTGGTTACGCAGCGTAACGCTACTCTCGCGGAACAGGTTAAGTTCGTTCAGGGTCTCCATCAACTTGTTGTGGCTGAGAGCACTGTGTTCACTGTCGGCAGCCGCGCGACGCTGCTGCTCAAGCTTAAGCCGGGCTTCGTCAAGCTGGGTCTGAGTGTAGTCGAGTTGCTGACGAAGACGCTTGCTTTCCTGGGTTGACAGATGGTACTGCACATCGACAATCTCCTTCTCACGACGCAGGAACTTAATCACCTCCTGGAGGCCTTCGAGGTTGGGCGCCCCAGCCTCTCCGTCCTCATCTCCCTCAGGAATGTTAGCCCGGTCGCGCTGGAGAGCTGCGATCTGGTTTGTAATGTTCTCGAGTTGGGTATGCAGCAACGAATTCTGGTGGAGAACTTCCTCGCGGCGCTTTTGCAGTTCCGTAAGCTCACTCTCATACCGGTCCTTAATCTCAGTCCAGCTTTCCTCCTTCTGAGCAAGGTCCTTCTTGAAAGTGTCGGCCTGTGTCCGGAGTTCGACAACTTCCAGCTTCAGCTGGTTAGCTTCGGACCGGACCAATTGTAGGTTCTTCGCGGCTTCGGCATGCTTGACCAACTCGCTCTCGTAGTTCTGTTGGGCATGCTGCGCGATTTCGGCTTGTGCCTTGAGATCCTCCTGGTGGAATTGAGCAGAAGCGATCTGCCGTTCATTTTCGTCCTTCAACCTTGTGATCTCTGCTTCCAGCGCGGCCTTCTGCTCCTCCAAATGCCGGCCAGCCTCCCCTTGCTCGTCACGCAGTTTGGTAAGTTCGCCATTCGTAGTCGAAAGCTCGGTAGAGATTTCTTCGATGCGCTTCTCAAGGTCCTGGATCTTCTTATCCTTCTCTTCGATGAGACGCTCCGTTTCCTCCCGATACTGTTCCTGGGTCTCAGTAACCGACTGCAGACGCTCTTCGCTCTGCTGACTGATAGCCTTGTAGTCTTCCACCCGCTCTTCCGCGTGCTGAAGCTCATTCTTTGTCAACTCCAGATCACGACGGAGTTCGGATACTTCAATACCAAGCTCCTGTTCGCGTGTCAAACCACTCTCCTGGCCTTCCTCCGGAACCGCAGGCGCTTCAGTAGGAGCAGCAGACACACTTGGCTTAGTCTGCACAACCTGAAGGCGTTCTTCGGCACTACGCAGCTCGACAGTGAGTTCGTCGACTCTCGACTGCAAGTGATCTCTTGTCGTCTTCGCAGCAACCAACTCCTCCCGAGCGGCGCCCAAGCTCGTCACCAAGTCATCAATCCGCTTCTGACTTTGCTCATGTTCGTATTCCCTACGCAACGATGCCTTCTTTCCCTCCTCAACCTCATCGTTAAGCTTCCGCTTCGTAGATTGAAGCTCCGATTCAAGAGTCTCCACGCTACTCTGCAAACGACGACGACTCTCAGCATCGGTATGCTCACGCTCATTGAGGATGGTTTGAAGATTGGCATTGAGAGAATCAAGTCGGCCTCTCTCGTTGCGCAGTGTCTCGTTGTCCTCGATGAGTCTCTTCTCGATATTCTTCCAGAGATCCTTCTCTGCCTTGAGGTTGGCGTTTTCTCGTTGAAGACTTTCCACGAGACCCTTCGTCTCCACCAAATCTTCCGCAGCCTGCTGAGTCCTGATATCTTGCCGGTTGGCGTTCTCCAGTAGAGTGGCGTAGCGTTTCTGTATTTCTGCATTTTCGTTCTTGAGCATGTCGAAATTGCCCTGGAGAAGCTCGGCTCTTTGGGTGGCGGCAACAAGCTGGCTGCTGGAGCGGCTAATTTCGCTCATCAGTTCACTGTTCTTCCTGGACAGCTCATTGACCTGTTGCTTCAATGCCGCATGATCGGTGGCGGACTCCTCGCGGAAGCTGTCGAAGTGTGCCTGCACCTTGCGCAACAGATCAGCGTAGTCTGGGACATCCTTGGCCGGCTCTTCGGAAGCGGGAGGAGCTGCGCCCAGAGGAAGAGACTGGGAGAAGACAGATGCGTCGCCAACGGTTTGACGACGGCGGGTAAGCATGCTCCGGAAGGTATCCCTCTCCTTAACATAACTCTTTGTTTGGGCGACGAGGTTAGCGATCTCGTCACGGTAAGTCTGCACTCGGATTCTCAGCTCCTTCAACTCTTCTTGCTCTTGTTGACGGATGGCATCCTGCTCGCGGGCCTCTGCGCCCTCCATCTTATCCCCAAGCTCTCTCAACATACGGCGGAGAGTGACATTCTGCTCTTGGAGCTCGTGAAGATCCTTGAACGTCATCAAATTGCGACTGATGAAACGTCCGGTTGGGTTGAGATCAGCAGAAGAGTCATCAATTTCCTGGCGTGCAATCTTCTCGAGTTCCTCTCTATCGTACGTAGTCTCGCCTTCCTTCAGAATGGCATTTTCCAAAACCAAGACCTTAATCTGAGCGCTCAAATCTCTCAGTTGCTGACGCAAAATGTCTCCCTCACGGGCCAATCCCTCCACTTGACCTTGCCACTTCCTTGCCTCCTTGGTTGCATCGTCTCGTTCCTTCCCAGCGGTTTCCAAGATGTTGGACATTTCGACGACAGCATTTTCGAGTCTACCGTGATCTGCACGAAGTTCATCAATTTCAGGCTTGCTGGCCTCAAGATCCTGGACCATCTCGTCTAGAGTCGATCTAAGCTCTTGGTTTGTCTTTTGCTCCATGGCCAGCGATGTCCGCATCTTGTCGTACTCGGTATACATCTGCGTCAGGGTGAGTCCTCCCTTTCCGCGCGACGCTCTAGGTGAAAACGCGCCCACTGGAGTACTGGGACGCATTGGGGTACTGGGCCCTGCGCCATTCAGCGCCGGGCTCATGGATCTCCTTCCAGCAAAACCATCGGATTCGAGCTGGCTGACCGTGAGCTCAAGCTCAGCAACGCGGCGCTCAGCAGCTTCTTTGTCGGCGTGTTCGGTTTCGATTTCCACTCGGAGACGGGAAATCTGCTCCGCAGCATCTTCTCTTGCTTTGTCCAGAGCGAGTTGGCATTCCTTGGCACGCTGCTTCGAAGTCTCGGCAGCATTTGACTGCAATTCGGCCAGTCTACTTGCACTATCCAATTCGATTCTGAACGACTCGGTCGCCTTGATGGCGTCTTCTCTAAGCTGGTTGATGCTGGAAAGCGCTTCTTCATAACGCTGCTCCACCTCATCCAGGCGGCTCTTAAGGGCGTTCTCACTCCGTCTCAATGAGTCAACATTGGCACTGATCTCCTCATTTTCGCGTTGAAGCTCCGAAATTCGGGCGCTCTTCTCCTTGCGAAATTTCAGATACTCGGCGGACTTAGTCTTTAATTCCGTCTCGAACCACTCGTTGTTTTTCTTTGTCAATTCCAAATCCTGCTGGAGGCTCTGCTCACGGAACTTAGCGCTGGCGGAGGCAGAGTTTGCGGCCTGGAGGTTCTGCTCGGCGGTGGAGAGTTCGCGTCTCAATTCGATTGTCTTCTTGTGTTGTGTCGAGAGCTCCTCGGCGAGCTTGTCATAGGCTGCGGACTTGGATTCGAGGAGTGATAGAGTGTCTCGGTTGGAAGCTTCGAGTGATGAGATGCGAGATTTCAGTGAGCTAGCTTCGGATTCGTTTGACGTGGAGGACGACTTGAGTGTAGCAATCTCGGATTCCAGGGTAGAGCGAATGTTTTCTGCAGAGAGTAAGTAAACGCGTAGTGGCGGATCCGCATAGGAACTAACCGGACTCGTGGAGTTTCTTCCTTGTTTCCTCGACTTCGGCATGACCCTTCTCGACCGAGCTCTTCAGGACCTTAATCTTGTTGTCTCTGGAGCGAACAGCATTATCGAGTTCCACCTCGAGGCGAATCTTATCAGACTTGAGCTCATCATGCTCGCGTGCTTTTGTGGTAATAGCTTCCAAAAGCTGGTTGACTAGTTCGACCGTAGGAGCTGTGGTGAGGGTGCTCAAAGTCGACTCGGCAATGGCGTAGTGCGACGAAATAAACGGTAACTCAATCGTAGCAGCAGCCATGATTACCATGGGCTGTCCGCAGCGATAGCTGCTGGCAAATGAAGGGTAATGCTATATGACGACAAACAATGGACGAAGTGACGGAACAAGTCACAGTAGGTGAATCGGAATGGGTCTGCTGCGCGTTGAAAGAAATTCCCCTTAGCGAGAGCGCACAGCTTCCAGGTAGCAGACTAAGCCATGGAATAGCGCTGGGAATGATGGACTGGGCACTAGTGAAGGGGAGAAGATGAACAGGGCCCCGTTGCGCGATGAGATGTAACGAACGAGAGGCTCCATGGCTGGGCGGAGCTCTCGATATGGTTAGCGCATGTCAATACTCTCACGTGATGTAATGTCCGCCTCAGGCCGGAACGGCTGCATCGCAAAGTCTCAGGCGGCGATGACGACCTTCTTCCTTCTCTTTCTCTCCCCACATCCCCACTGATTCTATTTACCTCGTCTGTGAGGTAGTCTTGATCTAGGGATTGTCCCCCGGGGTTGGCCCATTGCTCTCTGTTCTCATATGATATAACACAGCCTTTACCAGAGCTCCTTTGTGCTCTCACAAAGCGAGGCCTCGCCTCAATCTGGCTTCACTGCCCCCTTGGCCTCGATCTTCGTTCTACGTCTCCTTCTCAGGTGTAATCTAGGCACAGCCTTACCACCGCCAACATGTCGCATCTTCAACAGCAGCTGAAGAGCTTCAACGCTGGTGTTATGGACTATGCAGCCCGAATGCCCCAACAGCGTCGTTTCGTGCACAACGCCAACAACACTTCAGCGAGCAGTTCCCAGCTTCCCTCCTCTACGTCTACACCTACTCCAAGCGACGATGCGAGACGCAAACGGCACGATGCGGATATCGTTTACTCGCAGCCTGCCAACACCGGCACAGGAAAGGATATTATGACGCAAGTTGTCTTTGCCATCGAGCACATGAAGTCCAAGGGAATTCCGCTCAAGTTTGCCGATATTGTCTCCTACTTGTCCCTTCAACATCGGGCCAACGACCAAGGCTATGTTCAAGCACTGCGGAGCATTCTGCAGATGCACGAGAAGGTCCAGTACGATCCCAGCGGCGCAAATGGCGAAGGCACTTTCAGCTTCCGACCCCCGCACAACATTCGTACTGCCGAACAACTCCTCCAGAAACTCCAGTCCCAGTCGACTGGTGCGGGAATGAGTGTGCGCGAACTTCGCGAGGGTTGGCCCAACGTAGAGGACACGATCAACAAGCTCGAGAAGGAAGGCAAACTGCTGGTAACCCGGAACAAGAAGGACGACCATGCCAAGATGGTTTGGGCCAATGATCCATCCTTGATTCAGCACTTTGATCCTGAGTTTCGTCAGATCTGGGAGAAGATCAAGGTTCCTGATCAGCAGGCTGTCAAGGAAGAGCTGGAAAAGGCGGGTATTTTACCTACCAACAAGAACAAGGTTGTTAAGGCCCGGCCAAAGATTGAGAACAAGAAGGTGAAAAAGCCACGGCGGAGTGGGAAGACCACCAACACTCACATGATGGGCGTTTTGAGAGATTATTCGCACCTCAAACGGTAGTGCTTGGTTTCGTCGCCCCCTGGTTCCGAAAAGTGAGCCACTGTCTTTTTGGTTTTTCTTTTGCTTGGGGCTTACATTGCATTATACTGGCGTTTGTAGGGGTATTAGACATGGGGTTGTTCAATGGTTACCTGTACAATTATATTAGCAAAATCGATACCCGGATAATCATATGGTTATAGAGGCTTGTCCAGGTTTCTGGTTAGATGTTATAATCTACTACTTCAGTAGGAAGGAGTGATATTATCTAGTTTTGTTCAACATATGTATACATTCGATAAGTTGATATCCAAGCCAAAAGCTACTAACTCTATTGACGAAGCCAACGTCCCTCCAACCGTGCACCCTCCATCTAGTAAGTATATACACCCAGCCAATTTTCGAGTTGTTTTTCCCCTTGAATGCAACGAGGTCCATCCGGTCCCATGAGGTAAACCACGAAAGAGAGTGAATATGAAAGGTATGAAACAAGACAGTAGAAAGCACGCATGTTAAGATGCTCCAACAAGAACAATATGGAACAAGACGACATGCAAGAGAGGCGACGAAAAAAAATAAATCATGTATGAAGAATCAATCAACACTCACTCACTCTCACTCAGTGTCCATTAACGGCAGCAGCACCCTCCACCTTCTCAACATACTCCACCAGATCCTCAATTGTACACACCTTGATCCCCCACTTCTTGCCAAATCTCAAACACCCATCCCGTCTCATCATCCCATTGTTGCCTCCAATTTCCGGAACTCCCTGTACGACCTCTCCATCCTCGACAAGTTCCGCGATGACACCCGCCTGCGTCTTGCCTGCCAACCGACAGAACTCCACTGCTGCCTCAGTATGTCCCTTGCGTTCCCTGACACCTCCGGGTTTAGCCTGTAGCGGAATTACATGGCCGGGTCGTCGCAGATCCGCTGCCGTGGAGGTGGGAGATCCCAAGATCCGACAGGCAAGGGCGCGGTCCTGTGCCGAGATACCTGTTGTTATGGAGGGATCAGCTGCGTCGACGGAGACGGTATATGCGGTTCCCTTGGGATCGGCGTTCTCGGTAACCATTTGGGGGAGGGCGAGTCGGGCGGCTATTTCGGGGGTGACGGGGGCGCAGATCAACCCACTGCTCTTTCATCGTTAGCATAGATGATCTTGTTGAGTAACATTTGATATGCTGGTGGGGGGTGGGGGAGATGGGGGTTTCACCTTGTGTGGCGAACTAGGAAGGCCATTTGCGCCGGAGTGATGGAGTCGGCGGCGATGATGAGATCGCCTTCATTTTCGCGGTCTTGGTCATCGAGCACGATGATGAATTCACCGTTCTCTAATGAATTGGTGTGATTGTTAGTTATATGGGTGTAGTATGTATGTGTTATGGGTGTGGTGGGATGGACTTGCCCCGCGCTGGCGCGGGTGGGAGGTTCTGGAGCTGGGTGACTCACTGAAGGCTGCTATTGTGTCCTCAATAGAGTCGAATTGAAGGGTTGGGTCCGAAGGAGAATGCATGTTGACTGGTGGTTCGGGTTTGGTTGTCTTGTATCAAGGAGGCGGTTGTCTTGGAGGATTGTTCCCCTCGTTGCTTTGCGGAATTGGAGGCGGGGCTGAGGGAATGGCTAAATGCTACCTTGAGGGTAACTGGTTCCTCTGATGGAATGGGGAGACTGGTAGGTTTGAAATTGATGGTGCTGTCCACGAATTGAGCCCAGTTTAGGTGCGAAAGCTCGAGGGTTTATAACAATTGCGCCGAGTACACTGTGCTTTGCGATTCCGTCGCGATCTTGAGTGGGATGACTGTATCTTCGGGGCGGAGACTCGGAGACTCGGATTCGGGGGAACGCGGGGAGGGGAGGACAGAGGGAATGGGATTTCGCCCTTACTTTTGAAATGAGGTAATTGAAGAAGCTGTTTATGGGATATGGTAGAAATTATGTGTAACTGAAAGCAAAGAAGTAGAAGCGGAGCCCTTCAAAGAGACCGAGAGAATGGGAAGGAAAGGCAAAACCCGTGGGGGCTCACTAATGGTTTGTCAGAAGCCAGTCATCGCGGCAGGCCGAGGCCGTTGTGAGATTCTCGCCGCACCCGAAAACAGTGGAACTAGGCAATTCATCGGACAAATGTAAGGGGCAAACGGCCAGAAAACAAAGTGTAATCTTGTATATCTGATCTAAATAGGATCACTCGCGGGTTCTATCTAAGCACAAGGGTATCGCTACCATAACATCAAGCCCGAACTGGAGGTATATTCAACCAAACCAAGGAATCATGCATGAAGGGGTACGTGCAGAATCTTGAAAAGCCAAGTATGCGTTAATCAGATGCGCTTCATCTATTTCACTGGAGGAAAACATCATCCTCAAATCACAGCCCCAGGCCCCCCATCCGTCTCACTTCGTCGGCTTGCCTCTCCAGTGCCCTGCGCATCATCGTGGCATATTCATCTTCCCGCCGACGTAGCTCCCGCCGTTTGTTCCGTCGCTCTTCACGATCCGCTTCCCCGATATTTCCATTGAGATTCATAGCATCATCTTCTTCGTCCGAATCTGGAACCATGTCCGGGAGGTTTGAGAAATGGACGCGTCCGATGTGTTCTCCTGTCCAGACAAGTAATTCATCACCTGTCAAGCTGCCGCCGGTCGGGAGGATCTTTCGAGCAACTTCGCCCTCGCTGCGAGACCGCGATAGGCTACCCCATAATCCGAATGTCTGTTCTTCCTCTTCACCGTTGGTACTAGCGTTGCTTCCCAAATGAGTGGACGTTTCCCCGTTGCGCTGTGGGTAGTATCTTCGCTGCGGTTGGTATGAATTAATGTTTAGGCGACGAACTTCGGAACGTCCATCACGCTCAACCCATTTGATATTGCCGTCTGCATCGGAGTAGACAATTCGGGTCCCGTGTGATTCGACTGAGAGCACCTTGGATCTAGCGACACTCTGCCGATTTTGGTACACTGTAGACAGGTTGGACGAGCAGCCCGATGGATCGCTCTTGGCGTTGGTGTTGGAGGGCGTGAGATCGTAGAGCTCAAGAGAACCCCGCCCTTTGTAGTCGCCGCAGGCCACCAATTTATGGGATGCGGGAAATTCAGAATTGGGAGAGACAGGGAATCGCGGCGCCGGAACAGCAGCAAGACCGCAGAGTTGACCACCAGAGTGAATTGTGTTCTGAAGCCGTGGGAAAAAGCGACGGTCATACTGTAAGATGCTTGGAAAACGGCCGGCGAGGAAGATCGAATTCACGTGCGGTGCGGGAGGGTGTAGAAGCGAGAGAGGTCCTGGCTGGAATAAGGGTGCATAGTTGTCACTGTTTTTTGAGAGATCAGGGCTTCGTATCCGGTGCGGGGGTTGTCCGTTCGGTTGTAGCTGCAAAAGAGGTGAATCGGGCGGAGAATAGATCTCGGATTTGGGGACTAGCGAGACGGTCGGCTCCTCACAGCGTAGAGTGATAGCCTCCTGCTCCTCCGTCGCTGACATTCTGCCATCGTAGATGTGAAGACTCAGAGTGGTAGCCACCGTCAACGGTACAGAATAATCCGTCTCCTGGGACAAGGCAAAAACGGACCAAGGGAAGCGTTGTTGGGAAATAACAGTGAGACTTTCGAGATCTACCTCGTTTAGAATATTCCCGACAGCCAAGTAGGCCCTCCGACGCATAGAGTCTACGCTCACACATTCTCCGAGATTCACGAATTCCAAGGCTTGCTTTGCTCCAGAGTTGTCTCGTCTGCCAAACCGGTTGGCCATCAGTATCCCCGGCGAGCTGACCCCAAGAACCTTACCCTTGGTGCTCTGAGATCCAATCGAATGCGAGTGATTGAGATCCCAAATGCAGACACTACCGTCATCAAGGGGCGCAACGACTTTGTTCTGTCGAGCAGTACTCCAGTCACGGAGCAGTCCCATTCCTTTAACCTCTCGGTATTCCCTTTTCCCACCCTGTGATACCCTGGAGAAGGGTTGCTGCATCCAACTAAGTGAAATCGGGCCATTTCGAGCAATGTACTCCGAGTACCAGTTCACCTCCTCCCCTTCGTAAGACGGATCCCACGACGCCGCCGCTCTGGATCTGTGCCCATAAGACGGCGTTTTATCCGAGCCGTTTGATTTACTGTCTCTGAGCCCAGACGCGCCTGGCTGTATCAGCGATCGAAGCGAAGTTTGGCCTAATGAGCTGAGGGAAGCCGTGGAGTTGGTGACCAGGCTCTCGGAGGTCTTGTTGGTAGCGGAACGCAAGGCTCCGGAAGCGCTCCATGACTCTTCGAAGCAGTGGAGTCTCCAGAGATTGTTATCCCGGGCCACGGAGAATAGCCGCCTCGAGACGGACTGGAGTTGTACCCGCTCGTGTGGGGTGAGATCTAAGGGTGCGTCAGCTAATGCTAATGAAGGTCTAGCACATGGCATGAAACCGGTGATGTGGGGTAACCTGGACCCTGGAAGAAATGGGGGCAAACAGCGTACAGTCAATAATCTCGCAGAGGATCTCTACGGGGAGTTTCTCCATGGGTGAGACTGGGAAAAGAGAACCATTGAGGGCCAACGGGTCTGACTCATTTAGCTTGTGCGACGGAGGGTGTAAGCAAAGGCCATAACTGTTTCTTGGGGATGAAGCTCCATTTTATCCCCCCACAATCCGCAATCTAGACCGTCGTCACGTGGGGAATGCGCAGGCCGACAAGCAACAGTTCAGTCTAGCATCGCCGATCAACTTCACACGTAACCGATAAAAACTGCTAAGGCATATAGAAAGGCTGATGTGGCTTACGTAGGTTGGTCTAGAAGTTCAATTGAATTATTCTGCCCTGTAACCTAAAAGCTCTTGTTGCATTTGGAATGCCGGATACTACATTCCAGCGCTATCATAGGCGGATTACTAGTCCTATATATAGCAAAGTCACACCGCACGGATTCTTTATGATTCTTGAAATTTCCGAAGGCCTTCCATTCACTTAACACTACTAATATCAACTAAGAGCCAGAACCTGATAGGCAGCCAAAACCTTTTCCTTCCCTACCCAACCCTTACCCAACCGTCATAAATGGCATTACTCGTACATTAACCGTCAGACGTGAGACCAGGCAATAACAGCAATAGCATGGGTGCCTGGTCGAGGTACATAAGCATGATCCTGGCTGTATCCTAGCAGTCAGGCTTGTAGACGGCGTCCTTGCAAAGCACGGCCACCTTCTTGAAGAAACGCCGCCATTCCAGCGGATCGCCCTTCACCTTCATGAACTCGATCTCGAATAGGCCCTCGGAGACACATTCGATCAAGACTTTACCCTGCAGAGTGCACATCCTTCCATCACGAGTTACGATACGAAGCATTGCGGAAGTGTCCCCTGCGGAAACGGCGGGAACCGCAGGAACCGGAACCCCTAAACGATGCAAAGCCTCGCAGATGAGAGGAACTAGGATCTTGAGCTCCCACGTAGAGAAGAATCGTGTCATGGGACGAGAAGGCACGATGTCATGGAATCGCTGCGCTTTCTGCGTCCGACTCAGGGGTACGGACGGATGAGGCGAGAATTGTGACATTGACGGCTCATCCTCTAGATGGTCGAGGGCCGACATGTCGTCGGCAGAGAACGGTCGCCCCAGGGGTTGTGTTGATGAGAACGCATCCGCCACTTGCGGGGTATCCCAGTCGACCAGCATATCAGTCCTCGGCATCTCCGGCTGCGTTGATGAAATCCTTTGTTCAGCATCAATCCCATCACCCAGATCGATATCCATTCGACCCCCACCAAAACTACCCCCATGGGGTTGAGCGAAAGGATCTTGGGAAAAGTCGATATGGAGTGACTCGAACATGGTTGTAGCTAAGTTGATCGGATCCCTTAATGTGCCATTTCGGGATAGGTATTTGTTCGGTCGGGTATACCAGGGATGTCTCCGAACGTCCTCCAGAGAAAAGCGGTTAGAGGGGTCGATGTTCAGCATTCCACGTAGTAGCGAAAGAGTCTCTATAGGCAATTGCTGCCAAAGCTCATCGGATGTGCGTCCGTTTGTTGCGAGGTATTCCTGAAATTCGTAACTGGTCTCTGTCGGACTATCCCACGGGGTGTTTCCAGCCAAGAGGACAAACAGGACGATTCCGCAGGACCAGATGTCCACTAGGTCCGGTCGGTAGCCTGCACCTTTCATCATATGTTTGCTACTGCAAGATATCACCTCTGGTGCAATATATGGAGGACTCCCACAGAAAGTTGTAGACAACTTCGTCACGCCCTTGTACTCGAATAACGTGGCTAGCCCAAAGTCTGCGATTTTCAGGTTCCCGTCGGCTGTCAAGAGCATATTTTCGGGCTTGATGTCGCGGTGGCCCACGCCCTTCGAATGCATATAACCCACGGCACTTATCAGTTGCGAGAAGTATACATGCGCGATGTCCTCGCCAACGCCCTCGTCAGCCTCGATCTTGTCGAACAGATCGCCACCCTCGGCCAGCTCCATCGCAACCCAACGCCAGATGTCATCTTCCCCAGTTTGGAAGAATGAAATTATATTGTTATGATCCCCGATATGCTTGTGGACTGTCGCCTCCATTTGTAGCTGACGCGGGCTGACCTTTCCATGACGGGCGGCGTACTCTTTGTGGATGAACTTGACTGCGAAAACGGGATTGTCTGTGTAGGTGGGGACGGCCTTCTTGATGCTGCACCGTAATTCTTCGTCAGCAAGTGCTTGAGGTTTCATACAGCAGAGCACAATCGATGAAGTCAATCTTACCAGGCGTAAGCACCCTGACCAATTGTTTTGGAAACGATGCGAAATGGCAAGTCATTCGGCAGCGGGGCCAGCTGAGAATGGTGCATGTTGACGAAGATTCACGAGAAGGACGAAATATGACAGATCAACTGAGATTCACAGGTCTTGCCATTTAGGGGGGGGGGAGTCAATATTGAGCCATGATCGTGTGACGGTGGCGAGTATCAATGCAAGGGCGATGGAAGGAGAACGAAGCTGAAGAGAACGCGCTGGGCGGAACGCGAGAGCCACTTTATCCTCTTTGGGTAATCTGTTGATCGGCTGCCTGGCACAGCCTTTAGTGGACCCAACATGATGGATGGGGAGGAAAGGGAATATTCCGACAGAGAGATGGAATCAAAGATCAGTAAGACAGGAAAATAGTTGAAGCTATTTGACTTGAGTGAGGAATGCAAAGACCAGGAGAGATGCAGCTACGAGCATTATATCGACTAATTGACCGCCTGATCTGCCCTCGACTTAACAGACACACTGGCCACGCTGCTTTTGCTGGCTCGATCTGGACCCGCAGCAGCCAATAATGAAGTCCAACTGTAGGGGAAAGATCCGGAGTCGCACCGAAACGACACCACCTTTACTTTGTATGAACTTGCATCGACACCGGCCAATATTCCACTTAACCGAAAACAAAATTAGAAAAATTGTAGGGAAAATGGTACATCATCACTTCTTCTCCTTACAAGTACCTTATAGAGGTCCCATCACGGGAGAATCAGCAGAAAACTGAGTTTCGCGATGACAATATGACTAGCGACTCACAATAACTTCGCAAGCGTGACGGATGAAGATGATCTGGACCGGTCATCTGGTGGAGCCCCAAAGAATCAGTTGGCGGCGGCGTTGCCGGGCGGATGGCCGAGTAAACAATGAAAGACCGAACTTCCCCTCCACTATTGTCAACCGGACATGAACCCACTTTTATTCTTCCTCCCCCCCTGCTTTCTATCTCTCTTCAAGATTTTGAGCTTGACTACTTCAGTAATACTGGCAGACAACATTTTTCCATTCCTCCACCTTCTTTGCCCAACGTTCCATCAAGGCTTGTTCTGAGTTCACAGCATCCGGGGATTCATCGGGTGGGTCAATCCGCTTCCCCTCCAGCCAACTGTCCCGCTGCATTCGGAGCCAGCGTCATTCCAGACAAACCCTCTTCTTCTTCCTCTTCCTTTCTCTTCCTACCGATTACGACGGTCCGTTCAACTCTACCTGGCATTCCTCCCATCCCGGAAACTCTCGTCATCGTCTCTTCCTCTTAAACCCACCGTTGCTTCCGCTATACCCCCGATCTCTTTGCACTTCTTCATAATGGACTACAGCATGGAAGACACTCAGAACTCGGCTCCTGACGCCCACGAGGCGTCCAAGCTCAACTCGTCAGCCCAGAGAACCGACATTCAGAGCGTCACCAAACGGTTCGTACCGCGATGCTGAATGCAGCCTTCAAATCGCTCACTTTCCCTCCTCTGGAATCTTGCATACTGATTGTCATTCTATCTCGCCAGCCTCCAAGCCGAGCTGATGCAGCTAATGCTCTCCCCCTCTCCGGGAATCTCGGCCTTCCCTGACGCCGACGGCAACCTCCTCTCCTGGACTGCCACTATCAGCGGACCGGCTGAAACTCCTTACGAAGGACTTACTTTCCGTCTTTCCTTTGCCTTCCCCAACAACTACCCTTACGCTCCCCCTACTGTTCTATTTAAAACTCCCATCTACCACCCTAATGTCGACTTCTCCGGCCGTATCTGTCTGGACATCCTGAAGGACAAGTGGAGTGCCGTCTACAACGTGCAGAGTGTTCTCCTTAGTCTGCAGAGTCTGCTGGGTGAACCTAACAAGTAAGACGATACCACATCGCAACATTCCAGTTCATGCTAACAGCTACTTAGCGCGAGCCCTCTCAACGCCCAAGCTGCTGAGCTCTGGGACACCGACCAGGAAGAATACAAGAAACACGTTATGGCCCGGCACCGCGACATCGAAGACATCGAGTAATTGGTTCGTCTATAATCGTCGTCGTCCGTTCGGTTGTTCCCGCAGACATGGGACGGACCGACTTGCATTGCATGAGATCGGGGTCTGTGCGTTTCATTTGGGGGCAACGGTTGCATGGTGCATTCTAATCTTCGTCGTAACGAAGTCATGAGTTCAGCACCGATGGTTTTTCAGGAGTTTATGCGTTCGGGGAATTCTCGTTTGGGACCACAATTGGAATGGAAATACAGGAGCCCGCGCGTGTCCCGGGACAAATACCCTGCTTTGATTTTACATTCGTTGTTATTGTTACCTGCACATGATGTTGGGTTCGTTGGTAGCTATTACGTAGGCAGTCACTGATCAAAGAGATAGCTTCCATTGTATTTTTCGATCAATATAAGTGTTGATATTGTCTATACTAACCTAGTAGCAGAATACATAGGAGCTACTATTGCCATCGCCAGGGTGAAAAGTAACCCTGCCGACAATATATCCACCATAACCAGGACTATTAAGGCACGACAGGAAAGTCTTTTGCTCTAGAAGAGTGTCCTCCACAAGCAAGCACAGCAAATACTAACCAATAAACAACCCATGATCCATTGTTCTACCGCTATTTACTCACCCCAATGTTACTTTCCTAGATATCACGGAGTACACATAGTACTACATAGCTACGACTCCACACCTCTGCAATAAGTAGTCCTAGAAAGATAGCTGCTGCCCTAACTAACATCTCATCGTCTCTTGATCCAATTCATTGCGCTATGCTACAAAATTACATGTAATCCATAGCCCAGAGACTCTTAAGAAAGTGAAAGCATCAGCACCTTCCTAAAGCAGGTGAAGAGCGGGTGAAGAGCGGCAACGTCTTCCGGACTTGTCGATGCCCCTCGGAGATCTTCCTCTTACATCTACTTTACACGCAAACAGACAGCTAGAAAAATGGCCAATCCAACGTTACTCCTTTTATCCTAATGCTGCAGAGATCAACTGCCATCCCAAACCGAACAACTTTCACTTAGGTAAACATGGCGCTAGATCTATTACCCGCAGCACTCTAAATAGCAATCATTCCTGCAATCGCCGCGCTCATAAGTGTGCTGATCGCTCCTGTTATCATTGCACTAAGCGCCACGCGAGATACATCTCCTGCCCGTTCGGGAGCCAGTTGTGCCAGAACTCCGATCTGGTTTCCTAGGGAGCCGATGTTCGCGAATCCGCAGAGGGCGTACGTGGCTATTAGTCTTGATCGCGGAGATAGAGTTTGGTATTGCGGGTCGGTTTGAAGGGCTGAGTATGCTATGAATTCGTTCTAAAGGTTGTATCCCTTGTTAGGGGTAGGTTCTGGGTATTGGAGAAGAAGCTTACCATCACAAGCTTCATGCCGATTAGTTGTGCTACTTTCAGGAGGTCATCATCCCGGGAAACACCCAAAAGGAAGGAAACAGGGTAGCAGATATATCCCATAATGAGTTGGATCGTCAAAGGAGGATTGTTGATATTCAGGTAGCGTCCCCACCAGGTGAGAAGACCGTTGGCTAGACCGACCAGAGAAATGATACAAAGTAGGTTGGCGGTAATCATGCCCGCGATTTTGATACCCATCCAGGCGCCATTGGCAAACGCATGAAGGGTGTTTGCGGCTTGATGCTCTTTGTCTTCCGGGACGGTGACATGGCTTGCTGTGAGGGTTTCCTCTTTTTCGGGCCAGCGTATCTTGGATGCTGCCAGGGAGGCGGGAATGCTCATGACGCAGGAAGATACAAGGGCTTGAGGATTGACGCCCATGCCGATGTATGCAATGAGACCAGAGCCGGCGATGGTGGCAAATCCAGAGGTCATAGTTTGATGAATTTCTGCCATGGTCAGGTGCGGTACAAAGGGCCTTATAAGCATGGCTGATTCCCCCTGCCCGATGAACGGGGAGGCCGCTGCAACAACCGCTTCTGCCCCGGAGACACGCATCGACCAGAAAAAGAATGTCGCAAATTTGCGAACGAACCATTGTAAGATGCCGGCATGATATAGGAGCTGCACAAGAGATACGAAGAACATAATTGCAGGGATAACACTAACGATGAACCATCCTTTGTGTTTCTCGGCCCAGCCTGTCTCGATGAGGAAGTCAACACCTTGCTCTGCGAACCCTAGTAGCTTCTGGGCTAGGGTCGATATAAAGTTAAAGATGTCGTATCCCGCCTGTGTCCGCAGGACGAATAGAGCCACAAGGAATTGAACCAACATGCCGACGATGACGGTATGCCAGACGATATTCTTGTGGTCCCGAGAGAAGAGCCATAGGATGAATAAGAAAACAATCAGCCCGAATAGGCTAACTGCTCTGTCGGCTCGCGTGTTTTCCGGTGTATCCGCAGAGACAAAACAACCGACCATAATCACGGCAATTGTCATCAACGCTGCACCTGGTATACGAAAACTTGGAGGCACATAGCTCACAATACGTGAGGCGGTCTGTTTCCAGATCCAGTAAACCGGTCTGGTGAGCACAGAGATGGGAAGATAGAGAAAAAGAATACGCAGTGTGATAGCCAGATAGACGAGAAAGGGGATTAACCATCCTAGGTCATCACGGTGAAGGACGAGCCCCGTGACCCACCACCTGGGGATTAGGAATAGGTGAGCTTGCAAATATAAGGGGTTGAAAACGCTGCAATCGAAGCTCACCCTGTGAAAAGTATCAGTATCCCAGCATATGCCACATGCCTGGAGTACCTGGGCATGCAACGCTGATACTGTTGCCGAGGAGTGTGGCTTATGTCCGCTTCTTCGATATTATTTTGTTTGCCCTGATGTTCTTCTGTGGGTAGCTTCTTCATGTCTGGGGAACTGATTTCATCGCCACGGGGGGGTTCTGAGTTACCTGCATGAACACCTGCAGTCTCATTCAAATTGCTGCAAGCCTGTGACATGACTGTGGTCTTCTGGCTAATCGCCAGGGCTTTCTCATCTGCCATCATCTCTGTGGTACTAACTTCTCGGGGAGGAGACGGTGAGTTAGTCACGGATCCAAGGGATAAGATGCTGTCCCATGGTGCATCTGCAGCCTCTCCTAAGTGATTTGCGGGGAAGAATGGCACGCGAACAGAGGGTGTCTTATGGTGGGCTTACGGTGAGACACGTCTGATAAAGAAATGAGGAGACCTAAGCAGCCTATGTTGCTCCAGCCATGATCAAGCCTCGAGGTTGTACAACGTGGGTCAAAAAGCTCTATCGACGGGCAAGACGCATTATGCCAGGGATGGAGTCGCGGTCACTCTGGCGGTCTACCCTTTATACTTTCTCGTCCTTGTGTCACCTGGGACCTTTACTCTTGCTGTCACTGGCTGTGTATCCAGGGACGAGCAATTTTGCGTGGTGTTCTCTTTCATCCAGGTAATTGTGCGGAGTAGTGTAAGTTTATTGATGACGACTGAGAAAACTATTCAATCTTGCCTTCCGGCCATTAGCCTAATCCTAACTCTTTGCGCTGAAGGGGCTAAGTAATATGCTTCCTGATGACATGTCTATGACCGGTCACATGGCTCATTATTGCATCGACTTGCAATGCTTGCCCATTTAGTTGTAGCTCGAATACAGTCGGTCTGATTGGCCGGAGAAGGGTGTGGTGTGCGCCGTATCGTGGTACTAGTATGCATGCTGCATCAGAACAATAATCCTGCAAATCCCGTGAGCTGTAAGTTATTCTTTTTTTTATTGTTTTTGTGTATGTGTGTGTGTGTGTGTGTGTTTTTATTGTAAATCTCACATTGATGCAAACTTGGTCCCGGTGACGAATGTTGCTACTAACTCTTATTTCCGAAGCATTGGGGGGAAGACACAGACTTCCTGCTTTTGACCTCCTCTGGACCTCTTTAGTATCGAAGAGTGCGGAAAATATTTACCAGTGAGGTGCCACATGGCAGAAATGTTTTTGCAATTGCTATGGATGTCCCATACGTTTGGCCATGACTCCTAGTCATCCACCTGGCTGGCTACCATTGATCAAACTTCGGAGAAATACGACGTTGCAGCCAACGATTTCATCACGGAATTATATAAAAGATCAGTACGCTTGACTAGGACCTGACAATGCTATGAGGAGCACATCGAGACAAGAAAACAAGAAATCACTAGCAGTTGATTATTCGGTCTCCAGAAAGCAGTGGAAATAAGCCAATAAGTTGTGTTTCTCGTTCATCTTGTCTGATTTCTGGACTCTCGAATCCTCTATCGGCGAAATATATGTTCATGACTAACAGTTTTGAACACTGTGTGCATGAATAGATGATGCATGGCCTGCGAGTGCTTAAATTCGTGGTAACCTTCACGTCTGGACGTCCGGAGCGGAGGCAAATGGATTATATGGAAGATGGTATGGACACCTGCTCTTTCGCGAAACAGTACTTGACTCCATTTGCTTCTATATAATAACAATTTTGGTGATTTTGTTCCTGCGACCTGTGCGGCAGTTATATATATTCATCCCCAACGCTTGTAGTTAATACTGGGAAAGACGGCAAGACATTACTCGGCAGCAGGACGGACGCTACGCTGGAACAGAGCCCAGACCTCATATGGAGTGTTTACTGCGAGTTGCAATTTGTCTGAATGGCCTATTCCTGCATGCGGCCTGCGACGCTTGAAACGTTACATTGAGGGAAACGGCAAGCGGGTTGGAGCAAGGAAACTCGTTGGACTGTGAGATGGGGATGTACAACCTGACTGCAAGACATGGATGGTAGATATATATTGCCGTTGACTACCACACTGCAGTACCAGCCTGGACGGATTACATTCAGCGGATCCTGGAATCATTGAAACGGAGAAGCCGATATATGATCAGTTGTGTGCGATACACAAGGCAGAAACTCCAAAAAGATCGACCGGTCGGTGCAGTGGACGCAACCGTTGGACATCACCGACCGCATCGGTATGCCCTTTCAATTGAACACCAATTACAGCCGAACATTTTTGACCTGACTGGGTCATAACGACGCGACAGACTGCTTGTGTGCAGGGAGGGAAGACAAAAAAGGTCGTGCCCGGGATCGAACCGGGATTGCTGGAATCAGAATCCAGAGTGATAACCATTACACTACACAACCTGTTGCTGTGATAGACGGGTTGCTTTTTAGCCCTACAACCTAAGAAATTCAGAAAATCAAGAAACAAGGTCGTGATATGACCTCATTGTTTTCGCCAGCTCAAGGTACCTAAATCGACTCTACCCCGCAAATCTGTTTCACACATGCTACAGTAAGCATAGTTTGCACAACATGGAGCCGCAGTCGAATGAGGAGTGGCAAATCGAGGAGGGCATCCCCCAAGTTGAAGATCCATTTATCCAGCAATATTTGCGGGGTCGGAGTTCGCTTATTCTGGAAGAACAAAAGCAGCGGCATGGTGGGTAGTATCACGCTCAACATATTTACTCGGACTTGGCTAATTCAAGATACTAGATAGCAACCTTACCAAGGCTTTACCGCCAACAGCTGCTAGAGCTTGCAATATTGTCGCCAGAATCCGCGACCGGGAGCTCCATCAGCTGTCTACTTCGTCTGGTTTAGATGATGCTCGCTTTCCCGAGGCCAAGTCCCTGGATTGGGATAGGGTGCAGAAGACAAAGCTCTGGAGAATCATCAAGGCAATGCCTAAAGGATCTTTGTTGCATGCTCCGTTACATGCCATGATCAATGCGGATTTTCT
This sequence comes from Aspergillus eucalypticola CBS 122712, assembly GCF_003184535.1. Lineage (NCBI taxonomy): Eukaryota > Fungi > Ascomycota > Eurotiomycetes > Eurotiales > Aspergillaceae > Aspergillus > Aspergillus eucalypticola. The sequence goes on along the minus strand of NW_020290303.1, from coordinate 236,463 downwards.
AATTGATGTGGCGTTCGCTACCCCGGGAATGTGTGTCTTTGCGACGCAGCCTTTACTATCCCAGGATGACTTGGATGAGAAGCTCTTCGCCTTTCAATACTCGTTAGCGGCGTCAAAAGACTTGGAAGACAGACCTACTGTGTGGTCGTCTGCGTACGAGCCCTCAAGTCCTATCACACTGAAAAAGGCGGCCTCTTCTTTTCCGTATGGGGGAGAGGATGGGTTTCGTGACTGGCTGCGAAGCCGATGTATCCCTCAAGCGGGGCGTGCGAATTATCATAGCCGTGCGATGCCGATTGTGAATTCTCTGCTCAGCTACGAGCCCATCCTGCGGGCATGCTTGCAACATGTATTTGCTCGGCTTGGGAGCGATGGGATTAAATACGCGGAGTTCAGGATGACTTTTACTTTCCCATATCGCAAGGAAGGGAAGGATATCCCCGAAGAAGGCCATAGCGATTGGTGCCACGTGTTTCAGGAAGAGCTTGCACGTTTCCAAGGGACGCAGGAAGGGCAAGGGTTTTACGGAGCGCGGATTATATGGACCTGTCCCCGCTCATTGTCAAAGCGAGACATTGTCGAGAACATGAAAGATTGCATCCTGGCAAAGTATGATTATCCCGATACGATTTGCGGATTTGATATGATAGTGGATAAGGATGATCAGCACTCGCTCACTGATCTGGTTCCCATACTATTCTGGTTCCGCAAAGAGTGTTCTGCAGAGGGCTTGGATATCTCATTCTGCTTCCATGCTGGCGAATCCCTGAGAAATGGGGGAGATCAAGGTTTGTTCGATGCTATTCTGTTGGGCGCGCGGAGGATATGCCAAGGGCTCTCGCTCAGCCAACATCCATTACTGATCGAGCTAATCAAGGAGAAAAAAATCCTGATTGAGTGCAGCCCGCTCTCAGATGAGATCCTTGGACTCACCGACAGTATTCAGACGCATCCTCTACCTGTCCTATTAGCTCGTGGTGTTCCTGTATCTCTTGGTATTAATGCGCCGGGCTTGCTCGGTGAACCAAACGACTTGACCCGACAGTACTGGCAAGCGCTTCAAGGGATTGACAGCATGGGTCTTACGGGCCTTGCAATGATGGTGGAGAACTCCATCCGGTGGAGCTGCTACCAAGACCAGCCCTCGGCGGAGTGGCAGTCCGATCTTCGGGAAGGGATCTTGGGGGAGGGGACGAAGGCTAGCCGTTTGCAGGAATGGTATGCAGAGTTTGAGAGATTTTGCCAGTGGGTTACAGAGGAATTTGCGGAGGAGGAAGGTGAAGAGCAAGACTGAACTGTTTCACATTCCACCCATAGTGTATCCGTCAACAGCCATTCCCCAAAAGTTGCATTAAACCTTCATAATGAAGGGGGTACGCTTAGTAATGACATAGCGGTATGCCGAGATGAATAAGCAGAACGTGCTTGTTATGCAAAGCAACAACGCTTGCAGCTTTTCAGGAGAACATTGCCTCATCGCAGGAGTCATTAGTTTGGCTGGTCGCAGGTAGAGTGGAATTAAATGTAGACTAGAGTAGAATATGATCAGCGTCCTGGTGAGCAGAGTCATGTCGGCTGCTACTTGCTGCATGATTCATTGAGTGGAGGTCAAACTCCAGAAGAGCGGATGATGGACTACTCCACGAGCCAGTGCGATAAGGTGGACAAAGGAGAGAGATTCTGCAGCACGATGACCGTTGATTTGTTTCTTCTTCATCTTCGATAACACCTTGATTATTATTTACTTTTTCTTCCACTCTCGTGGTAAATTTTGAGTTATTATTTTCCGTTTTTATCACCGTTAGGCCGAGGCTAAATAAACAGTGTCGAGAGAAGTCCACCAGACGCCGAACGAATCGCTCATTTGCCATGATTCGGCTGGCAGTTGCTTGCCCGGCATTTGCACTTCAGCCAGCTGTTCTGGATATTTTCCCGGAGCCGAGTGCTCATCCTCTGGTTGGCAATTCGTAACCCTCCATGAGGCGATAAGTTCGACGTAAGTGTGAGTTGTCATGGTGTGATTTGGGGAGGCCCGGCCCAAGCTCCGCCTGACTATTGCGGTTGATCTTCGCTATCTCTCCTCCTCCACTAGCGCCTACATCCCCGAACGTCATCCTTCCCTCCGGCACCTTCAGCAAACCCTCCGCATTTGTTCCCCCGACACACTTGTTGTGCTGGTGCCTGTCCCAGGAGCAAGGCATCTCTCAACTTCCCGATCGTCTCTTTCCTGTCCTTGTTGCCTTATTATGTTTTTTGCTCAGATGACAGCTGCCATCTTCAAATGAGCCCCCGCCGGCTCCTTTGCCCCCCCACAAAATGGCCTACTTCTTGCCGTCGTTCTTCCAAAAGCGATTGCTCCGATATGCGTTATCTCGTCTCGGCCTTGTCGATACAGAGGCCCTTGACCTGGACAGCCTGGGTATCCGCTGGGGACAGCGAAGTACCGTGGAACTACGAGATATTGGGTTGAGGCTGGATGTAAGTGCACTACTCGTGCCCCCGATGAGCCTAGCTAGCTTCCCTGGCTCTCAATCCGCTGCTGTTCCCCGCTGGGTTTTCGGACATCCGGCATGTGCTAATCAGAAAACTCTATATCGAAATAGAAATTAGCTACGCTTCTTCACCTTCCTCCTTCAAGTGAGCTCGTCAGCGCCCGGGTTCGTTTCCTGAAGATCACCGTCCCCGCGGATATCTACAGCAGCGGCATCATCTGCCAGGCCAGCGGCATCGACGTCCATCTGAGACTACTTTCCGACGACACTCGCCATGCTGGACAAGGCGACAGACCAACAGGGTCTGGCTCTGGCCATGACCCTGCCCCCGATCCGATCATCCCTAATCCGACCGACCTCGCTCAATCGTTCCTCCAGGCTGAACCAAAGGAGGAAAAGGAGGAACTGAAGGCTGCCATAACATCTCAATCTCAGGTCCTTCACCGTACACCCACATCAGCCAGTGATGATGAAGAGGAGCTTGGCTACGGCAATGAGGGCGTCTCCTTGCCGAGTTTCGTTGCTGCGTTCCTTAAAGGTGTCGCAGACCGTCTGCAGGTCCAGGTGGATGACATATCCATCCGAATCGACATGGAGACGAAGCAGGATGCACCACTAAAGAGGCAACCGGAAGATAAGCCTGACTTGGTCACGGGGTTACTGACTGTTGGACAAGTCAAGGTGGATGCTGTGTCTTCGCCATCGAGTGAGGATGAGACTTCCTCACGGAATCAGCGACGGTTGATCTCGTTGTCTGACATCAACGTCGCCTTAGTGTCGGAGCCTGTCGTTTTTTCTAATTACTCAAGGTTCACTGTCCCGATATCTCCAGAGATCACATCTCCGGAGAGTCCTTTGCAGCCAAAGCCGAGCCCTCCCCCGAGCCATGTTTCGTCCCCACCGTCTGAGCACGCGTCTGAAGAGGACACCACACTAGACTTGACAAGGTCGATACTCTTCGAGCCGTCTCGTGGACTATCAGAATCAAAGATAATAGAACAATATGCGCCCGAACATGCGCCCGAACATGCGCCCGAGATGGAAGGATCAGTGTGCACCTACGACGGCAGATTTTCTGACGCCGACACGGAGGAGGAAACCAGGAGTTATGGTTACATGGGAGAGTCGCAGAACCTACCGGTTGACGATGAGATACTGGACAACCCTGCGTATCTTGATTCTGTGATAGATTCGCATCTTCATGATGATGAGCTTGATGGCACTGATCATTTTTCACCGGAAGTCGGTCACCATATTTTGGGCAATGAAGATACCCCGCGCCTTCGAACACCAGAGTTGCACGCCGCCGGATCAGCATCACACTACAGTGATACACAGAATGCTATGATCCTTGCGCCCAGGTCACAGGTACCAGCTGTCACTAGCCTCGCACAGGATCACCTACAACATGCAGAAGCGGTTGACGTTCCTACTCGACCAGCCTTGCCCGCGATGGGGCTAGAGGTTACGCAAGATCCCCAGCCGTATGCCGATTCCCAAGCATCGCCTGTTACCTCTGTACCTCCTTCCGAAGCGAGTAGTTCAAGCTCAACATCTGGATCTTTCAACCAGGACGAGCTTTCCGAGTCAAGGCTCTTCTCTAACGAGGAGGCACAGAGTATGTACATGAGTGCCATAAGTCATGAGTCTATGTCAAGAAGCTTCATGCCAAATATTCCCGGTGCCTGGGATTCCCCGGAATCCACGGTAGTCAGGGACTCACATGCTCATGTGCACCATGGAAACGGGCCCGATGTACATCATATGGACCAGGACCATGATGATGATGAGACTGCTGCCACCCCTAAACTAACTCCGCAAGCAGGGTTGCATATCTCGCAGGAGTGCCTAATAGATGATTATTCTGAGGCACAACATGAGCTCACTGACAAAGAACGTTCTCAGGATTCATCAGGCCTGAACAAATTCTCTGACGTCGCAAGACGGTTCTTTAGCATCGACAAGGTCGTCATTTCCATACCTTCCGTGGATGAAGATGGCGACAGCGCAGATGACACCCCATCTGCGTCCTACACTGAAGAAGAAACTAGCGGTCTGGAGGAGACGACGGCATGCCTGCGTGATTCAGCAACTGAAGACTACTTTGTGCCTCCTGGCAGGAAGGCTTCTACACGAGCTCGCAGTGATACGATCAGACCAGCTTCATACGGGTACGAGGGCGCCGAAAAAGCTTCTTCTCGGCCTTCGCAGCATGATGGGCAGACACAGTCTAAACGGAGCTCTAACGACCTGGAGGTTGACATATACTCCGTGGAACTCCAATTCGACATCGCCATCGGCTGGCTCGTGCTCAAGGTTGGACACAAGATTCTTAATGCTTTCAGCAATGACAGCGAGGTCAACCAGGACACAAGTCAGCCGCAAGAGGAGCAGAAGCGACAGGCTATCAAGTTGGCTCTTCGCAATCTTTCCATCAAGTTTGTCGAGCATGTTCCAGGATACTCATACCCTGCCGAAACAGACAGTTCGCCATTCTTCGGTCTGTTACATAACGACATCTTGTTGCAGACATGTCTGTCGGGCCTTGAAGCTCAGCTTTCGATTGACAAAGACATTACGAAGCTCCATCTGAATATCAAAGGGTTTAGTCTCGGGTTCGCCTCTGAACACTTAATATCGTTCAGCGAAAATTTCAAAATGCGCGACTCCATTAGAGACGTCCTGTCAGCCGAGCAAGGGGATATCGATCTCTCTATCACAAAATCACCTGATTCCACCACTGTAAACCTCATGACACTTCCTTTACAGCTAAACTTAAATATCCAGCGACTGGAAGAGGCCATAGGTTGGTTTGGCGGGCTGAGCACGATATTGGAACTTGGCAACTCGATCTCATCGGCTTCATCTCCGAAGGGGCCGAAGAAGGAAGTCCCCAAACGTCCTCGTGGTGTGCACTTCGAAGAATTTCCTCCGCCGGCAGCGAGTGAACGAACAGGCTCGGCGCCCTTGAAGGTAAATGTCAGGATCGGAGGGCTTGCAGCAGATGTGGTCGGAGAGACCCACTATGTCAGGCTGAGGACAACCGCTGCCAAGATCGTTAGCAGGCCTAGTGGCGTAGCAGTGCAGATAGACAAGGCCAAATTTACCGGCCCCTTGCCTCTGGACGATTCTCGGGACGCTCCAGCCAAGATAAACCTGACCGATATCAGGGTTGAGTACCGATTTTCTCCGAAGGAAGAAGACTTGGACCGGCTACTTGGCTTAATCACTCCGTCCAAGGATAAGTACGACGAAGATGATGATATCATGCTAGATACGCTCTTCCGCCAGCGGAGGCAGGGTTCTGTACTCTGCGTTACGGTCTCTGGAGCACGGGTTGCAGTTTCTCGCACTACTGATCTCGACTCCATCTCCCAGCTGGCAGATGAATTGAGCCGACTGTCGAATGTCACAAAGTACCTGCCAGAGGATGACAGGCCTGGTGTGCTGACCCTTGCACTGATGCGTGAACTTGAGGTTCAGGTACATATAGGTGGGAAGGTGGGGGAAATGAGCGCTGTTCTTCGGAATACCGAACTAGCCTTTATAAGTCTGCCTTCACTCATTGCTGCGCAGCTGGGCTCTATATCGGTTGCTAGGAACAGGGACGAAGAGCTTGTGGGAGAAGCATCGGCCATCGGTCACAAATCCAGCCCAAGCCAGAGTCCACTTCCAGTTCTGATGGCGCGCTATATTGCTGACGAGATGGACCCCACGGTCAAAGTGAAGTTACACAACTTCCGCGCAGAATATACACTCCCATCTATCATCGCCTTCCTCGGACTCAGTGAGGATATGACTACTGGGGATGTGGCTGCCAACATGGCAAGCTCCTTGGCCAACCTCGCCGAGTTGCAGCCCCCACATCAGAACGTCCATCCGGAGAAAGAGGGCCGTTCTGACACCCCTCCAAAGCCTATCAAGTTGACAATTGACCTTCGGGACTGCGTGCTTGGTCTCAACCCACGCGGCACCGGTGCCAAAGGCCTCGTAGTTCTCACCAATGCCAAGTTTTCTGGTGCGATACATGATCCCGTGTCTTCTGATGCCACACTAGAGCTCCGGAAAGCGTCTCTCATGATCATAGATGATGTGGCAAATGTGGGATATGCGGACAATGTCCAAAGGAGAAGCTCAGCTCCTCCGCACAGCAATCAGGTGCAGTCTTTTATTGACCATGGCTTTGTGACGGTTTGCACAATCTCTTCAGCCACAGCTACGGTCAAGATAATGAAGCTGAGTGATGATGGGGCAAAGTCTCTGGATGTGGAGCTGAGGGATGATCTGCTGATTCTGGAGACTTGTGCCGACTCAACACAGACTCTCATAAGCCTAGTTAATGGGCTCCAGCCTCCTACTCCCCCAAGCGCAGCTGCGAAGTACCGTACAGAAGTACTGCCCATCCAGGATATGCTATCTTCTTTCACCGGAGATGCGTTCTTTACAGACATGCCGGAGCCACCCGAAACGACGGAGCCTGTTGATCAGGATCAGGGAGAGGGACACCTTGAAGATGAGCGTGATTATGTCAGTGACTTTAAACATGTCAGCGCGGTCCCCGAACATGGATCTTTGACAGAGGGTATGATGGCGGGTTCGAACGAACTACTAGACAGCTTCCACTCGCAGTACTATGTGTCATCGAGTATTTCCGAGCTGGACTTCCGAGAGGATCACTTTGCCCAAAAGTCTGCTGTTGGCGGTACAGCGCACCGCTGGGATTCTACTCAAAACACTTACGGACTCTCGGACGACTCCAAGCTTCAGAAGAGCCCGCTGAGGATCAGAGTCCGCGATGCACACGTGATCTGGAACTTATTCGATGGATACGACTGGCAGCGGACTAGGGATACTATATCGAAGGCTGTGAAGGACGTGGAGCGGAAAGCCATTGAACGACGTGCGCGTGCTGGCAGCCGAGCATCCCCCAGCTTTGACGAGGAAGAAGAGTCTGTGATCGGTGACTGCTTGTTCAACTCGATCTATATCGGTGTCCCTGCTAATAAGGATCCCCGCGACATCCGCAATGACATCAATCGCAACATCGACGACCTCGCGAGTGAAACGGGAAGCTACGCGACTACGACGACTGTCACAGGGGCCACGGTCCGGCAAAGCCAGTCGCCCTCCGTCCGTGGGAAGAAGCTGCGCTTGTCTCGAAGCAAGTACCATAAGATGACATTTGAACTCAAAGGGATATGTGCGGACCTGGTCGTATTCCCACCCGACTCCGGGGAAACGCAGAGCTCATTAGATGTTCGCATCAAAGACCTGGAGGTGTTTGATCATGTGCCTACTTCTACGTGGAAGAAATTCGCAACATATATGCACGAAGCGGGAGAGAAGGAGAGTGGGACAAGCATGATTCACCTGGAGATTTTGACTGTGAGACCGGTACCTCAGCTTGCAGCAACCGAAATCGTGCTTAAGGCGACCATCCTCCCTCTGCGGTTACATGTCGATCAAGACGCTTTGGATTTTATTTGCCGCTTCTTCGAATTCCGTGATGATTCAGCACCGACTCCAACCGCTCCGAGCGATGTCCCCTTTCTACAACGAGTTGAGGTGAATGCCGTTCCTGTCAGACTTGATTTCAAGCCTAAGCGAGTCGACTACGCGGGACTCAGATCTGGTCGGACGACCGAGTTCATGAATTTCTTCATACTGGATGCAGCTGACATGACCATGCGACACGTCATTATCTACGGGGTGTCGGGCTTTGACAAGCTTGGACAAACGCTTAACGACATCTGGATGCCAGATATCAAGAGGAACCAGCTGCCAGGCGTGCTGGCTGGACTTGCTCCGATCCGGTCTCTCGTTAACGTGGGCGGAGGGGTGAAGGATCTCGTGGCGGTGCCTGTGCGCGAGTACCGCAAAGACGGTCGCCTTGTACGGAGCATCCAAAAAGGCGCATTATCCTTCGCGAAGACCACTTCGAACGAGCTCGTCAAGCTGGGTGCCAAGCTTGCTATTGGAACACAGACGGTCCTCCAAGGCGCCGAAGATATTCTCACTACCCCTAATGCGTCGGGAGCTGGCGTAGAAGACGAGTACGCTGACGATGAAGAGGCGAAGAAAATCTCCCTGTACGCCGATCAACCCGTAGGGGTGGTCCAAGGTCTTCGCGGCGCATTCCGGGGGCTGGAGCGCGATCTGCTTTTGACACGGGATGCCATAGTCGCGGTGCCTGGCGAAGTCATGGAGAGCGGAAGCGCCAAGGCTGCTGCAAAGGCTGTCTGGAAGCGTGCTCCGACTGTGGTTCTTCGGCCTGCCATTGGTGTATCCAAGGCCGTGGGGCAGACGCTGCTGGGGGCTGGGAACTCACTGGATCCTAGTAACCGGCGAAAGATGGAAGATGTAAGTCAATACCATCAGCAGCTGACAGTTTACTCACATGCTTGCAGAAATATAAACGCCATTAACGGTTTCGTCGCTGCATCGTTGGCAGTGCTTCCGCGAGTTCTTCTGGGATGGTTTGGTGCATAATTGATTGGGACATCTACCGGAGCAGGTCACACATTCACCTGCGGGCAGGTTCGGTTACCTGGGACTAATTTTATGATGACTATGACGGATGATTCTTTGCTTAGCACTACTACCCCTTGAGTTTTTCTTGATACAATGATGGCTTCTTAAGCATGATTGGTGTTGGATTGATATTGATATTTTTGGGGATGTTTATGATTAAGATTGGTATTAGTTATTGAGGCAGGTAGACTGGATGTGAAATATGAATGCTAGATTATGCAGTGTATATTCGATTCTAGGTTGTACAGAGTGTAGTGTCTGTTTAGGTGTAGAATTTAATTGCTATCAGCAGCAACTAGTGTGCAGCAGAAAAGTAGATAGTAGTCGATGAGATCAAAGTGGAACATCACTTCCTAACACTACTCAAATCCCGAACCCGAATCCGAATTCGAACCAAGCCAATCAATCATGTTGGCAGATATAGAGAAGATCTTAGCGCGTGATTAGCAAAGTGCTCAGCCACAACTGGGGATCTACTTGCTGACCTACCTGCATACCTGAATAGGAGGGTACGACTAGGTTCGAAGAGTATGCTAAGATAGTACTAGCAAATGGTTATTCATCTATGATGACACGAGCTTGCTGTAGATCAGTCAATGCCTTGCTTGCTTCCTTACTATATTTCAAACTGATGTCTCCTCACTGTTCCCAGATTTTACACCGTATGCGAATGATGAGTCTCCCAGAAATCATCCGACACCTATGACAACCCACTGCTCTGGCTCGGCCAGTGTCTTGGTTCTCAGGATTAGCTACTTTAAATATGGGGAAGGTACTACGGTGAACTCAGGTGTGCCATTTAATGCCAGACGTACGCGAGCGATCTCACACATTGACTCGGCATTATTATAAGACATAGTGAAGAAATCATACTCTCACATAAAAATAAAAAAAAAGGCAAGCAAACAAAAGAGCCATAAAATAGCAAAAACATACAACAGAAGGGATTCGCTGGTGGTCACCCACCCAACTACTAACCTCCCGGCGTGTGGCTTAAGTACGGCTGAGCGGACGGGAAGCCCTGTTTTCCACACCCTGTGGTCGTATGTACCAGTTCTTTTGCTGATTAGCTACCTCTACCAGCTATTATATACGTGAAATAAGTAATTGCAGTCTTGCACTGAATTGTGGAAGATCATCCGATGGACCCTCTACACCCGATATGAAGATAATTCAGCCTCAAAGTAGATACCATCAAAGAGAACTAAATAATAATAGTCAATGCAATCTTTAACAAAAACCACAACATAGCCATCTGATCAATCATCGACTACAAATCTCCGACTTTGTATCCGAGACCCACAAACTCACATCAAGACATAATCAGCCAACCGACCAAAAAAAAGGGAAAAAAAAAGACATCAAACAGATGAACTATAAACCTTCCCCTCCTGATGGTCCAAAACACGCAAAATCAACAATATCCTTCCCACCACCCCCCTGATTCACCCTAGCATTTGAATACGCCCTACATAGCCGATTATCTCCAGGAGAAGACCGCCGAAGAGACCGGTGAGGTAGCCCCAGGTGCGATAGCGGATTCCGAGGATGAGTTGGGCGATGAGGAGGACGGCGAAGACGGCTGCGTAGAAGATGTTGCCGGCGAGGGAGGGGACGTAGTTGACGTAGGCGTCGGAGAGAGGGCAGGTGGAGAGGGTGCAGTAGTCGGAGGGGTCGAGGACTGTGGTGTTTGTGGTGGTTGTGTTGGTCATATCTGCTTGTATAGTAAGTATATCATGTATAGTATAGTGAGTTATGGGTGAGAAACAAATTAAAGTCAATAGAAGATGGAGATGAAGATGATATATGGTGTACAGCTGGCTCCCCATCTTTCTCATATACAGCAACACATTATATATTCTAAGGACGATCCAAAAATATCCCATCCTTTATCAACCCCTCTTGATAAGCCTCATTGAAATAAGCGAGGCCCCCCAGTATACCCCCCAATCCTTCCACCATGGCCCTGTGCCTCAGATCAGCTCAGTTCCAAGTACCATGGGTCACTGGTAAGCAACGCCCAACGTTGCTTACCCAATCTTGGCACATCTCGGAATGAACCGAGAGGTATCGGAGAGGAACAGTAAAAGCCACGATGGATGAGCTTCAATCAAGCACCGCCTCGTTGCCAAGAGAGGGATTCATATAGTAGTTAGTTTATATAGGAATAGGGTTGGGTGGATGAAGGACACGGACCCGGACGGACACGGATACGGACTTTTATAGTGAGATGGGATGGATACGGCCCCAAACGGACACGGAGAATGTGTACCCACTTCTCGTGAAGCTGCTATTTCTGTTAGGGTTGAACTAGATATAGAGTGAGGCTGTCTTGAGACTGTGATTAGGGACAGCCGTTGAGAGGCTTATTCGATCCTTTGGTCATTGAGTGTGATCAGAGGATCAGTGATTAAGGTTGGGGCAGTGGGATGATGAATTGTAGATATGTCTAGATGTTGCTGGCCAATTTCTCATGATCTTCTACTCTTGTTCAAGTCACTTTTCAGTGTGTTGTGACCCGTCTCTTCACCTCGCATCATCTGCACAATGACTCCCCGCTCAACACTCAAGACCATTCGCAATCATATCCTGCACCAAGCTGCACGCTGCCACGCTTCTCTTCCACACTTTTCCCTAGCACCCAGACTCCAGACCATAGTCACCAAGGCCCGCCAGGGTCCCTTTGTCTGCTGTCTCAGCTTCTATCTCCTCTCGACTTGTCTCTCATGGCTCATCTCAACATTAAAATTCTCCTCTCAATTACACGCCCACACCCTCTCTTCTGACATCCTTTACGCATATGAAACCCCGCCCTCGGCAATCACCACAAAACCATACCAATGGGCACCTCCACCATCATGACCTCTTAATACCACTCCCTCATCCATTCCTCCCATCATCCACCGCATATGGCGCGGTGACCTCACCAAGCCCATCCCCGAAGAATACATCAATGCCAGCTCCTCCTGCCACGTCCAGAACCCCGCATACGAGCAATACATCTGGACAGACACCACAGCCCGTCAGTTCATCGAAGCATACTTTCCCTGGTTTGCACCCATATACAACGACCATCTTCTTCCCATGCAGCGCGTCGACGTGCTCCGGTACTTCCTCCTCTGGTATTACGGGGGTGTGTACCTAGACCTTGAAATCGGGTGCCAGTGGCCATTTGCTTCCTTGTTAATGGGTGCAGAGCAAGAGGGCAAGGTGCTGCTGCCTCAGCACTGGCCGTACGGAGTCGGGAATGAGTTCATCGCGAGTAAGCCGAACCATCCGTTTGTGATCAAGGTGGCGTTGAGTGTACATGAGCATCGATGGGGATTTGTGCCGGCGTATGCCATGGCTTTTGTGAGTGCTGGGGCGGTGTTGGTGAGTCGGGTGCTGGGAGTGTGGTTGTCTGCTGTTGGGGGTGGAGTAGGCATTGTGCCCGAGGACATGTTCGAAAGGACTGAAGAGGCAGTCTTTATGACGTTTGTCGGAGAAAGGCCACGCGGTGATGAGGTTGCAGTGTCGGAGTGGTTCTTTGGGAATCGGATGGGTTGGTGTGCGGCTGGGATTGCGCTTGGGGTGATGGGGTTGGTGGTGTTCGGGGTGAGGAGGGAGCCGAGGAAGCGGGGGTATACTCAGGTGTAGATAGCTATTGATGAAATTGGACTGTATTGAATAAAGCATTAATGGGATTGCTCTCGTCTTGACTGAGATAGATGGCAGCGATTTCCATCGCTCAGCGCAAGCGCTGCTCAGACGCCTTCGTGTACTCCATCCAGTCAACGAGTATCTCATCAATTGTTGCGTCGGGAAAGAAGCCCGGCCATTGCATATCATACACTTCACGGGGTATCATTGTATAATCATTTAATCCATCCAGTGGCAGCTGCGCGGATTCAAGGTGATCGTTCTCAGCTCCGGATGGGCTCATGTTACTAGGTTGTACTGGAGGCTGAAAGGAATCACTCTTTTGTCTTGATAACATCCGATTTTCAAACCACCACTGAACTCGCTTCAGACGCTGTTCATAGTGATAGAACACATCTCGGTCACCGGAGGCATCCATACTAGACGTAATCAGTGCCTGCATGCGAAGGATGCACCGACTAAGCATGCTGGATATGTCTAGTGCACGGCACAACTCCGCCGTGTGAGGCTGTATCGAAGGCTCCGACGCTGCCACAACAAGTTTGCTGGCAAGAGTCAGCGCGAAGCCAATCTGAATCCATACGGCGTTGTTGAACGCCATTTCACTGCGCAACGGGAGGCAGACGTAGTAGTCAAGTAGAGCTTTGGCCGCAACGAGACCCATCCGGAGAGCCTCGATCTGAAATGAAACTTCACGTCTTGGGCTCTGTGTACTCGGCTTATTATCGAACAAACTGATCTGGCAAAGATACAGTTCGGCCGTATAGTATTGCATGAAAAGGATATCTGTGTCATCAGTATCATGATGAAGTCCATCATAAGCTGCTTACTTACTGTTCTCATGCAACGGACACGGTAGACTAGCCCGATATTGCTCCAGCTCTAGTTTCATCTCACGAAAAGAACGCTCACTGCTTGAGCCAGGACCGTGGGTCCCTAGAATGTTCTGTGCTGAGATAGAAGTGATCTTCTCCGATAGCCGTTGAAGCTGTACTATATGAAGTAGGTGCTGGTCGGAGGCATACTCGGCATCTGTGGCCAGGAGCTTGCAACATTCATTAAAATAAGGCATGTACGAAAAGGTGCATTGCTTGTGTAGGATTTGCGAAACGCTTCGAGACGTTAACTCCAGTACTAATCGTGTAGAAGCTATCCTTACCTCGATGAAAAATAGAAAATTCCGAGAACGGCCCGTCTCTCATCATGCCCCCAAGACACCGACTCTTTGTGTTCTTCCGGATTAAAGTTCACTCGAGTCCTCCAGAGCCGATATTCAGGCGCGCGATCCAATTGCAGGTCCGTGATAATGCTGATCGCAAGATGCAGATATTGCGAGAACCGGCGTGGCCGTGAATGATATTGACACCTAGACCTGTCAGTTCGGCATACAAACATAGACTATCAGGCGTACCATGCAATGTGGACTAGCAGCCCTTGCAGCACTTCGAATGAGACTGGTCCATCAAAGATCATGCAGTCGCTAACCTTCTTCTTCACCTCTTTTTCGAGCATACGCTGCAGAGGCATGTTGTCATACAGAGTAGCCGTCAAGATGGTAAGGAAAAGAAACGGCTTGTCTTTCCTGAGGCTCTCAGCAGAGGTCTGTGGTGGGATGACTACAAATGGACAATGAGGCATAAGCGTCGCGCGGAATTCATTCAGCAGCATATTGGCGGCATCCACGGTAAGCAAGCCTTTGTCAATGGCATCTTTGGACTGTGATGCAGTCCTTGCAGGACTTTCATCAGTTGTGCTGCTATTTCTCTAGAATACGGTTAATCTCTCTGCCTAGCAAATGGAGGGTGTTGTACGCACGGGGATTGGGGATACCGACGTCGCTAGCAACTGGTCGACTTTGGTTTCGAGTAGTTCGATCCTCCTTTCACGAGATGAGCAGACAAACTACATGATCCGTGGTTCGCAACTCACTTGTCCTTGCTATCTCTCTTGATCCCTCCATTTGTGCTTCGAGACTCTGGGAAATGACACTCTTTCCCTAGGCGTTCGCATCTAGACCTAGTAAGCCAACCAAACAATCAGCTCACTCAGACAAGCTCACCGATCGCAGCTCCCGGTAGCCCCGTGGCGGATACACCGTATCTTGGCTCTGGCACAATTCTGACATGTCCTTACTGAGCCGTTAGAATACCGGCCCCTGGGACGGGAAAGCTCAGATTGGATCAAGTGAGCCATCACAGATGGAGATTTCCGCGTCAGCGCTGCATTCGATAGATCCGACGGTCAACCGGTGGTCTTGAAAGCCTGCAGGGAGTCGAGCGATCCATTCGAGTTCCGTGCGCAGACCGAGCGAGATGACAAGGGGAGCTGGATGGAATGGGACCCTGTAGACCCCAGCCATGGAGATTAAAGCAGATTAGCCCGAGTCCACCGAGGCGAAGCGAAGCTGGCAGATGCGGGGCGGAGTTTGTACCCGCCAGCCACACTAATGCCGCCCGATCACGTCCACTGCCTCTTGGCGCGTCAGCTCCCTTCCTCTCTGCTGTAAGTACCGGTTTGCATTTAGTTAGAGCACTTTGCCTGAGCTTTCTTTAGAAACTACGAAGTATAATCAATCTGAGACGACTGGGTGTCGCGTTCAGACTCCGAGGCCGTGCGATGTACCGAATCCGTGATGCTTCCTTCCATGGTTCCTCGCCGATATATACTCTCTACCAAGTGGGTCCAGTGCCAGTGCACCAGCGCATTTAGAACCGTAAGTACGAATTGGCTTCTTTGTCTGAGCTGTTGCTCGTGTTGGGAACCACCATCCAATCATCGAAGCTAACCTGAGCGAAGAATGACGCTTCCATTTGATTGAAGCTATCGCGCATGGATATGCTCGGAACTGTCTACTGCTGTTCGTGCCTGTTCCTCGGCCGGCGGCATGGACAGGGCACCAATCAGTGACGGAGTTATCGCGAGAAATCCTGTTCCTAGATGCTCTCGGCAATGCTCATGTAAAAGGGGATGTAGCTCAAGGTTCCGGGATGATGGTTCTCTCCAGGCCACTAATCATCTGCAAGCCCGGCTATGGCTTGCTTTCTATACATGATTCAATATCGAAAGAGGAAATAAGTGCGCATAGTTAGCCTTACTTAGTTTACTAGCAGTCACGATACAGTCCCTAGCCCACTGCGCTATTGAGCCGCGGAGATGACTTGGCGAGCGAATGGCTAGACTAACTCACCGTTCACTCTACTATGTACGGAGTAGCTACTGACTTATGCATGACAGCCTTCGGGGTGACTATATGAGTACAGGCGCATCAGACGACAGGATAAACTTCCCCGGGCATGCTATAGTTAATCGCCGCTTTCAACAGTCAAATAAATCTAGGGGCCAAATTGCATGAGGTCATCTGGAGCTCATAGATCAGCTTTCGATATACCCGGAGGAATCTAGACTGCGAGAACGCGAAGACGACTCCAAGTCTAGATCCAGTCTGGCGACAAGGCAAAGGTGATGCGGTTCGTATCTGCTGCCCAACTCATGGCACAATCCATCCATGGGTCTGGAGTATGGCTCGGAGTAGACTTTGTAGGAGACATAGATGTGATGGCAATATCAGTATCACCGAGAAGAATCCCACTTGCCGTAGAGTCCATGCCGACAGGATTGGTTCGGTATTCCTTTCGGAATACCACAACTGGTGACATGAAAGCTAGCTTCTCCAAATCTGATGAAGGACGAGGTGTTTAGAGATGCTGATGCATCATTGGGGGTTTATCCTGTGACGCTGTAAATTGTACAGCCAATTATAGAGTTCGAATGCAACTACCCACCAGTCAATGGCTCGACGACTCAACAATATTACTTACTAAGGAGGTAGTCACACAGTGATGGCTCCGTCTAGGCCTTGGGAGCAACGTCTTCTGCACTGCGTCGTAATCTGGGGTCTACGGGAATGTTCCACCAAATTGCCTGGCATTCTACTAAGGAGATCACGAGATAGGTACGAAGCTCCTGAGACACGATAAGGCGTACCGCAGCTTCAGGGTGCTTTGTGAAACATTGGCAGGTACAGGGCTCTCTACAAGGACGATCTTGGTGACGTTTCCACTCTTGCAGTATCGGTCAACGTAGTTCAATGGAGAGTGGTTTCCTCTCGTGGCTTATGAGATGGCGGTCTTGGCTTCGTTGGTGAGAGAATGCCACGCTACAATCGGTTGGCCGAACGGAGAAAATCCGCCCTCGATGCTAAATTAATACCCTGGCACCGATGTTTGTGAAATGGGAATCCCTCGATGATCCTGGGGTTGACCCTAATTAATTTATCGAGTTGTTTGCAGCAACCCAAGCAACCTTAAAAGGACTGTGCTATCGAATGGCGATAGAAGTCAGCAGGTGTTGGGAACGAGACAGAGTCTTGAACGGGAACACAGTTGGTTAGTAGTAAAGTTCGGCGGAGTGGATCAGAAACCGTCAGCCTCATTGAATTGAGAGGGAACCATCGTAGCCACATATGATGTATGGAAAACTCAAATGGTGGACGGATTGGACGTATAGCATGGCTCGGTTCATTAAGGGTGGTGAGGTGAGGATGCCTAGTGTGACTGGACACATGAACTACAGAGAGGAGCAGAGTGGAAGGAATGAATGGGCGAAGCAGGCAAATATAGAAGCGGACTGACTTGAATGCGCCCGAGTTTTGAAACAGCTGAGTTGACCACGTTGATTGGCCGCCGGGACGATGATCGGGGAAAAGGCTGCGGACGAATGGGTGGCCCGGATGGCATATCTCAAACCACCGGGATGGGAAAGGGTTGAAACAGGATCTTCATGGAATGTAGATTGGTTGACTAGTGGTTACTCGGGAAGGGGGAGTGCTGAGGTCATTCGGAAGGATCATGTCTCGACAAGGAGGCAAGGGGAGAGATGAAGGAGGCAGAGAACGAGTAAGTCAAGGAGAGAGAAAAACAGAAAAAAAAGAAGGGAGAAAGACTGTAAGATGGGGATGTGCAAGTTGGAAGTGGATGATGACTCTCTCTCGGTCGGAGTTGTCCCGTCCAAGAGGGATGGATGGATGGATGGATGGATGCTTTTGGATACTTTTGATTTTCTGGTTCTCACACCCACCCGTCCATCCCAATCCATCCACACAAACCCACTCTCTCTTCTCTCTGGTGTCCTTCTCCTACATGATTTTACAACGGTAGAACAATAGAGTGGTAAGTACCACCGTCGTACTTTGCAGGGAGGGGATGGGGCAGTGGATCCCCTCCCACACAGTCAGAAATACTACTAGCCACGCAGTTGATGCCCAAGTGGGCTGGACTAGTCATGTTTTCGAGACTGAAAACGGAGCCATGGCCTTGATTGGCTGTGATGCACGTCAACTGCAGCTTGACCTGGCAGTCAAGTGACGCTGCTGTGCTTTTAGTTGTGTTTTCTGTCTGTCTGTCTGTTCTTTCATCAGCCCATGGCCGAGTCTGTCTGTCTGTCGGTCGGTCGGTCTTGTTCAAAGGGTCTTCGTTATTACTGTCGACCTACTTACCTTACCCACTTACCCTACTTACCATTTTCTTTCGCACGGCCATACTCAGATTGCCGGGTGCGATCAAGTAACTACCCCTACTACTACTTAACTTACTTCCTACTATACTTTCATTGTATTGTGTTACATCTCCTGCTTACTACTTCTTACTATTACTCCTTCCTACCTACTTCTACTCTATACTTCTTACCCAATCCAGTCAATTGAGACACCCCTGTCTCGCTTTCATTTATTTCCCCTTTGCTCTGCCGTCACATCAACGTGCAGGAAATATGCTAATAGCACCGTTGCCCTGCTACTACACATGACAAAAACACCCGGTGCTGGTGTTCAAAAATTTAATTAATTCCCCCCCCAAAAATACACCAACAAATAAAACAATCCAATTGTGCTCAATGCAACCTCGCAAAATCCCCGGGTGGTCCTCTTTCTCGTTTCATTCTTAACCCTCATCCGCTGGATCTCAGGTACTACTACTTTCCACCTTCTCCTTTAAGCATCAGACAACCGGGTTCGGCGATGCCTGGCGTGGCCATAACCATGGATGTCTGGTCTTCGGGCCATGGATCTATACACCAACAAGCCGCTATGAACTCAATCTCGACATCATCAATTCCCCCCAGTCTCGACCCTGACCCTCTACAGTTATCTACCACGAGTCCGGCCATGTGCCAGCCCGCATTTCCAGGAACATTGTCCCTCCACCACTATCGCAAACAACTCTCCGACAGCGACGCCTTTGCCTTTGACAGTCCAGAGGGACATATATTAAAGCGTAAAAACGCTGCTATACACCTCAATCAGACCCCGATGTATCCGCATCATTCCGCGCATCCGTTCTCCGTGTCGTCCGCGGCATCGAGTCCTCCCCCGTTGTCCCCGTCGTACTCGCCGAGCGCGATGAGTGAGCAGGGGCCAGAGAGCCTCCGGGGGTTTGCTTGTGAGTGACTATGGTTTCGCATGCGAAAGTGTCATGATGGATCAGAATGCTAACAATTATTCCAGTGTCGCCAAATGTAGAATTACATTCGTCGGACAGCCCGATATACTCTAGATCGAACCCCCATAGACTACTGGTAGGTGGTACCCCCGCAACAATTACTTATATCCTATTCACATAGGTATATAGGACACATTTCGTGACAGATTGGAGAAATACCCGGATTCAAATCCAGACCAGGAAGGGTCCTTTCATAAGCACACCCGGACCCGCTCGGACTCAATCCTATTCAACATGAAAAATCGGACTGCAACCGTTATTGATCATGGCACATCATTCGAAATCGTCAATCCTCATGAATCCCTCAACTTTGCTCGAATAGTCTCGTTTATCGAGGATGTCGACGCTTATTCAGCTCGCGACTCGACCGGCCATTACCGGGAATCTTACATAGAGACGACTGAAGAGCGGCTGACGATATCTGAAGAAGATTACCTTCGGGCCATTGCACCATTGAGCCCAGCGCCAGAAGAAGATGAACAGAAAGTCCACGAAGAGCTCGTGGGCGATACTCCGCACCAGCCCATACCATCCATCTCCGAGCGCCTACAGAACAAGGACTCCGAAGACATGGAATCACGATACTCACGATCTCCAAACTACACACAACGTCGGCCACCACCTTTGCGACCGAGGGCTTGGACCGATGAAAGCGATCTGGGGGAGCCGGGCTCCCCCATCCACGAAGACGGTGATTACCCGTCGCCAATGTCATATGCACGTCCATCGACGGCTCCGTTTCCAAGCGACGGACAAATGTACCCAGCATCGCCAGTCTCCCCTCTAGCAGGGTACTACGACATGAACCTCTGGCAAGGAGGTTCCCCCATCCAAGACAGACCCGGCATACCCCATCCGCTATACTCGAACCCTCCATCCCCCTACGCCAGCCCATCACCGTTCCCCTCGCCGCACCAGGCGCAGAAAATCCACATCCACCACAACATATCCAAACGCTCGCTCGAGAAACGCAAAAAGAACAACAAGGCCAATGCGGGGCCACTAAACCCCTTTAAACGGCTATACAGCATGTTTCGAAAGAAACGGCAGTAACCCGTCGGAAAACCACCCGCTTCTGCAGCAACACTCATTACGATACCCTCACCGCTCCTTCAGCTCCTCTGTCTTTTTCTGATTTATTGCCCCCGCAGTAACTTCAGCTCTACTTGATACTTTCGGCTCCGCCACTTTCTCTCTTGTATGCCGCGGATCTGCTGCTCGCCTGCTTACCTGCCGTCTGGTCTGCATGTGCATATGCAGCATCCGTACATGCAGATATGCAGCCATGATTTCCTCAATTGCCCCATTTTACTGTTTGACCGACTAATTGACTGATTGATTGATCGCTACTTTATGAGCCACACGTACCCGTCCCGCCTACCCTCCCCATTGCTCTCCACTGTGGTTTTCCATCTCGGGGATGTTTTCCTTTGACAGGAATCCCGCGGGACTAAAGCTATACTTTTCCATTGTTGATATTGAAGACGACTGGGTTCCATGATGCAATGCAAATAGATCTCTTTCTTGTCTTGTCTTGTCCCTTTTCCTTTATTTTTTATTTGTTATCGTGAACCGTTGCAAGCCTATATTCTGCTATGCTTCATCATGCTATATATGCTTCTATTGTATCACCTATGGTTTACCTGGTTTACCACTACTACTAAGACTGGAAATATAACGGGCTGAGAGATGCAAGCCGAATCCAAATCCGATCCGATGGAACATGAATCGTGGATGTGATGAACAATAGTAGAACACCGGTAATGGTAACTGTAAGGGTAATGGGTAAAGGGGGAAAGAAGTATATATTTACAGTGTAAATGTGAACTAATACATGACAGATATTGGGTACAGCACACGACGATGGAAGGGATCAAAACAGAACAGACAAGTAGTAAGACAGACAAGTAACCGGGTACACAATCTGGGTATCTTTCCTTCTCAATGCGCATACAAAAAGCCCGAACCCTGAGAGATGACGATAGATCCAACAAAACAGATAACAGATATATCATCAAAAGTATGAGAGAATACAAGGATAGGAAGAAGAGAAATGAAGTGAAATGTGGAAAGACAAGAAGAAATGAAGAAAGAGAATAGCAATTACTCCTCTGGCCCCTGCTCCACCATAGACGCCAACGCCGCACTCACAAGGCTCTTCCGTCTCAAGCCCTGCTCGTTCTTCTTGTGCATATCGCGCGACGAGCAGTGATAGCTCTTCTCAATGCGATGTGACGACGCCAACGCACTGACGCTGCTCTTCCGACGTGCCCGGGTCTCCGGACCAGCTGATTCCGCTGACGCGGCTGAAGAAGCCTGGCCACGGAACCGATTCCGCGACAAAGTCAGGGCACGTCTCCGCGGCGAAGTCTGCGGCGGTAGCGAACTGGGGTGATAGTCCTCTTCACAGATGGAGTCCCTGCATATGGCCGAACGCATGATCTCGTCATCGGACACCAGAGCAAGACGAATCGCCTCCACGTCAGACTGGTTGCATTGTAGACGGGAGATTTGCTGTCTTTGGGCCCGGACGGTCCAGGCGTCTGACGATGGAGCGGCTGTAGTGGCGTTGCCGTTCAGATCGATGTTGTCGGCTGCGGGGAAGTCTGCGGGCACGGAGGTAGGGCTCAGGAACGGCGAGCAGGATTGCGGAGAGAGGGAACCCGAAGTCAGGGACTCGTCATCGTGATCTGTGTCTGGCGGGGTGAGGACGTAGCCGGGGAACTTGGACGAGATGCCCAGATCCGATGGAGTTGGAGAGGCCGGGCGATCGAAGCGACCGGCTTCTTCGGGCTGCAGGCCGTTCGGGTTTTGAAGGGTGTGCTCGTGAAGTTTCCGCGTCAGAGTGCTGATAGAGAGCCGCTTGTGATCGTAGGCAGAGAAAGGCACGGAGGTGGGTGGCTGCTGTGCGGAGCGGAAATATGAGGAGCGAGAGCGAGACGCGGTCCGGGGGAAGCGATGGGAGCGCGGAGAGGGACAGCGCGACGACATGGGAGAGATGAGGGAACTGTCGCTGTCGACCATGAGGCGGTCATCGCCATCGAGCGCCAGGCGCGAGGGCCTGGTAGACGACGGAGACGAGAAGGAGAAGTCCTCGAACATGGTGACGGAGTCTCTTGTCTCGGGGTTGGGAGTCGAGACGGATTGGAGGATCCAGATGACCTTTTTAACAATATCTGGCGAGAGTGCGAGAGAACCCTGTGAGGCCTGTGTTATCCGGACCAGATGGATGGGATGGAGATGGTGGTCGACGGATAGGCTATCTGGACATCAGGGGAGCCCTGGTAGGAGGGAGGGGGAGGGAAGAGAGAGGGCGCGTTCCCGAGTTGCAATATAAGGCGAAATCGCACAGTGGCCAATTCTCGTATCGGGTGGGTTCAAAAAGGGACACGGGGTCTAGTCTGGTAGACGGAAAGGGCTAAAAAAGGGAAACGAAAATTAGAAATAATATTTCACAAAAGAAATAGGAAAAGCAGGGAACGGATTAGGCACGTCGAGTGACGGTCGAACCTTGGGATGAATCTAGACGGACGCCGTGGGGAAGCGCCGCAGGGAATCAATCAACGGCGACGGTTGGGGTGTGTGGATCAAGTAGTAGTAGGGAAAAGGAGAAAGGGGAGAGAGAGAGAGTTGAAGGGAGGAAGAAAGTGAAAAGAAGTAGGGAACCACCGACTGGGGCATGATTCCAGGCCATGTTAAGAAGAAAGGAGTAATGTAGGCCCCCTTTTCATTAATCACCATATTATTGTTGCTATTGCTTTTCTCGCCATGGCTGGAGGAAGTGGCAGTTTGTATTCCGTGCACTTTTGGGCCAAAGAAGTTAACTAGAAGAATGAAAGAACTCAAAGAAGTGAATAATAATTAAATTCTTTGCTGCCCTTCTAGAATTCCAGTTTTAGTCTAATCCCTCTTCGGCTCTAGCCGGCCGTGACTCAGCCAGTCCGGCGTCTCTTCGGGCTTCTCCTCCTTGTTTCTTCTCTTCTCCCCTCCCCTCAATCCCTTCATCTACAAAAAATAAAAAGTAATCTCTCCTACGGCTGCTTCTTCCATCTGTCATCCATTTGTCATTCCATCCTTGATTGGTGATTGCTAAACTGTGGCTTGCATTACTCACTTTTCTGCAGTATGGTACACATGAACAACACGCCCTCCCAAGAGGCAAGATGGCAAACACACCCGGGCGGGAATCGCCACCAACCAAGTTCACCATCCACTGGCAAATCCACTTCTCTAAACCTGGATAGGCTCTAGGGGCTCCCGGTTTGATTCCACCGACCCATCTACAAGTGGTCCCCCTCCAAGAGTCTCCGGCGTTCTCGCCACCCAGGCCGGTTAAACTTTCCACCAACTCGGAATCTTCACATTTTTGTCCTGCCAACCTGCCAACTCTATCTAATCAGCCTCGGTGAACTAGCCGCCGTTGTACGTTGTCGCTAACCACCGTTACTATCGACACAGTCGCAAGCCTGTTGTGGATGAGACCGTGCCATGGTTACTATTATAATGACTGTCCTTGAGGGACTGTTTAAGCTCTCCCTTGACAATCTGGTTCCTTGATCGTGAACCATGCCCGTAATTGATATTTGTCGATCTATACCGGACTTTCTCCCCACAGTCATTATATTATACCCCAACAATGCCCCGGAATTGAAGATATGGCTCTCAGGTAATACAGCAAATACGGTGTCCAGTCTCAATCACAGAATGACACCATGTGGGAGTTCTTTTCGCAGAAAACCATCTTCGTCACCGGAGGCACGGGCTTCTTGGGCACCGCATTAGTCCTGCGGCTGGTCTCGCAGGCTCGCCCAAAATGTATATATCTCCTCTGCCGGGGAGGCAAGCAGTAAACTCTACCACACACAGCCCCAGTAACGTGTAAATGAATCCCTGTGCTGATCTCCATCTCTTTTCCAAACAGTCGGGCCGTACAAAAATGGCAAAAGATCCTTCCCAAGCCCATGTCCGAGACGCTAATCTCGTCGGACCTGATCACCTATCTGGACGGCGACATCCAAGAGCCAAATCTAGCCCTTCCCCCAACCTCGCTTACACTCCTCAAAACAACCACCGAGATCATCATCCACGCCGCCTCATCCATCAACCTCGTGGACCCGCTCCACAAACTATCCCAAAGCATCATCGGCGCTACCGAACGGCTTGCCCACTTCGCGCTATCCTGCCCCCACCTCCACCGCTTCGTGTACATTTCCTCTGCCTTCGCGAACAGTCATCTCTACGCGGAAGCCTCCTCCCGGGCCGCCGTCGACATCTCGGTCCGAGAAACACTATACCCGCTTTATCCATCATCATCATCCCCATCCATCTCCACAGCAACAACCTACAAAGAGCTCCAATCCCGAGGCACAATAGCGGAATACGAGTCCCGGTCAAACGATTTCCCCTGGCCCTACGCCTACGCCAAGCACCTCTCGGAACGGGTCCTCCTTCAAGCCTTCAACCAGAACCATGATCAAAGCCCAAACCATATCCATGATGTCTCCCCCAACAAACTCCTCATAATCCGGCCATCCATCTTCGGCCCGGCCCAGAACTTCCCTTACCGAGGCTACAGCGTACCCTTATCAACACCACTGACCACCATAGCGACAATGGTATCGCTCACCCCCTCAATCCGGTTCCACGCCGCGACACGCGCCAAGCATCCCGATACGGAAGTCACAGCGGACGAAGTGCCCGTGGACGTGGTCGTGGATCGGACGCTGTTTCACCTCGCCTACGGGAGTGTTGGCATTGTGCACGCCGTCTGCGGTGAACGCGGCCGGTACGCGTTCAAAGAGCTCTGGGACGATGGGATGGCGGTGCGGAAGATGCCCTGGCGGTTGAGGATGACTTGGTTGGATGTGGATTGGCATTCTCCGCGGTTGCATTATATCGCGAGGCTTTTTGTGCTTTATGGGATGTCTTTCAATTTCTCCGAGGAGAGGACAGTAGAGCTTTGGGATCGGGTTCCTGAGGATCAGAGGCAGGGGTTGAATGTCTTCAAGGATTATAGTAGGGGGTTTGGTTGGGCGGATAGGAAGGAAGATATGCGAGTCTGCGCGAGAGCGCTTATGAGCTATTTCGGATATCCCAAGTGGATTGGATCGTTACTATAGAGAGTGATTAGGAAAGCGATAAATTATTAGGCGCGTAGGTAGGTAAGTAAGTAAGTAAGTAATGAGTCAATAAGCAGAACCTCTTAACTATAATCGAATCGAAGAATCAAACCAGTGAACAGTAACGAAACAAATCCAGGTAGCAACAACATCTATCACTCTTGTCCTTATATTAGTATTACCACCACCACCACCACCACCACCACCACCACTTACTCTTCCGCAACAATCGACATAACAATCGACTATTAAGCATCGCCTAGCGCCTGAGAAGCCCACCCAGCAAGCCCGAAACACTCGAGAGCAACGAGCTCACAGGGTCTGAGCTTTTGCTATCATCATCTTTATCTTTGTCGTTATCCTTGTCATCGTCTTTGCTTGAAGTGGAGCTGTTGTTGTTGCTGCTTGTCTCGTTGATGTAGATGCTGGAGCCGCTACCCGTGTTGGTGCTTCCATTGTTGTCGCCGCTGCTGTCGTCGGTATCGATCTCGTCGGGCTTCTTACCTTTCGAAGAAGAAGAAGAAGAGGAGGAAGAGGAAGATGTTTTGCTATCTGAAGGAGGATATCTCTTAGCTATCATTCAAGGTTATGTCGGTGTGGGACGAATTATCATAGCTAGGGCTAGTGGTTGAGGCGGGTACTGGCATAGCCCGACACCCCGTTGCTAGAAATAGCTAGCGAGATGCTAGATGTTGAGCTTGTGCCTGTACCACCACTGCCGCTGCTTTCGTCCTCTGTTGGGGTGACCGTAATAACCAGGCTTGTGCCTGAGCCAGTGTTATTAGCGCCGGTGCTCTTACCATTATTGTTGCTGCCACTGCTTCCACTGCCTCCAGAACCATTGCTGCCTCCAGAACCGTTGCTTCCAGAGCCGTTGTTGTTTCCAGAGCCGTTGCTTCCAGAGCCGTTGTTGTTGCCAGAACCATCGTTTCCAGAACCACTACTGCTTCCAGAATTGTTATTGCCTCCAGAGCCGTTGCTTCCAGAGCCGTTGTTGTTTCCAGAACCATCGTTTCCAGAACCATTATTGGTTCCAGAGCCGTTGCTTCCAGAACCATCGTTTCCAGAACCATTATTGGTTCCAGAGCCATTGTTGTCTCCAGAACCGTTATTGTTCCCAGAACCATCGTTTCCAGAACCAGTATTAGTTCCAGAGCCGTTGCTTCCAGAACCATCGTTTCCAGAACCAGTATTAGTTCCAGAACCAGTGTTAGTTCCAGAGCCGTTGCTTCCAGAACCGTTGCTTCCAGAGCCATTGCTTCCAGAGCCGTTGCTTCCAGAGCCATTGCTTCCAGAGCCGTTGCTTCCAGAGCCGTTGCTTCCAGAGCCGTTGCTTCCAGAACCATCGTTTCCAGAACCAGTATTAGTTCCAGAGCCGTTGCTTCCAGAGCCGTTGTTGTTTCCTGAACCATCGTTACCAGAACCAGTATTAGTTCCAGAGCCGTTGCTTCCAGAGCCGTTGTTGCTTCCAGAACCATTATCTCCAGAGCCGTTGTTACCAGAGCTGTTATCATCACATCCATCGCTTACACATCCATCATTATCATCAGAACTGCCGGAGCCATCGTCGTCATCATCGCAGCCTCCGCCGGAAACCTGATCAGTGGCTCCAACATCTCTCTTTTGAGGGCAACCGCCTCCAAGGACTAAAAGCCCAACGGACTGCTCTTCCTGGTATACTAGTCAGCACAATATGCACACCAATATATATCGTAAGGGTAAACGTACAGTTGCGGGAGTCCTAGCCTGTAACTCAACAGGGTGAGCTCCAACCGGGGAGACAAATAGCGAAGCACTCGATAGTGCCAGAGCCAAGATGGCGGTGTGTGTATGAGAAGGCATTGTGCCTAGGGAGCAATAGATTCAAAACGAAGATGTAGGCAGGAATGTTCGTTATACTTGAAACTGGAGGCCTCGGTGGAGACCAGAAAAATCTCAAGACGAATTCGAAACTGGGGCATAAACGTGACCGGGATCAATTACAAGTCTCTCAATTTATAGCATTTCTCTAATGACCTACTATTCATCGTGATGGCGCCAAGATTTCCCGAAACGGCTTGACTAGGTGAAGCAACGTTCTAGGAGGAGTTTGTCACACAGTCAATGCGATGTGATTCGAGATATAGATGTACCCTTAATTCAAGTAACTGGACCTCCGTGCACACTTTGGGTCCCCATGCAGCACCGCTAGCTCGGGCCCAGAGGCGTGTGTGGGCTAAAGTTACATGGTGTAGGAGGGCTACCCACACCCCGATCCAAAGTAGTCGACATTATTCAGAATAAGCTTGTGATAAGAGCTTAGCACAATAGATCTAGCTCTGGGCCCTAAGTGTACGAGAACATTTTGCCACTGTGTCGGCTCTAAAATTCATTCCCACATGATTGGCTGAGTGCTGTTAACATTTCAGACAGGGACGGGTCCCGGGAGAACGGTAGCATTTTTTGCTATTGCTTGTGTAACAGGCATCGCCAATCAATCGCACCTCCTCTACTGGGAGGTTCAGGCCTTCTCCTTCTCCTGGGGGTTCAGCGAGAGAGTCGAGAAGGTCGTACAAGACCGAGGGGTCATGACTGTCTATATTATATGGTATTATAGTGAGTGTGTTGCATCGATCACTATCCCACCCGAAGCCAATGGATAGCTGTGTTCTGGTCCCGGAGACGTCGCCTTGAGGTTGCCTTGCCGGCAGTTTCTTGGAAAGTTGCTGGGGGAATCCCTGGGGGCCCCCCGTCTGTCCTGATTTAGTAAGGCTGATGGTTGCAGAATGCGGATAAGCCAGCATTCTTAACTTAATCCGGGAAGTTTTTTCCGTAGGCGATTTAGGTCACGACGCGCGTGCTCCCTCATATTGGTAGTATAACTGCGAAAGTGATGACGGGTAGAGAATAGTTGACGAAGGAAAGCATACGTTAGAGTTATTGTAGCAATAGAATAAGTTGCGAGAAGTTGTGGACGAGATGAAGTTTTTGGGTGGTTGGATGGAGAGTAATAGTAGGGAGACGGAGGAGGGAGTACGGAGGAGGGAGTACGGAGTAGTAACAAGGTTGGCTGGGAAGGAGCGACTCCGACTGGCTTCCCCGCATGGCTTCAACTCGGCCAACGTCTTTCTCTCTCGACTCTATCGCCTCGCCCTCCCTTCACTCACCCCATTCAGACACCCTTATCGCTAATTACTGTAATCGTACAATCACAGCCATGGCCTCTCTTCTCAAGAAACCATTGAAGCTGGCTCTAGTCCAACTGGCCGCAGGTGCGTACGATTGCTATCTCACTCCGTCCCCGCCTCCCTCGCTCGCTCCCAAGCTGGCCCGGATTCAATGCTGAGAGTTGATGATCTTTAGGCGCCGACAAGACAGTAAACCTTGCGCATGCTCGCTCCAAGGTTCTTGAAGCCGCCAAAGCTGGTGCCTCTCTTATCGTCCTTCCGGAATGTTTCAACTCCCCCTACGGTACCCAATACTTTCCCAAGTACGCCGAGACATTGCTTCCTTCCCCACCCACCCAAGAACAGTCCCCCTCCTACCATGCGCTTTCGTCCATCGCCGCAGAAGCCAAGGCCTACCTGGTGGGTGGTAGCATTCCGGAACTTGAGCCGACCACGAAAAAGTACTACAACACCTCGCTGGTGTTCTCCCCCACCGGTGCCTTGATTGGAACCCACCGCAAGACTCATCTCTTCGATATCGACATCCCCGGCAAGATCACCTTCAAGGAGAGCGAGGTCCTGTCCCCCGGTAACCAGTTGACCGTGGTAGATCTGCCGGACTATGGTAAGATTGGACTGGCCATCTGTTACGATATTCGCTTCCCAGAGGCCGGCATGATTGCGGCTCGGAAAGGCGCGTTCATGCTAGTCTACCCGGGCGCTTTCAACACCACCACCGGTCCGCTGCACTGGTCGCTGTTGGCTCGTGCTCGAGCCGTTGATAACCAGGTGTATGTGGCCTTGTGCAGTCCCGCTCGAGACATGAGCGCTTCGTACCACGCCTACGGTCACAGCTTGGTTGTGGATCCGAGCGCGAATGTGCTGGCCGAGACGGAGGAGAAGGAAGATATCATCTACGCGGACCTGGATAACGAGACCATCCAGAACACGAGGAAGGGTATTCCCATCTACACGCAGCGGCGATTCGATTTGTACTCGGACGTGAGTGCCAATAACAAATAGCCCTGCACCTCGCATTAAGTGCGATGAATATAAGCTGCAAGCCAGTCATAGCCTAGACTATAACTGAACGACTTAATGAACCTAGTCCGCGACCGTCATCCTGGAAAAACGCGATAACTAGTCAACAGTAAGAGTAGGAGAGAGCAAGTAAGAAAGCCTGAAGCGGGAACGATTGCTGCCTCAGGCAATAACATAGTTAGCTGCGGGAAGGTACTCACGTGCTGGTAAAATGAACGAATCAGAGTGCGCACAGGCGATAAGCGAGCCGCACTGGAAAACCCACCAGCACTGCGAAAAAACACCATCTCGAAATCTCCTCATCCTTGACAGTCGACGACCACTGCAGCCCACGACAGCCGACACTTCTGTCCCTCATTCAGTGAGTGAGATCTCTCCGCAGATTTGCTTGAATCTCTTATTCTCTCCGCGAGAATCACCCCCAAATCCTAACATTATTTCCTCAACCACAGAAATGTCCGCCCCCGTCAAGACCGGCAAGAAGACTCGCTCGGCCATCGCCGACGTTGTCACCCGCGAGTACACCATCAACATGCACAAGAGAGTACGTTGAACACAGCCAAACATCTGCACTTGAGATTCATCACAATCCGACTCTACCTGCGAGCGATTTCCGCGGAACCTCGAAAACATGGAGGCAATTGGACGGAGAACAAAAAGACAAGCGGGAGTCCGAATCCTCGTTTCCTCCTCCCACCTCTACCACTCCCGAACTCGAGGAATACGAGTGAAGAAGGAGAGGTTTAGGGCGAGAGAGCCCACCGCACCTGTCTGAAAAACTACATGTGTGGAGGAACAATCAGGAACCAGATTGTTGAGGAAAAAGAAGAAGAAAAACCCATAAAAAGAAGAATTAGTTTGATGAAGTCCACCTCTATGGCCGCATTTTCGCAAAGCAAAACTTTCCAAAATCACATCTACCAGATGGCATTCGGGCGGAAGACTAATATTCGTTCTTTTTTTGGGTATAGATGCACGGTGTTTCCTTCAAGAAGCGTGCTCCTCGTGCTATCAAGGAGATCCGCGCCTTCGCTACCCGTGCTATGGTCAGTTTCCCCCCCAACCCAAATACAAATCACCACCTAACGCATACTCTCATTGAACAGGGCACCACCGACGTCCGTGTCGACCCCCAGCTCAACAAGAAGGTCTGGGAAGCCGGTGTCAAGGGCGTCCCCTACCGTCTCCGTGTCCGCATCTCCCGCAAGCGTAACGACGAGGAGGGCGCCAAGGAGAAGCTCTACTCCTACGTCCAGGCTGTCAACGTCAAGGATGTCAAGGGTCTTCACACCGCCGTTGTCGATGAGGAGTAAATTTACTCTTCATTGATTACATAAAAACAAACATCATGTATCTTATTCCCCCTATTAAAAAAATGGAAGCCCTGATTCTTTGCGAGCTTGACGGGTTCTCTTTTTTTTAATTCATGATGGATGATGCAACGGGACGGGGTTCGGCTTTTTGGAAGAGATCAATAAAAAAATTCCAAAATCTCCTTCCATTTTTTTTTAGTACTATATCAGTAGAAGTACGTAGGGTGATTGATCGACAGTGTTATCGTAGTAGTAGTAGTAGTTTGGAGTCTTGGTGGAGGACTGTGGGCTATCAGCTACCATGTCTTAATTTTTCCTACGCATGGTAGTAGTTCGTGGTGGTAGTGGGGCGGGCACACACATACCATACCTTATGCTGTAGTATCAGTCATGGCAGTTTTACGGGTCACAAATTTTCCCATCCACCAATAATGATACTACAGAGAAGAAATCCAGATTTGAAAGAATTTTTATTAGAATTCTTAGGGAAAGTATAAACATGGAAAAATGGGCAATACCGAACTTCAGAAGCACAATACCATTTCGCAAAGAATTGAAACAAAAACCAGATTCTTCGAATTTCCCACTCGCTATGCTAGATGCGCCTGTTTTCTGGTTGGGCAGACAGAGAGTAAGAGTAACAAACGACGCTACCGAAGATGCAGCCGCAGCAATCAAGTTGCACGATGCGAAAGATAAGAAAGAAAAAGACAAAGATTTTTACTTACACAGGTTGTCGAAATCGGGGAGGAAGGGATGATTGAGGTGTCTGAAGGGTGGAAGTGAAGGGAGATGATGGGGAAAGAGACACCAATCTTCAAAGACAAATTCCCGGTGAGAATATCAGAGGAAAGGAAAAACCACAGATGTCCGTCGGTTTGTTCGGGCGGCAGACAGCCAATCATCTTTTATCGGCCTGTCACGAATGAAAAAAATAAAGATAATAACAGTAGCTGGCAAGGCCGAATGATTCATTTCCAACGGACAAATGGGAGAAGGGCGTTGACCTAAAACGGCGCGGGGTGGAGGGTCTTCTGATGCAGAAAAGCAAGTAGATATAAAACAGAAATCAAGCGAGAAAAAGCACACCATAATACATCGCCATTTAGACGCCAGCAAAGTCCATCAAGTAAATCCAGTCGCATATCCTATGTACCGCATCTAGTCGTAGAAATCAAAGTGTGCAGTACTCAGTTCTTTGTTTCTTCCATGGATTTGCAGAGGCGCTCAGCATCCGCGTTCGTCTTGACCCGCAGGGCCCACATCTGAGGAGGGCCTTCGGATTGAGGGACAAGGAATTGGACGCTGTTCTTCGCCACGGAGTATCGAATCTCTTTCATCAAGCGCGTGTTCAGAATCACCTTGCCGCTCGGGTCTGCCCGGACGACAATCCGCCCACGAGAAGTGGTCCGATCCTTCAGAACACGAAGGAATCCGACGCCTTGACTCTCCCACCCTGTGCCAGTTGTATGCTTCATGGCACGGGCCCGGCTCTCAGTCACAAGATCTTCGTTTTCCTCGCCGGCGCCGCCCCGCGTAAGATCGACCTGAGGCAGGGACTCGGCGCCATCACCGTCTCCCGACTCTTCTGCTCCCGTGTCCGATGCACCTCCGGGGGTGGTGGAACGGCTGGCAGCGGCAGAAGTAAGTGTGGATGGAGCAAAGACAGACGGCGACGACTGCCCCGGCGTACCAAAGGTAAACCCAAGGGACGGTTGGGCATCCTTAGAAGTAGATGATTTGTTTAGAGAAGGTGGTGCACCGAAAAGATTGGAGAATGGCTTGGGCGCCTCAGGTGCTGGTGTTGCCGACCCAGAGTCCGGCTTTGACGATGAAGCGCTGGCAGAGTCGCTGGCAAACTTAATCGGAGAATCTGGCTTCCAGGTGTTATCTCCAGTCGACTTAGTGGCGCTTTGGGCTGCATTGAAGATGGACGGGGTGCTGTTTCCCGAACCAGACAAGGGTGTACCAAAGATGCTGCTAGTTGTGCTTGGTGCGCCAAAGAGGTTGGTCGTCGCGGGCTTCGCCGCAGCTTGGTTGGACTCGCCACTGCTGGCTGGTGTGAGGGAGGTGGGTGTGTTAAAGGGAGATGAGAAGTTGGAGGACCCGAAGAGACTCGAAACGTTACCCTTTTGCTCCTCTTCACCCTGGCGCTTGGGTTTTCCGTCCTCGCCATACTGAACGCGATCGAAAAGGCTGCGACCACCAGCTTCGGGCTCCTTGGCTGAGGACTCGGCAGATTCAGCCTTCTTGTCAGCTGAACCAGCACTATCCGTCGCATCGTCGGACTCGTCGCCAGGAGTTGAGGCTTCCTCGGTGTCATCCGCATCGTTGTCATTGTCATTGTCATTGTCTTCGGCCTCAGATGGAGTCGCCGACAGATGACCAAAAATATTGTTGGACTTGACTGCAGCGTTGTTTTGGCTTGAGAAGACGGTGCCAGCGCCGGGAGTGGTGGAAGCGGACTCCTCTGCCTTCTTTGCAGGAGACTCGTTGCTCTCTTCTTCAAAAACGAAGCCTTTACCAGGGACGAACTTTGCACGCTTCTGGGTTTGAGTCCCAAACTGCTCTTTCTTTTTCCGTTGCTCCTCAGCGTCACGGCGTTCCCACTCGGCTTCGTCTTCTTCCTCCGAGTCAAAGTCCTCGGCTTTGCGCTTCTCTTTCTCCTTCTCGGCATCCTCAAAAGACCGGGCCTTGAACTGGGCAAAGAAGTCTGTGCCACCTGCAGAGCCTGTGGAAGATCCGTCACTGGAGGTAGGCTTCAGTACAAAGGGGTTCTTGGGAGCGGTTCCAGGTGCGGCTGATGCTGAGGTAGCACTAGACATGGACGAGGAGAAAAGCGAGGTGGAAGCCGATCCCTTCGAAGTCGAATCTGAGACAGAGAACAGAGGTTTGGCGGGTGCCGTAGTTGGCGTGGTAGAGAACAGAGCGGGTTTAGTAGGTTCGGGGGTGGTCGGCTTGGTCACGGCAGGTTCAGGCTTGTCAGCCTCGGTCTTGGACTTTGAGAATGACTGAGCAAATATGTTTGCAGTGCTGGAGTCTCCGTTCACACGCTTAGCAGGACTGTTGCTATCGCCATCATCAATTGACTTTCTCTTGGCCTTTGCCGGAGAGGCCTGGCTTGTGCCAAATGCCTTGAACGGTGTGGAGCTTTGTGCAGAAACAGCCGGAGCAGTAGAGTTCTCCTTGGGTGTGTCAGCCTTTTCCGTGGGGCTACCAAATGGCCGAGCTTTCTTAGTTGTAACAGCATCCTCAGCTTCGCCTGATGCCTTGCGCTTTGAACCAACGGAAGCGCCAAGGGTGGCGCGAACACGCATGTAAAACTGGACAGCGGTGTCGAAGTTCTGACTCGAGGGGTCCAATTTAGCTAGCTCGCGCTGGAAGCACTCGTTCAGTGTGCGCATGCGATAAAGCATCTCAGTATCTTCGGAAGTTTTCTTATCCGTTGTCTTATCTGCCAGTTGCGGAATCTGCATCTGTCCGAAAGTAGACGGTGCGTTGTTTCCGTTGGTGAAAACCGGAGGTGTGGACTTCGCACCATTGACCTTGACGGGACTATCAGCGGGAGCAACAGAAGTTGAAGCCACCGTTGCTTGAGTCTCCGTGGCGGGAGCCGGTGATGCTGCAGGCTTGGGTGAGAAAAGATTCGAGGTTTGAGAGAAACCACCACTTGAAGGGGTAAATGACACTGGACCAGGGGTGGCCTGCTTTTCCGGTTCGCTCGTCTTTGCTGCATCGTTGGGAGCACTTGGCTTGGAGAAAAGACCCTGGAAAGGTGTGGAAGAGGAAGGAAGGGGCTGCTGCTCGCCTGCAGGTTTGCTCGGAGTCGCCGGCTTCGCAAACAAGCCACCAAAGGGGGTTGCTGGCGCCTTAGTCTGTTCCGAGTCTGCAGTTGCAGGTGGCTTAGGCTCAAAGAGATTCTTCGTAGACGAAGTCTGGAATAAACCAGTCGAAGGAGCAGCCGGAGCTGCAGAGGCAGTGGCATCGCTCTTGGCAAACAGAGAGCCTGGTGTAGTAGTTGATGCAGAGAACTGGAATGGAGATTTAGGCTGCGACTCGGCAGGCTTTGGCTCTTCCTTCTTCTCTTCGGTGGGCTTTTGCGATGTCGAGGGCGTGGTTTGGAAGAGGTTCGATGACTGGAAAGGATTTTGGAATGGCGTAGAGGGCTTCGCGGGGGAAGCAGCGCCGAATAATGAGGATGATGCCGGAGCAGCGGTGGTCGCAGCAGCCGCGGCGGGTGTCGAAGCAGAGGGGGTAGGGGTGGCAGCGCCGCCAAACAGTGATGTTGAAGGCGTGGTTGCCTTGAAATCGAAGACGGGCTTGGAAGGGGTCTCTGCGGCCGACGAAGCAGATGCGCCAAACAATGAAGTGCCTCCAGCGCCCGCAAAGCTGGGCTGAGCCGGAGGAGCGCTACTAAAGATGGATGGTTTCTCCTGGGAACCGCCACCCTTTGCATCAGGGGAAGTTTGCATCGAGTCATCGCCACTAAAAGCTGAGGATTGACCGAATGGGGACGGCTTCTTCACGCTAGACTGCCCGAAGAGATTCGTTGAAGGTGTACTGGCAGCAGCAGCATTGTTTTGGCCGAATATGCTTCCTGAGGCGGGAGTAGCCGCACCAGAGGCAGAAGGGCCATTGTTTGTGCTGGCGCCGAAGAGGCCACCCGTGCTAGCGTTCGACTGAGATGATGTGCCAAATATTGAGCCTGAAGGCAAAGGCTGCTGAGCGGGGGATTGGCTTCCGCCCGGAGGAACGTTAAACATTGAGCCCTGGAAGCCCGAGAAGCTGGCCGGTTTAGATGACTGGTCGGAAGTGGTAGTGTTCATACTGGCGAATGGGTTGCTAGCTGAGCTTGTACCGCCAAAGGATGAAGAGAAATTGAAGGAAGAAGAGGAGCTTCCACTCCCTCCAGAGCCAAAAGCAAATGGAGTGCCTCCGTTCTGGCTGGGTGCCGAACTAGCTCCTGGGAAACTCTGGTTCTGACTCTGGCCGAAAGTGAATCCGTTGGAGGCTGGCTGGGAACTAGCGAGTGGGGATGAGACTGTGTTAGGGTCGATGGAAGCGAAAGGGCCTCCGCCAAACGACGGCGCGGGAGCACTCGGAGCTGCACTGTTGGGACGACGCCTCCGAACTTCTTTAATTCTAATAGTAGGGTTAGCAACGAGGTTGTGATTGATTGACGTGCAAAGGATACTGATGAGCGAGATGATAAGATGAAACATGAGGTGGAGTGGTATGAACGTGTGGAGAAGGCAAGGTGTTGGATGAAAAGAGAATACACAATTAAGGAAAAGAAAAATAGAAAGTGACGGGAGATCAAACTCAAGCCCTGTTTTCAACACGCGTCCCAGTAACTTTGGAGGCTGCAGGACAAGTGAATGATTGCATGCATGAGATTGGCCGTAAAGGTCGGTCTACATCCACTTACTTTCTGTTCGCAAGCTGCGCCGCGGTTGCCCGCTGCGGCTTATCGTCCGGTGTGCTCGACATGTTGAATGCAAATAGATCGCTGTCCTTGTCCCCCTGAGGGCCCTGGGCCGATCTCTTAGACATCTATAGTTGAGCCCCCGATGTCTTCAGCGGCGAGATCCTCGATGGTTATTTCAGACAGCAGTTGACTTCAACCCCTTCTTGTGTGTCCGATTTCACCCCCTAAGGACCGTGCGGCATGCACAATGTACGATTATTCACTGCGTACAAATGATATCCAGGGACGGCAGTTGACCTCTCGAGTCCGGCCGGTAAAATCTGTGCCCGTAGCTCCAAAGACTCCTAAAGGCACGTCGGTTGATATACGGGGTCTCTTAATCAAGTGGGTGTGAATGGATCCGCGAGCCGAGCGATCAACGTATTCCGCGCAGGTGTCGTATCGAAGAATCGCGAGTGATTTGGTCAAAATCGGTGAATTATCCAAAGATAGACCTGTCCAGGAAGTGAGGGCAGGTTATGGCGCGATCGTCTGGTGAAAGAGTCGCGCTGCGCGAAACTAGCGAGGCCACGAGACCAGAACGGGATCAAGGGAGGAGGGAAGGGAGTTGAAAGGCAGAGCAGTGAACGTTAGGTACTACTAGATGTAGTGATGAAGAGGCGCGGCTCCATTCGATGCGCTCTGCCTTGGTGAAGATGGGGGGATGTGCTCAAGTGAGCTTCTATTTTTTAGCCTTGAAGCGTCGGCTCGCGACTTTTGCCGGCAAAGAGGGAAGGTTGCTGGCAGAAAAAATTACGGTCACGTGATGTCCATGCAAGGTGACATCTTGGCGGGATGACAAAAAGGCGCTTTCGCTTTTTTACGTGCCCCAGGCGAGGCGACCTTGAGCCATGGTCGACCAGGATCTTGCTTAGCAAAGAGACTCTCTACTAGGTTAGCCGGTGGCCAGTATCATAATGATGATGATGGGGCTCTTTGGCTCTGATGTTGAGAGAAAGGAAGGGTTTCTTTCTTTTGTTCTGCAAACCCCCATCCTTGTCTTCCGCATTCTGTATTATTACCACAATAACACAGACATCCTGAAGAGCAGGCGGCATGTCAAACGGTACCCTTACGGGGTATTGTGATTTCTTTCCACTTCGGGTCACCCGCAACCCTTTCACCTTCTGGTTTCCATGGCAAGTTCCCTCATTCTCGCAGCTGCAGGGCGTGCCGTTTTCGCAGCACGGATAGTTTGACACCTACATGTGTCTATTCATTTTATTATTCTTGATGGTCGGAGAGTGCCGATCTGATTGTCCGCATATTTAGGTCACTAAATATTTGGTGAGTGTACTATACAGAAGTAATAGTAGTAAGTATAGTGTAGTGGCCGTAGCCACTACTGCTTCGGCAAATATATACTTCATCGGCATGACGTGACCACTCACCACAATTTGAATTTCAACAAACGAGAAATCAGCGTGATAAAAAGCCCGATAACGGAGGGTTTATCGACGTGACGAAACACGGCCATAGAATCAAAATCTGCCTTTTCTCCGGATTTGCCTTTTCCTCACCCTAGTCGTAGTTCCTATTTCTACAGCTCTACAGAATACTACTAATACTAGCAATCGACTGAAATGACGTCGCGGCATTGTTAAGCCTATCCCTAGCACATACATAGTCCTTGGCAAAATACACGAGCAGTGCCTAATGACCTACCATGTAACTGAGACCCACTGATGAATAAAAGAAACACAAGAACAGCAGTGTTTCACTGTCGATGTTTCAACTGTAGCAAAGAATAACGAGCAAAAATCGGGTATCTATAGCTTGGCCTTGCCCTGGGCCTTCTTCAGGACGGGCTCCATCTTGGTCGCCTTCATAATGTTGCCCTTAATCTTGAGCTTCCCACCCATGAAAAGTCTCTGAGCGTTGGCCTTGCCGCTTACGAGGGCACTGAAGTCGGCATCCGAAAGGGAAAGAGTCACTGCAATAACATCGATGCCTCATCAGTATCGGATACATTATTTGGTGCAGAAGCTGATTGAACTCACCATCAGCCTTTCCTTTCTCGGGAGCAGCACCCTTGCCCACGACACCCTTGTCCTTGAGGTCGAGATACCAGCTCTCTTCTTGGCCCTTGTCGTTCTTGATGTTGAAAGCGACGACCGCTTTAGCCTTGTTGATGGCCTCTTTGCGCTCGGCAGCATCAGCCTGTAGAGTCGAGTTGATGGCGTCGAAGGCGGCAGAAGAAGGGAAAGCGTCTGTAGGGGTGTCACAAGGATCAGCCACAGCTCAAGATTAGGATGGCGACCAGAGCATAGACGTACCGTTCTTGAGAGACATGGTGACTATGAGAGGAGATAGGAAGGGTTTACAGACAATGAACGAAGAGGTAAGGAATGTGTAAGTTTTGATGTAACCAGAAGTAGTCAGACAGACTGTCACCGAGGAGGGACCGGAGTTATATATTAATAGCAGCGCTGGACCCCGGGGTTGCTTATTATTGCGGCGAGAGCTTCCCCGGAGAGTTCGGGCGACGGAACATGTGAAATGGAGGCGGTCGGGGCACGGTTGGACCGAGGCTGTCCACTACTAAATGTAGAATAATTACTAGTTAGTAACTAGTCAGTCAGCCATCCAGTCTTTCTCCTGTGATCTGTGATCAACCAAGTAGTACCACCACCACCACCTTGATTGACCCTTTGCTACTTGCTTTACAGTCTACATTGCACTTCTCCCTTGCTGCAGGTGTCAGATTAAAAAAAATATCTACATAGAACTCTACGTCAGCGGTGCAGATTGGCTGGTTCAATTGCACAAGCCAGACTGCTACGAAAAGCTACTTGCTTCCTGCCTTGATCAACCTTGCTGATAAACTCTCAACGACCCAACCAACACCTTTCTCGGTCTCGGAGATCTACAATAATCTTTACTCCATTACCGCTTCCCCATATGGTTGTTTTAAGTAACCTGACCGAGGACCATTTTGCAAGTCGGATACTGATACCCACATGCAAGCGATCGTGTCTCGTGTGACTTGGCGCTCTCACACGCCCACCCATCATTGTCCGCGGGATCGCCAAGAATGATTTCATTTTTGCCGCCTCAGGCAGTCTACCCACTTTGCAATACCAGGGTCTCTACACAGTATACAACTTGAGACGTAAATACAATCATTCGTTTCCTAAACCCAACTAATCTCTAACCCGTACCATCTTACCAAACTCGGCACGGCAACTCTCGCTGATCGCCGCAACACAAAGGCATCCAGACATCGCCTTTCGTGGCTCAACTTCATTCACACGTAACCGAGTTACGCTTCTTACGCCGCACAGTGAGCTTTGTGGTCACAGGTGGCAGCTGGAAACGGCCCCATCCTACATGATTATTGGTCAACACTTTCTCCTGCTTATAATGAGTACCCATCAGCGAAACTTACTGTGAATCTTAGGACGCACTAAAATAGGCTGAATGTCATAGTTTAGTAGCATCTCCGCGATGAACACCTTGAAAATGTGGGCGAAGATAAAGCGTCCAGGGCACTGCCGACGACCGTGACCGAAGACCACATACTCATCGCTAGGCGTGGTCATCGAACTCTGACGTCTCTCGCTTTCAGATGCATTCTCGGTGTAAAATCGGTAGGGATTGTATCTAGCCGCCTCCGGATAGAATTCCTCATCCCGGTGGAGGGCATACTGGGGGATCCCAACCTTTGTCCCGCAAGGCAGGAAAAGACCGTTTGCAAGAGTGACACCATTGGGGGCGACAACCTGCATTGTAAGTGAGACCACGAAGTGAGAAAGGGGAAAGTCGGAATTTCATGCATACCTTTCTCGTCGGGCTGGCAGCGTTAATGCCGTTCAACCGGAGGCTCTCTTTCACAGCACTGTCCAGCAGTGCAGCCCTTCCCAGGT
The DNA here is from genome assembly GCF_003184535.1 of Aspergillus eucalypticola CBS 122712. Lineage (NCBI taxonomy): Eukaryota > Fungi > Ascomycota > Eurotiomycetes > Eurotiales > Aspergillaceae > Aspergillus > Aspergillus eucalypticola. The sequence continues at coordinate 196,355 of NW_020290303.1, read as the reverse complement.
CCTCTGCCGTCCAGTCCCCACTTGAACTACCAGAAATGCCCTCAACTTCTGCTCTGAGATGATTGACAAGGTTCTCATCAATCGGATCACTCAAAATATCAAGAAGAACACTTGTAGCAGACACTGCAGTCGTGTGTACGCCCGGGAAATTGATCATGAAGATTCTATATGATAGCCACATGGACGTGGCTTCCATCGGCCATTTGCTGCGAAGTCCGGCCCGAATGAGCAGGTCCAGCAAGCTATCCTGAGGGAAAGTCAGCACAAAACCGAAGACTGTGGGCAAGGTACTCACCATAGACTTCAGCGTTTCCTCTTGGACTTCGGGATCCGTCTGCTTTTGCTGCTCTTTGATCTTGGACTCAATAATAGGCTTCATGCGCTTGTGGAAAATCACCTCGAAGTATCTATTGACCATTCCTACAATGGGCCCGATGACTCTGAGAGAAGATTAGACCCCCGGGTAATACGATTAGTGTGGATATACGTACGGGTGAACGAAAGACGGAAACGCCTTTATGATACTGGCACCAAAGACGATGGCATCCGAGCAATGTGCCATGGCATTCAGAAGGGTCTCGTCGTCGCTATGGCCCGGTCCAATCGCAAGCACATTGATCATCCGCGACGCCATCTTCTCCATTGCACAGTACAAGTTGATCTCGACCCATTTGTCAGTATCTTCGCCCCAGAGGTCTTTCAGACATGATCGAGCTTCCTCAGCCAGTGATCTTGCAACCGTGTCCGTCTTGAGGGTTTCCGTCAGATCTTTACTGATGAGCTTGACATAGTTGTCATATTTGTTGGCAAAAGCCAGCGGCCAGCTGGTGTACTTCAGTTGGAAAAAGTCAGTAATATAGGCTTTGAAGCTGTATTCATTTTCTTTCGAAAACAAGACGTGCTTGGCCAGGTCTTTTGGGAGAAGAACTTCATCGCCCTCGGCGACGCTGGGCAGCACGAATGGTTTTTGATGTTTGGAGTACTAGATAAAAATGATATCAGCAAGAAAGAAGAAAGACATGCTTCAAAGGCGTGCCACCAACCTTCTGATAACCCTCGCGAATAAAGCTTATGGGGTTGACGCCAACGAAACGCTCCACAGCACGCCCTAGGAGACTCTTCCTGTTCAAAGCCCGAGGAATGTCATTAGGAACCGGCGAAGTCTCAAAGAGTTTCACGACAAGACACAAGCCAACGCCTATGATGCCTATCACGAGCCAGGAGGCGGTGCTAATTCCGAGAAACATGTCTCCTACTTTGGGATGTGTAATCGATCCTTCAGACTAAGATGAAAACGCCCATCCACCGGATTGGATTGGTCGATACTATAGAGTGATCGCTACGTACAGGCACACCCTTTATGTACTCACAAACATAGGACTACTCTATGGCTTTTGACACCATCATCGGCTGCTTCCAGGATTTATCCTATCGATCAATGTATGGGAGCTCTGGAGAGAGCAGGTATATTCAGTTACAAAAAGGTCAACCAACCTTGGCACCGGAGGGCCCCGGTCCATCGACCCTAGGTTGCTCACAAAATAGCAACGCCTGGATAAAAAATACCGACCAATGAGATACTGGACTGGCTGAACTTCTCGAGCTACCATGAACTAGGTAAACTATAACAGTCAGGTTTACGGGGAGCTATATACTTGAAGTCGAAGTGCTTCAGCCTGCATACTGAATGCCACTGGATTGACAATGAGAGGCCAACCCTAAAGCTGAGACTAATGAATCGCCGGATTACTGCACAAGACCTCCAGCCATTGCAAAATCTTCGGATTGCGAAATTAGAGACCAACTGTTGACTGTCAACGTAGATTCAGCTGCTATGAGACGAGAAAACCTTATGCGTCACATATGAGGCATGCCCTCGCAATTCGACTCATTGTAGCAAGGTCTAAGGCATCCCACATCCATATGTGACTACCCATCATTCTCTACGACTGGATCCACTGCACCATGTGGTGGTCACGATCATAAGTAGGAGCAAACGAGTCAATGGCCCACATATTCCCCGCCGTCTGACAAGTAGTTATGGACAAACATTATCGTGAACCAACGACACCAACATGACGGAAGACAAGATCTTCCACTCACTCTGGGATTCACGTCAACTAAATTCTAGTTTGCTCCACCTCGACAGCCGGGATACCAGCTGCCTTCTGTAGTTGGACCGACAGGCATGCTATCTGGGATTGAATCCAGTAGTCCCGATATTTAGGAATATAAAAAACTAGCTCTAGAGTAATACCTAATATTTTCGTCTCTGGCCAAGTGGCCGTGTGCTAACTCCATACCTACTCGCTTGTGTTCTCCAAGTCAGAGCTACTTCACACCCTGCAAAGGGGCCACAGGACCAATGACTGTCTCCAATACCGCCGTCTAGCATCAGAGACGGAATAGTGCCATCTACGCTGGCCAACTTGACTAGGATACCGGCTTTATTCTGACATGGGCTGCATATAGCATGCGTATAGGATCTTTGCGGCGCACTGCCTTGGGACGACCGACTATGTCCGAAGGCGCTTCATGTTTCATCTCGTTGCTTTGGACTGAAGCGGGATTGTCTAGCTTGTCTCTACTCAAGGCTCAGACGATGTTCCTTAGATAGTAACTACTTTCGTGCAAGACTATGATGATGGATGATACCCTGCAGAGAGATTTATTGTAGTCAGGCGCTACCTGATTTGATCCTTTGCTATCTCTGCTGTCTACGTGGCTAATTCTTACTTTCGCCAACACTCTCTTATGATCTAGCTATAGCTTTTACATACAAGCGAATAAGTCCCTGCCCATGTCTTGGAACATCCCATAGGCAGTCAGGAGTAGACATTGTCAAAATCTTCGTCGACAGCCCTTTTGGCTGCATTCCATTCCAGTTTGGTTTCATAATTGGTCATTCCTTAAACTTTGTCTCGAGGCAGGAGTGATCACATATGAGGTTTATCTCAGACTTATGGTGTGAGCCCGCAGGACAAGTTCGATGGACGGATAACAGCGAGACGTAGAGATCATTACTTCTGCCCTTTAGATCCATAAGGAAGTTTCCTAACGATAGGGCAGAACTACAAGATGAGAAGTTTCGAGCATAGCCTACTGCGTTTCTGCTTAACTTCCCACCTCATGAAGTAAGATGATTAGGGTAGATCCCACGTCGCCGTGACTGTGCTGTCTCAGAACCCTTTAAATCCCACGGTCCTGCTCGCTGAGACAATCTCTTGTTTAGTCGCATCCATTTCCATCGTGACCCTACAGAGCAGACAGTTGTTGCATCCCAGAAACAGATTGCCTAAGGCTGTCTACAGCACCACGCATAATCATGGCCCTTGAAATGATAGTGATTATCTTCTTGCTTCTTGGTTTGGTCTGGTGGTTCATTCAGTCGACTCTGTTCGACCCTTTCGGGTCGGATTAGATATGTCTACATCAATCTGACATACACTTCCATGAAGCCATAGAAAATATCTGTGAAGTTTTGAGACTTTTGCCTACCTCCTAACAGCACATCCACAGAAGGATCTGCCTCTGTCCTATCCTTTAATATGAGGGACTGACTTTGATTCCTTCTGAGACAGCATAGATCGAAACATGCCCGAAGTAGTCATTCCATTCGTTCCAGCACTCGTTCACCATAGACGTGGATATGATATAGACATATGCATCAGGTAATGATGCATTATTACTCGGAATATGGCGATAACTTAGACACTGCCGTGGCTTCTATCTGCGGTCTCACATTAACTCAATATGCCATCGTTGATAGCTACACAAAAGGCAAAGTTACTATTTCCCTATCGCTGAAGACAATGAACACCATGTATAACGTGACAAATGCCGGATAAAGACGATCATATAAATGTGGGCATAGGTATAGAGTGTGGGCTGATGAGCGCCACAGCCAGTGGTGTTACTGCTTCTACTACGTTTACAAACTATAGCTGCCGGATTTATGCACATCAAATAAGCACAGTAACTGGCCACACTTGATTCTCATAAGATAATTGACCAATAGTAACAGACGATGCAGTAAAAAAGCGTTGTCCTCTAGCAGTGCAATGAGCAGAAGTAGTTGAAATTTTATATTCACCTAGTTTGATAGGCAGATAGGCATCAAATATGACATGCCAGAAAACGGGACATCCGGTAAAAAGCAAATTTTCAGGCTTTCCTGAAGCGGTAGGGGAATGGAGATTGCCACCCAGTCAAGCCGGGGCAAACAAACCTTTAGAGCCTTGGAATTTCAATTCACAGAGGTACTTATATGTGATCGTATTACTTGACCACGGTCGCAGTCCCTGGGGATGATGCCTAAGAGAAACATTCGAATATTCACTTAAGCTGTGGGAAACAAAAGACTAATAGATAAAAAAGAGTGTTGTGTTCTCTTTTTTATTTTTTATTTCAATTTTTAAACTCAGCTGCCAGGTACCGCCAAGCGATCGCGACTCCCGCAACTCCATCAATCAGATCTTCCTCCCCCCGAATACCGCCCCCCCATCTACTTCACTCTTCTTCTACTCACTTGCCTTCCCCCTTTTTTTTCGGTCTTCTTGAGACTGTATCTGTTTCTCCAATATATATTGAGAACAGACGGGAGATCTCTCTTCAGTCGTTGGTGAGATCAACCCGCCTATTATCAGAGTGTTGTGGGGTCGGCTTGCGCCCTGCCAGTCAGTCTAGCCTTGCTCAGTTAACTTCGGCAATAATGGCGTCCGCGTCCGACGCGTCAATCCAAGAAATCCTAGAGGATATCGAACTCAACCAGGTCATTCTGCAAAGCTTGGACGAGGAACGACCTGATGCCGCTGAAGACCGACAAGAGATTCTAGATGTCATCAAACGCCTGGAAGCCCGACTAGCAGTGCTCCAAGGTCGTCCCGCTGGGGGCCCGTCCGCCGCCTCTCCGCCACCGGGTCTAGCCCGCTCAGGCTTGTCTTCTGCCCAGCTAGATGGTGCCTTTTCTGATGCTCCGGAAAGTGCTGGTCGTGCACATTCGGTCGACTCGTCTTCTTCGTCTGATGATCGGTCTGTGCTGCGTTTTGATGTCGCACCCGGACCGTCAACTTTGCGAAAGCGTCTACACCTCAGTAGTGAGGCTAGCCACTCTGAGAACAATGAAGATGACTCCGACTCCTCGGATTTCACAGACGACTTAGAGGCCCCAGTTTCCAGACGGCCAAAGCGGATGCGTCGCGTTAGTCCCGAGGCTGAGCCTAGCAATGATGTTCCCGACGATGATCTAGACGATCCTCTCGCTGGAAATGAACAGCTACGCCAGATCTTGGGCATTGACAGCGCTGATGTCATGCGCGAGATTCAAGAGGAGCAACGAAGGGCCGAGCAATGGCTCGAGGAACGCCGAGAACAGGAGCGCCGTGACGCGGAGTTTGCTCGCCGGCTTAATGACTCCTTCCGTGAGCCGTCTCAGTCGCCGTCGTCTTCGCAAAGCATGTTCCCTCCAAGACCTTCAGTTTCCGCCACCGCTCCTTCTTCGTCGAACAGACCTTCCATGATGAACACTGGCCGTTTCCCCGAGACTTGGGCGCAACATAACCCACTTGAATTTTTGCCCTCTCACAGTCGTGACAACAACCGCTCCCCCTTCAGTGAAGCCCGGGATCCCCAGCCCTTACTTAGTAGCGATGATAGCGATCTTGCCGAGATCACGCCGTCCGACTTTCAACGCCACTGCCAAATAACAGCCGCTCCACATGCGCGTCCTCCGCGCTGGGGCCCTTTTGCCCCTACGATGCCCAACGCAACCGGCCTCCAATCTGCGCAGAGTCGACCACTCCAGGTGTCTCCTGCGCCGCGTGATGGAATGGGATCTGGATCTGTGTTTGGTCCCCATGTAATGTCAAATACAATGGCAAGGCTCAATGCAAGCAGGGAGATGCTGGTGCAAGCCGGAAGGATGATTCTCGGCGGCAATGATCCCAGGCTTTCAGACCCTCCGTATATTGATCTAGAAGATTATCAGGGACCAGGTGGATTTCGCAAGGCCAGAGATTATTTAGAGTGAGTAACTTGACCCCCCTCATAATGTGCCGATCGTTGAAGTAGCAACTGACCTTCTTAGTGATCACTATGGCTCTGAAATCTATGGCCCCGACCCAAACAAGACGAAAGAAGATATTCAAAAGCTGCTGGAAAGCATCAGACCTGACTCCGAGATTGCCCTACAAAACCGCGAAGGAACCCCCGAAGCTCTCAAGTACACGCTACTGGAGCACCAGAAGTTGGGGTTGTCTTGGATGAAGTCGATGGAAGAGGGCGACAACAAGGGCGGTATTCTTGCCGACGATATGGGTCTGGGGAAGACCATACAAGCTATCGCTCTGATAGTGTCCCGCCCATCGACTGACCCCGAGCGCAAACCCACCCTGATCATTGCCCCCGTTGCGTTAGTGCAACAATGGAAACGAGAGATCGAACGGATGATTAAGCCGGGAAAACACCAACTTTCCATCTGGGTATTGCATGGCGACAAACGGCTTACTTTCAGAGAACTGAAGCGGTACGACGTGGTTCTCACCACCTTCGGCACACTGGCCGCAGAGTTGAAACGGAAGCAGAAGTACGAGGAGCTAGAGGAGCGGGATGTTAACCTGGCGAGACAAGCCCTGGACACGCTTCCTCTTCTGGGGCGGCGTTGTAAATGGCATCGTGTCATTGCGGATGAAGCTCAGTGCATTAAGAATCGGAACGCAAAAGCTGCCCTTGCGTGCTGCCAGCTCAATACCACCTACCGCTGGTGCATGACAGGAACCCCTATGATGAACAATGTCGAAGAGTTACACTCGCTGATCAAGTTTCTGCGTATCCGCCCCTACTCCAATATCGAGACATTCAATCGCGTGAGTATTCCCTAACCCCATTATGATATCAACGGAAGTATAATTGACCCTGACTCCTAGGACTTCACTCGGCCACTGAAATCAAGCCCCGCCATGCGCGAGAAGGCTATGCTCCAATTACAGGTCTTGTTGAAAGCCATTCTTTTGCGGCGAACTAAGAGCTCGGAAATTGACGGCAAGCCGATCTTGCAACTACCGCCCAAGGTCTCCGAAAGAGTCCATGCTGTTTTCAGCGAGGAAGAGCAAGAGTTCTACAGTACTTTGGAGTCACGCAGTCAACGCGAGGTGGACCGATATCTCCAACAAGGAGTTGGACGTAACTATTCCAATATTTTGGTTCTACTCCTTCGACTTCGACAAGCGTGCTGCCATCCCCATTTGATCAAGGACTTCACCACCGAAGTCAATGCCGCTGAAGAGGGCATGGATCTCATTGCCAATGCGAAAGCATTCGGCGCTGAAGTTGTTGCTCGACTCAAGGACAACACCGAGCTAGAATGCCCAATCTGTATAGATGCTGTTGAAAATCCCGTCATTTTCTTCCCTTGCGGTCATGGAACCTGCGCGGAGTGCTTTTCCAGAATTGCAGACCCTGAAATGGCCTTACGGAACGGGCGCGATGACGGAGGCGAAGTAAAGTGTCCCAATTGCCGCGCAAAGGTGGATCCAAAGAAAATCACCGATCATCGGTCATTCAAGAAAGTGCATTTCCCTGATGAGTCCGACGAAGCAGATGGTGTTGATTCTACCAAAGATACGGAAGGCACCAACGACGAGGATAGCGACGATGACAGCGATGATGATAGCGACGACGCTGGAGGCTTATCTCGGTTCATTGTTAACGACGATGATGAGGAAGAAGGACCTTCCACGAGGAGCAAGCGAGCGAAGGGCAAGGGCAAAGCCAAGAACAAGAAGTCCCTTGCGGAACTCAAGAAGGATGCTCAGAAGAATAAGAAGGCGAAGCTCAAGTACCTGCGTCGTCTCGAAAAGACCTGGATGTCAAGTGCCAAGATTGAAAAGGCCATGGAGATCTTGCGCGATGTCTACCACCGAGACGGCAACGAGAAGACCATCATCTTCAGCCAGTTCACGTCCCTGCTCGACTTGCTGGAAATTCCGATTGCTCGTCAAGGATGGGACTACCGACGCTACGACGGGAGCATGCGACCAGCCGATCGAAACGCATCCGTGATGGACTTTACCGACAATGAAGACTGCAGAATCATGTTGGTGTCGCTGAAAGCCGGCAACGCCGGCCTGAACCTCGTCGCAGCATCCCAGGTCATCATTTTCGACCCCTTCTGGAACCCTTATGTCGAAGAGCAGGCAGTCGACCGTGCCCATCGCATTGGACAGGTTCGTCCTGTCCAGATCCACCGCATTGTCGTGAAGGATACCGTCGAAGACCGTATCCTTGAATTGCAGGATAAGAAGCGGGAGCTTGTCGAAGGTGCTCTGGACGAGAAGGCTTCAAGCAATCTCTCCAGACTCGGAGCCCGCGAACTCGCATTTTTGTTTGTAAGTCAACAGCTACCCTACAAATAGCCCTACAATTTACTAACCGATCCGCCTCCAGAACATCCGCACTTAATCATTTCCTTTTCATTAATCTGATATTTACATGGCGTTTGCGGATTCCCAGCACAAGATACCCTAGACCCCTTTCCCCTTTTCATTTACACCTACTTGCTAGTCCCCTGCATCTTCCCATTTGCTTCCAACAGTATGTGTTCCTAATCATCAACCATCCCCTGCACTGCATTGCCATGTCATGTCTAGAATGAACTTTTTGTTTAGCTTACTGTAGAAAGAAAGAAGAAGAAGAAGAAGAATGTGTGTGTCTTCCACAATGACTCGGCAACCGACTTCGGAGATCGTTCATCTACAGCCACATATCACCCCAATACCTTACCTACTTCTTAATTATCTAGCTACTACTAGCATGCAAACATTGCTTAATCGAACATGGACTATGCTCTCTACTCCATAATCTAGGTGGTGAATATTAACATGCAAAACCAAAGTAACCTAACTAAACCCAAACCCCACAACCACAGACAACAACAACAACAACAATCAACCAACTAAGCACAAAGTTAGTTATCAGGGCTAGTACATAGTATATATCTAACTAGATAGTAGTTTTTGGTAGTTAGTATAAGCAAGGATGCCAATCTCAACCCAACACACATTCATTTCAGCCTGATCAATAATCACACCGGTGACGTCACTGTGTTATTTTATTATTGGGTGGGTGGGGAGAGGGGTGGGTGGAAAGGGAAGTCCACACTTTTTTTTCTTTTTCTTTCTATTGATCGGCGGGTTATGCATCTTGGGACTGTACTAAGGGAGATGAGGTGTACTCAGGGTGTATTTGAATTGTATTATCAGTTGGGAGGGAGGAGTGGGAATAAATTTTATATGCTGAGTACGGTGGGGGAAGTTGTGAGGGTGCGATTGAGTTTGTTGGGGTTTGGTTTTTGGTTTGGTTGTGGTTTTATCTAAGTAACGGGGAGGGGGGGGGAATTGGGATATTATGTGATTCAAGTTTACACACTGTATACAGCAGAAAAAGCGAAAGAGAATAGAGTATGTAAACTTTTTTTCGTCCAACAGTATAGCCGATGGACGGATAAACAGTGTCACCGTTTCAAAAAGGAACTTTGTAGAGATAATCAGAGTCTAGACTACTAGTGGTAAATATTGCAAATGCATAATCATGCCGACCGTTCTCGGGCTTAATTTCCTTCCCTCCGCTATCATTGTATCGTGATTTGAAATCTTGCATAACGTACCCAGTTATTGGGACAAAACTGCAACCACGAGCCCGAGCTCGTGGCCCAGGCTCTGGCCTCAGCCTTTATTGATCGCGCGTTTACAAATCGGCGTCCTCCTCGTCGGGCAGGGGCATGTTGGCGGCAGCGTCCATCTCCTGCTCGTACTGGGCCAGAAGCTCCTTGTTGACGGTGACCTCGGGGGGAGCAAGAGCGGGGGCAGCAACAAATTCCTGAGAAATGCTTGTTAGTACTCAGTCTCACCAGACCAATGATCGGATCTAACTCACCAGCTGGGGGTTGCCGACCAACTTGCGAGCGAGCCAGAGGAAGGGCTTCTCGAAGTTGTAGTTGGACTTGGCGGAGATGTCGTAGTACTGGAGGTTCTTCTTGCGGTGGAAGGTGATGGTCTTGGCCTTCACCTTACGCTCCTTGACATCGACCTTGTTACCGCACAGCACGATGGGGATACCCTCGCAGACACGGACGAGATCACCTAAAATGATTTTGTCAGTCTGATAACAGAACGCGCATGGCTTGACTCCTGAAGGTGGAAGCACTTACGGTGCCAGTTGGGGACGTTCTTGTAGGTGATACGGGAGGTAACATCGAACATGATGATACCGCACTGTCCGTTGATGTAGTAACCATCGCGAAGGCCACCGAACTTCTCCTGACCAGCAGTGTCCCAGACGTCGAACTGGATGTTACCCAGGTTCTGGCAGAAGCGTTAGTCGGACCGGCACAAAGACGGCGGAATGGACAAAGCGGGGTTTCCGGCGGGGCATACGGTGTGGAAAGCGAGAGGGTGCACTTCGACACCGAGAGTGGCGATGTACTTCTTCTCGAACTCGCCAGTCAAGTGGCGCTTGACGAAGGTGGTCTGTAGTGAAATTTCTCTCCAGTCAGTAATGACGTCTCGTGGCGGGTGAGGTTGGGCGGGCGATGAAGTTTTTCTGTTGATAGGGACGACGGGCAACAGAGAGGGGTAAACACGCATGACAGGAATGCAGTCGAGCGTTAAGAGGCGTTGAAGAGGCGACATGCCACCCCGGCCCAGTAAGCCATGTGGGATAAAATATCTTGATTCAACTTGCCTTTCCAGTACCACCGTCACCGACGAGGACAAGCTTGAAGGTCGGTACCTCAGTAGCCATGATGAAGGTTGGATGTGATGTGGGGGGGATGGAGATGAGAAGAAGAAAACAGAATTTGCGATGAAAGTCGACGGAAATCAAAAGTCGACAGTGGGATGCGACACTCGATGGACAAAGCGATCGAGGGGGGTTCGATAGAACGAGGGGGTTGGACAGGGAGGAGTTAAGAGTGGGAAGGTTATTTCTACCGGTGATGGAATTTTTGCCGTGAGTCGGTCGCCCAAGCCTGCTAATCACGTGGTACAGTTAGGCCTCAGGCAGCCACCGTTGCCCCGCAGGATCGCGCCAACTGCAGTTATTGCATGCCTCGCTGTCGATCCACGCCGGTTCTTTGCGAGAGAACCCTCTACGCTGTACGGAATTGATAAATAACGTCCATATGAACAGGTGCAATTTCATCTCTTGAACCTAAACTGAAACGCCACCCTAAATGCTTCCCTAGGTATTTCCCGGCAATAATAAACACGTCACGTTCGATCATGAATACATGTCACATTCCTCATCAGAGTCCAATAGCAAGAAAGCAAAGTAAGGAGAATTCATCAACGAAAGTAGATCGTACCCGAGTAAGTTCGGATATTCCAGGGACTATCCCAGAGTACAGTAGACAGCCGTCATTCTCGTGCCTAACCCGATGCCAGTCCACTACAACGGCACGAGATGACAGCCCAACAAGCCCCGACCGCCCCAATCACGGCGAGGGACCAGCTGCAGGGACAAGTCAATGCTGCTGGAAGAACTAGGATCTTTCCGCACGACTTTGACCGCCACGGTGCGCTAGAAGATGTTAGTTTGGGGCATTCCGCAAGTGTATGTCCTTGGATTCTGGAACCAGAAGGTTGGAAGAAAATCTCCAACTTACCCCTTCACTCTGCTGCACTATCTCCGCCACCTTGGCGAGACGTTCATGGTTAAGCCAGTTGGCACTTCCGAACTCCCGAACGGTATCTCCCACCCTCAGACCTGCCTGGTCGGCGGGACTTCCAGGCACCACACTATTGACCTTTGCGAACGGTAACCCAGATGTCCCAGCACCGGATGTATTATTGCCAGTCACACTAGCTTGCGACCCCGATGTACCATTTAGACCGCCACCCGATTGTACGGCAGTTTGCGCCCGCTGCAAGTTCGCGAAGTGGTTGTGGATTCCTTTCTCCAGATGTGACATCACGTCTTTATGATCGTTCCGCAGTCGAATAATCCGAGCCCGAGTAGTGCGTACTAACTAGGGTTTAGCAAAGGCACTGCGGGGGCGTAAAGCAGTGACTCACTTTGGGCAACATCGATATCGTCTCGTGGGAAGCCATCGAAAGTAGTGAGAGACGTGTTCATATTAACGCCATGCTAGAACAGAAAGCATCATCAGTCGACATATCACAGAGTGGCAAGGCTTGTCCAAGATCGAATTTAATCTCACCGAGCCGAGGACGCTACTCAAAGCCGAGAGTTCTTCTTCGATGCGTTCCTTTTCTTGCATGAGATCGACCATGCCGAGCTTGGACAGGTCGCGAGGAGGAGCGCCTCCGGACGTAGGGCCGGAGGCTACTGTTGGGGCATGAATGTTTGAACCCATGGGTATTCCCATACTAGAGTGAGTGTGAGGTGGTTCAAAACATCGTTGGTTGGATGGAAGTTGAAGGAAGGACCGGGCGGCGAGAGCTGTCGCAGACGGATCCCGGAAAACGGCGGTGGGTCTTTCGGTGGGAAATCTGGGGGAGTTTCATCATTCTTGGCATCGCGCGCTTGGAAGAGGACTGCGCAACACCATCATCCATTTCTCTTCGAAGGTTGAAGTTGATATAAAGTTATTGTAAATTGAAGTCAGAAACAATGCCAGATATTTCTAAAAAGTGTCTAATTGGCTGAAAATGCTACTCATTCTGCTATCTCCTACTACTATGCTGCCGCTAAACTGAGATCTAGAAGCTTCAAAAGTAGCATGAACAACACCTACTGAGTTGTGAACCATTCACCCTCGCTAGTTTCGCTGCCTTGACCTTTTCTACTTAAAACTCTGGCTACAGGCGTACAGATGATGCTGATGCCCGTCGTTTCATCATTGGGAGCAATGAAAGGCCGTTACCGTGTGGTAGGACCAAACACATTGCAATTTGATTCTCAACCGAGCGGTGCATGATATAGAGGCAACTTTACTCAGAACATTACCGTAAGTTTGTTTAACCTACTGTGATGGATTTCATACGGTTTGCGTTTGTTCGCACTGGACGTTTTGATCCAACACGTGAGCTCCCCCGGCGACAGCAAGTATACCATGCTTTCCCCATGTGAAGAACTGGGCCAGTCGTTGCTTCCACTTGCCAGCACGCACATCTACTCATGACACACATTCTCTCCTGTGATTCTGATTCCGAAGCATAACTTGCTTCCGAGCTCACATTCTCACTTGGAGTTTGTTCACTTTACATACACTCTGCACAATGGAAGAATCCAAGGATATGGGGGAGCCTCCCTTGCTGATCCTGGAGAAGCCTGAATATGTGGTGGAGATAACTGCAACGCATCCTATGCCAGCAGATCCTGTGGCTGCCTTCAAGCGTTGGATGAATAGCTTCCGATCCCGAAGAGGCTGTCCCCCACCCGAAAGATACGTCGAGGGTTGGCCGATAGAAGTCAAGCCAGATGATCGGGACCTCCTACCGGACTTGTTAACCTCAAACGAGTTTCAGGAAAAGCAATGGGAATCCTTGTCCCACCGTTCGTCCAATCTTGGAACCGTGAAGACGGCCACTCTGAGCATTACTAGCCAAAGTGTGGTACGATCGAGGGGAACTACGCAGAGCACAACAAATCAAAGCATACGATCTGATGCTCGTGAATCGCTAGACAGCATCAGACCTGCGTTGAATCCTTCAATCGATGAGGAAGCTCAGCACAGGGCCATTAAGAGGCGACGTGTTCTCCGGGAACTGATCACCACCGAATGTGACTATATTTTCGGCTTGAAAGCACTGGCTGAAGTATGATTACCTTCAAACTGAAGTATAGGCACGTGTTGCTGCTTACAGATAGCTAACAAATCCTCTGATTGTAGGCCCTGTTCATATTTTCTGTCAGACCGGAGATTTACCACAACGTTCAGCAGATCCGTGACACGCATGAGGACTTCCTCTCCCAGATTCGAAAGCTGACACCCATATCGAACCTGGCAGTAGCTGAATTCGATACTTTGATGCCTCAGGGTGTTCACAAGCGCCTGAGTGCAATTGACTTTGGTTTGAGGGCTTTCCATGCCAAGTCTCTGCGATCACGCAGCTTTAGGACTTCTATGGACTCGCGACTCAGGGCGTTGGCTGCGGAGTCAAAAGAGGCCTTGCAAGTTGCGCTAGAAGTCGGCAACCTGGTGAGCCTTCCTCAATAGGCTTATATATTATCAGCTACTGACATAAAATCGGTAGTCGGCATCTTTCACGGCTTACAAAGTGTTCTGTAAGAACTATGGCTTGCTCACAGTAGATGTGAGTCTTCTGCGCCAGTCTGTACCGGATTGGCGTATATTCGACCAGGGCATCGAGGCTCTATCGAAGTCGGTTGCGTCATTGGACAGACAGACACAAGAGGAAAATAAAGCGATGTCTCTGAATGACCTCCTGATCAAGGTCGGGATAGACACCTCTTGGTTCTGCTTCTGGATGCTAACGTTATACAGCCAATCCAGCGTCTGTGCAAGTATCCCTTGCTGCTTGAGGAATTATTACGATGGACTCATATTCAAGACGACCCATCTGCCCATGATGGCATCCGGCAAGTGCTCGAACAAGTCCGCGCGGTGGTATGCGAAATAAATCAAATTACAGATAACCCTGTTAGCAAGGCCTTAGTGAAGAAGACGTTTTTGCTACAGAGCTTCATGGATCTGTCAGCAGCTGTGAGTATACCACATCTCCCTACGGAACATGGAAGCTGAGGTCATTGGAATCCACAGAACACGATCGATAACATCTACAAGCAACTGGGTCCTTTAAGCCTCTGTGGGGTCCTTCACATTACATACCAAACCCCTGAGTATATTACGGGAGGATACATGGTTTGCATTCTGTTCACCTATCATCTCGTAATAGCCAAACCGAGCAATGACTACCGAAGGCTTGAGCCACTAGCATGTGTGTATATCCCTGACATGAAGATTGACTCGATCAGAAACGGGGAAGGTGAGGAAACTGCCTATATGGGTCATTTTGTATGCTAAACTCTGTGATAGGTCTTCGTTGCTATGGCTGTCTTTTCTCCTGGAAACTGATTTTCCAGTCTCAGGGCAAGAACTACGAACTGGTGCTCAGTGCTGCCTCGGCACGCGAGGAAAAGAAATGGGAGACCGAGATGCTCAGGTCTGCAGCCGCATTAACTGACATGCCGAAGTCAGTGGTAGCGAAGCTGAAAGAATACTCATTTCTGTCTCTGGAGCTGGCTCCATTGAGTTGCAGCAACGGTGCTCTCCCTCTTCTTCCTCGCCGACCGTCTATGCAGGCATTGGCTACATCGCGGACTCTACCTGATTCACAGAACATCATCATCAAAAAGACGCATTGCCCACAAAGACTCCAGATGACGGAATCTGTGGACGGGGAAATCGAGCGGCCGAAGATGTCTGCCTTGTGCCCAGCCCTTGTACTGACTGCCCGAAGACAGGATCGAATACTCCTAGAACGTGCTATATCTGCTTTCTACACGCGGGACGTTCTGCCGTACCCTGGCATGATTTTAGGCAAGGGGGACATTTTCCATAGTCCTGGGTCTCTTATGAGACATCTGAGCCGCCGGCCGGGGTTGTACCGACGCTCCAGCTGTGTGAGCATCAGCACCGCAGGCTATTCTGCTAAGTCTGTTACGGGAGCGACATGTGCCGACGAGAAAGTCCATAGGAAGCTTGGAAAGAGTCAGGAGAAGAGTTTACGAAGTGTATCGAGAGGCAAGCCAGCAACTCCGGACACAGACAAGGGACCTATCTTGGCGCGACATAGTAGGGATATTCGACGGTCCAAAACGTGGAAAGGAAAAGAAGGTCCGAATGCGAAAGCCAAGGCTGAGATCATTCCGACCAGTGCTAGCAACAAGGGAACGGAGACACTCAACGGTTGTTCCTTGAGAACATCTGCTATTCGGAGGATGTTTAATTCGATGTCCTCCCGACGGACGAAAAGACAGGGTCGCATGGGGCTTGGGAGTGGGGTTTGATGGAGGTGATGATGCAAGTTGTTTGAGATTTCCTGCAGTATTGCATCAGATGGCCAGGTACGGAGTACAAAGTGTGTGGAATATGTATGGGGTTCTTAGGGATTCGTGTCGATTCTGAGGAGAGTGGGGGAGGGAGAGATTGACCGGGGCGAAGCGAGACGTAATTAGTAGCATTAGCGAGCCAGAATGCCAGAATGCCAAAAATGTCCGTGACTGGAATGATGATGATGATGATGCCGATGAGGGAATTGAATTCCATAGGGAGCCATGTTTCTCCACCGGGTGAACCAGAAGCGCAAGAGCAAGTGCAGAGCATCCGCAGCATCAGTCGATGATGACGTCGATGCTCCCGTCGGCACTCCTGCCTCGATGTATTTAAGGCCTGCGATATTCAAGAGAGAGAGAGGAGATAGATCAAATCCAATCAACTCAATTATCACACGAACACTATACTACCCATCAACAAACCTTTTGCACGACTTTCCTCACTTCAATTGCTCTTCCTGTCACTGTTTGCCCGCCTTTGTTTCCGGTAGCATCGTGGTGACGTCATTTGCCCTCACCTCACACGACACTCTTCCAACTCACTTCATCTCAACCTCCTCTCCTTCTTATCTTCCCATCGTCTCTTAGCAGCTTCATTGAAGAAACAGACTAGACCGTTCTTCTATCTTTGCTCTAAATCACTGCAAATTTACTACACACCACCACCAATATGCCTCGCCACAACGACCCCACCTCCAAGATGTTCTACAAGGGTGCCTCCGACGACTTCATCGTCTTCGTTGATGACCACGACGCCCTGAACAGATGGCGCAGTGACCGCTCCGTCCCTCTGGCGGATGTCCTTAACGGCTGGAAGATCTTTGTTACTCACAAGTAAGCTCCTCTCCTCCCTTTGTCTTCATGCTATCAGCAGTGAGAGCAAAGCTAACAAGCAATAACTTCCAGGCACGGAGCCCAAGGCGTCCTCGACGGAGCTAGCAAGGCTAGTCTCGAAAATGAATTCGGAACTGCCAATGAAGACGACGTTATAACTCAGATTTTGGAGCGTGGAGAGTATCAGTCTACTATTGTATGTTGATATTCCTCATCCATACTTTGAGGAGGAAAGATGCTAATTGATTTATGGTAACAGGCTCGTGAACAACAAGGTGATACCAACTTCCGTAATGGTCCTGCTTATCGATAGATTCGTGCGCCCATGTTATTACTTACGCCCTTGCTGGCTGGCTGGCTGGCTGGCTTGTTTCCTTCCTCCCCCCTCCCTTGATGGGTGTGTGGCATGATGTTGCAAGAGGGGGGAGCCAAGGATTGTTAGTAGCATGATGATCGACTGATCGAGCACATGATTATGCTTTTTTATCTTTTTTACTAGCGGATGAAATGTACCTACTTGTCTATCCTAGCTATGTACCTGGGAACAGAGAGGGTAATTGATAAATGAAATGAAATAAATGAAATATATCATGGTTAAATCTATACTATATTCTATAACTTTAACCAAGAACGTGACTACACATCTATTCTATTCTACTTTCACACCATCACCACCCCTCTCCCTCTCCCTCTCCCCATCTCTCTTCCCCTCCCAAACTTTCCTCCTCTCAACAACCCACCTCCCCAACTCATCCCAAACCTCCCTCTTCTCCATAACCGACATCCCCGCCGCCAACCCACTAGTCGTCGTAGCCACAAAGACCCTCGCCCCCTCCCACCCCCCTTCATCACCACGCACCCTCCCCAAGTTCATCCCCTCATCCTGCCACCCATACCTAAACTCCTCCTTCCGAATGCCCCTACCAACCTTAACCCTCCAAACCGCCTCCCAAATACTCTTCCCTACAAGACACACCGCCTCCGGCCTCTTCTCCCGCACCTTCGCTTCCAGAATCGGCACCCCCGCATCCATCTCCTTCTTGCTCAGCATGCTCGCGTCCCGCGTCGGACGTTCCACGATATTCGTGTTCCCGATGTTATATAACTCCGGGAGTTTGTATGTATCTGAGGGCGGGTGTCGGATGGGTGTGATACCCGACCAGTGGAGGAGTTTCCAGAACAGGTTGCTGGGGTGCGCGTAGGCGTAGCCTGTTATACCTGTTAGGATTCCAGGGTTCACGCCTACGAGGAGGAGAGTTAGGTTCGGGGGGATGGTGTCGGTGAGGAGGGAGGAGGATGCTGATGATGGGGTGGTGGGTGGTTTGCGTGGGCGGGGGGAGGAGGACGTGGTGGTGCTGGTTGGGGTTGAGGTGGAGGAGCAGGATCGGGAGCGGGTTATTCGTGTTGATGTTGTTGTTGATGATGATGATGGTGGTGTGGTTCGTTTGCGTTTTAGAGGAGATGAAGTCCTCGTAGTGGGTTGTTTTGTGGATGGGAGTGCCGGTGGCGCTGAGGACGTAGGCTTCGCGGTGTGGAAGTATTGGTTGAGACGGCCGTTGAAGCTGGTCTTTTTGTTCACGGGGACGTCGTTGTCGTTGTCGTGTTCTTCATTATAAGCTTCATTGTCGTGATCGAGAGTCGTAGGGGGTATTTGATTGTTGTTGTCCTCGAGAGGACTATCTTCGACAAGGGGCATGCTGGTTGCTGGCTGTCTGGGTGGAAGACTCTGCCGGTGTTAGTGACAGTAATGCTGCAGAATATTCGCCGGTTAGTGCTGTTGATCGGTTTATATAGGTATCATTTCAGGGGATTGCTAAAAAGCTTTTCCTTGGTTGCTGGTGATTTGCCTCATCTCTTGTTCCTCGGTCTGGAGCGCTCCAGACGCTTAACCGTTTTGGGTATCATTGGACGCGAGGTCACGTGAGTTTGCCTTGGGAAAGTGGCAATAAGGCATCAAATAGTACTGTGGGTGGCGGATTAGGCGTAGTACTAGGCTTGCTTTATTTAGAGTGTATATCTGTGTAAGGGCCTGAACGAGGATTTAGCAGGTTGTAGACTGTTAACTGGTCGGTTAAGGGCGATAGTATATCTATCGTATGGAAGGCATGATCTTGTAAAATGAATTATCTTTGTTTTGAGAAAAACAGAACTATAGTACACACAGATACATATACTCTGGCGTCCAGGCAACAGAGTCCTTATATAACTGCCACATCCAGGTCAATAGCTGGACAGTCATCACTGACTGAAAGAGGACCTTTTATCTGTCCAAACTCCATAAAGCACATATTACCGATATACTAGCATCGCTGGGTATCGTTTCATCAAATCATATCATGTCGTGGTCGTCAAGTGTCAGGTTTCGTGTTGGTACAAGTTGTTGCTATACCTTGTATTCGCTTCGTTTCGGGAGGGTCCATGGTACAGGGCAAACAACCTATCATCCATTAGTTATGTTTTGGGAAATTCGATCGGCGTATACGTACCTCGCCCTCACTGTAGGCCCAGAAATATACCCCGATCCCAATAAGGTAGTATAGAGCAGGGTCCGTTCCCTGGTAGAGGAGCATGGAGAGGAGAGCGCTGAGGGGATAGAAGATCAACCGAAATTCGATGCTGCGGTGCGCGAGGGAGCCGGCGACATATTTCAAAGGCCATTCCCATGCAAGTCCAAGTAGGCCCAAGAGGAGGTTTAGGATTTGAAGAACAGGGACCGGATTCACAGCGCCGTTCAGATTGAGCGTCATAAAGTCCCAGAACACCTTCGGCCAGATAAATCCTTCGATCGCCCCACCAATTTGGTCTGTACATTCAGTCATTCAGATTAGTATCGCCATATGAATAGATGAAGAGGCGTGGTGCATACAAGCTGAGGCTGTAAGGATAATAAGTCGCGCCCAGTGATTTTTGATAAGTCTTCCCATGGTAGGCAGGTTTTGACGTATAGTGGGAAGTTCAAGCGTCTTCCGTCCGGCGAAAGAGCTCGTTACTCAAGTATAGACACAATGCTGTTGTTGTCTCATAAACACAAGGATTGCTTTTTCGACCGTAGGGGATCCCTCAACCATCCACCCGATCAATCAATGTCGTGTGTGCTATGCTCATTCCAAATAACATGGCAGGTGGAGAGATGCGATGCAAGGTCAAGGTTGGTAAATTCTTCCCCGGCAGTTTTCTTGTGAGGAGAAGTAGTCGTATGTAGTGTGTGTGAGTCGGATAAGCTTTAAATCACAACAATCACATCACCACATAAACTTAATGCAGGAAAAAAATGAGATAGTGTCTGTTCAAATAATCATGTACTGCATAACCGAGCAAACTTCAGCTGATAGACCAGTTAAGCGATGGGGGCCATGGAGGGGGAAAAGAGCAGCAATACATACATTAGTAGCTTCCGGCGCCAACGGAGGAGACCACCTGATTTGCATCTTCTTCACAATAGGCCGAACGCAACGGACTCGCCGTCCCTCCGCGCCTCCCCCTCTCAACGCCTGTGATACGTGGACGCGTTTTATCAACCGCTCTCTTTTCTAACCCAATCAGCTACCATTCTCTGCTGGAAGCGATCCTCACCCCCTTGACTTCTTCACGAGGATACCTTATGATTGGATCTGGGCGCTCGGTGTAGCGTGACAGTGCGAATGATCCTGGGAGCGCCATGGCTGGTCGGATCAATCAGAAGAAGCAGAACGTGGAAACTGACAGAGATGCATCGGCCGCTAAAGTGTGTTGCCGCAAATCTCCTGCATCCTCCGCTCCACCGTCACGCCCCGTCAGGTCGCTAGTGCATCACACCCCGTTTGGCTGCTGACCTTTGGCTTCTGAGTGGCTGGACCGTGTGCTACGAAGCGCCCGGCTGGGGCTTCCAGCATCCAAGCTCCTCTGATGGCGGACTATCTTGTGAAGACTTTGAGAAGCGGGGAACCTGGTGCCCAGGTAGTTGGTCTTTTCCCTGTCCCCCAGTCCTTGCTGTGATCTCCATCGGGCGCCTACTGCTACACAGCCAGAAATACCCGCTGTCAAGGCGACTATTACGATCTCAAAATATACGCCTACGGGAAGAAGCAAGTCTCACATAAGATAACGCCGAGATGGAAGAAGAATCTTTAGATCACAGGGAAACCTCTACTGGATTCAAGGCTGCTACTAGACAACTCACCGTCTTTTCGCAGTTCCCCATCACTCAAGATAATTATAGCACCGTCCCTACCCACACGGTCCGAGTGCCAATCTAGTCGTCACTAGATGTGATGAGAACCTCATCCGTGCAGGGCCAAGAACTTAAAAGTATGCCCCAGCAATATCGTCGGATTCCCTGCTCAACCCACGCCAAGCACTTACCACTAGGAAATAC
This sequence comes from Aspergillus eucalypticola CBS 122712, assembly GCF_003184535.1. Taxonomy (NCBI): domain Eukaryota; kingdom Fungi; phylum Ascomycota; class Eurotiomycetes; order Eurotiales; family Aspergillaceae; genus Aspergillus; species Aspergillus eucalypticola. The sequence continues at coordinate 175,132 of NW_020290303.1, read as the reverse complement.
CAGGGTCTTCCATTCGAATTCCGGAGATGATTCTGCTTTGGACTAGTACCTAGATCATGAAAGTCTTGGCTCAAAATGCGAGAGCTATATTTGGTAGCAACCGGACCTTAATTTGCATCTTGAATCATATTCCTGTCTGTTTAGAATGTCACAGAGGTGCGCTCCCCATGTCGATGGCCGCTTTGACCGCGTGTGACGGGATGCGCGCCTGCACAACGCTTCTCATAGGCTGGAATTGGCCGAGACTCCACCCTTCACCACACGAATAAACGGAGCAGCCGGGGGAGTATAGAAGAATCAATTATGGATTTACGGGTTATTGATAGCGACTCACAATCCCGGTGCCACATGGTAAGATTAGTGGCGGATACCGGGAGATGAGGAGATGGCAGTAGGTCAAGAAAAGACGAACTTTACCTATCATGTCACTACTAAGTGCGCCAATCGCGCGCGACAGCTTAACGAGTGCACCGCAAAGCAAAACTCAAACGGCTGTGTGATTGAGGAGCATGCTCGGTTGTGGCCTTGGGATACGAGTGGAAGGATTATCTATCCAGTCAACAGAGGACGGTCAGACTCGAGCTCTCTTCACCAAGAATCTGGCGCATCAGGCGATAGTTCAACGCCTGACGGTCTTTGCTCCATCTCATTCTCGCCTGAGCCCTGTAAACGGCAAGTTCGGGGATAGTGGTATCCAACCGGGTGATCCACTCCCTGCAGGCTATCCTAGCGGCACCATAAGTCCGCACAGCGCAGGGGTTGGGGTAAATATAGAAGCAGAAATCCTGATCCTCGTGTCCCTCATCAATTCTTCCCCTCCTTTCTGCAACCAAACCGTATCTTCGGGTACCAGACGCTTGACACAGGATTCTCAACTGACATCAACCCCACACCACCCTGCTCAGAGATTACACTTCAGGACCTAGGCCCGTTTAAAACAAGAATGATATAATCGGATCTGATCCTTGTTCCTCGATTGGTCCCAGCCTTCTGTGATCATCGGCTTCTACCGCGTCCTGAACCTCCGGCCATCGACTCTAGCACCTGAAAATCCTATTCATGAGCCATTATTCTCGATAAGCCAAGGGGAAGCCTGTCATCTCCGTGAGTCCCCTGGACTTCAGGGTGCCTACGGCTCCTTTCAGCGTTCGAAGCGCCTTATCTACTGGCGCCACAGGCTGTCGCTCTGCGCAGGCTTAACTTAGCGGATACTTGAGCGAAGCGCCAGCTCTCGAGGGAGCATTCTATTTATGGGTACCTAGAGTAGAGTGTTCACCAAAATCGCTCCTTTCACTTATGGTACGGGCGCCTTCGAAAGGAATCCCAGAAAAAAAGGACTCAAACCATTCACTCCTTTGGAAACGGGTCATTGCAGGTCAATGACAGAGCCTCGCGAAAAAGTCATTACATGCTTATACTGCCCTATTACCATCATGGAACATGCTTGGGGCTCATACATTACTGCGTCAAAGGTCTGGTTCTACTCCATCTTTTGGGCGCTACATTTTGTCATTTTTGCAGTGGGATGGTAAGTCTGACGGTTCCCAATGACTGCCCGTATATGTACTGAGAATCCTTAGGTATATTCAGGCTTCGGACCAGAGGCTGGCTATGCTCAATACCCTCCAGTATTCCGTTTGGATATCACGGGGCGCTGGGCTAGTGTTGACATGCGATGCCACCCTCCTGTTGCTGCCCATGTGCCGAAATCTTGTTAAAACAATAAGACCCAAGGTGCGATGGCTACCACTAGATGAAACGGTATGGTTTCATCGTCAGGTCGCCTATGCCCTTCTGTTTTTCACCATAGTCCATGCATCCGCTCATTACGTGAAGTAAGCCAATCTATCTCTATTACGAGGTCATTGCTCTGACAGAAGCAGCTTTTACAATATCGAAAAAGATCATATCCGCCCCGTTAAAGCAGTTCAAATTCACTACACAGAAGCAGGTGGGATTACAGGACATGTCATGCTCCTTTGCATGATGCTGATGTACACCACGTCCCATCAGCGGATCCGGCAACAATCTTTTGAGACGTTTTGGTATACGCACCATCTTTTCGTACCGTTCCTTCTAGCATTGTATACACATGCAACCGGATGCTTCGTGCGAGACACAGAAGAGCCTATCTCACCTTTTGCTGGGTCTAGATTCTGGAATCACTGCTTAGGCTACGAAGGCTGGAGGTGGGAGCTAGTGGCTGGAGGCTTGTACATGCTTGAAAGGCTGTACCGCGAGATCCGAGCAAGGCGCCATACCGTTATCCTAAAGGTGGTTCGCCATCCGTATGGTAAGTTCTACATATGCAGATATAAGCTTCTAAACTTGCCTAACAGCGATACGCAGATGCCATGGAGATTCAGTTCCGTAAGGATAGTATGAAGTACAAAGCTGGTCAATGGCTCTTCATCCAGTCACCCGATGTTTCCAGCAACCAATGGCATCCTTTTACAATCACGTCATGCCCATTCGATCCGTACATCAGCATCCACGTTCGCCAAGTCGGTGATTTCACTCGCGCATTGGGTGACGCACTAGGATGCGGACCAGCGCAGGCCAGAGATATGGAAGGACTCGATCCGCTAGGAATGTATGAAGTCGCCCTGCATAACGGACAAAAGATGCCTAGGCTGCGCGTTGACGGACCATACGGAGCCCCGGCTGACGATGTTTTCGACAACGAGGTGGCCGTCCTCATCGGGACGGGAATAGGTGTCACACCATGGGCATCGATCCTCAAGAATATTTGGCACTTACGATCAGACCCTAAACTAGCCGGCCGTCTTCGTCGCGTCGAGTTCATTTGGGTCTGTAGGGACACATCGTCCTTCGAATGGTTCCAAGCCTTGCTCTCCTCTCTTGAATCTCAGTCGGCAGCCGAGGCAGAGTACAGTGGGAAGGCCGAGTTCTTACGCATCCACACATACCTCACACAACGACTGGATGATGACACAGCCGCTAATATCTTCCTCAATTCTGTCGGTCAGGCTGTCGACCCACTTACGGAGCTGCGAAGTAGGACAAATTTTGGCCGTCCGGACTTCAAACGCCTCTTCACTGCCATGCGTGATGGTCTACAAGACCAGACTTATCTATCAGGCGTACATGTGAATTCGACTACAGAAATTGGAGTCTACTTCTGTGGACCCAATGCCGCTGCCAGACAAATCCGAGAGGCGGCCATGTCCACCTCAACGAGGGATATCCGGTTCAAGTTCTGGAAGGAACACTTCTAGACTACAGGGCTCTGTGCTTGAAGAGTCGGAAAGAAAGAAAAATAGGTGGAAACCCGAAGCAAAAGCTCACGATACGAATTGATGACTGACGACTCTCTTAAATTCCTTTGACTGCTGCATATAATTAGATGTATCTGTCTTGTGATTTGCAGTGTTGTATAGTATACGTCTCATGTGTGTATATATCTTTGATCTACTGCAGCATATGATAAAGCAAGTGTTATATGATTGAAGGGTGCGGTGAACAAGGCTTCCTCTCCCCTAAGCCATGCTGATGCCACATGATTTACATACGAGACTTGGATATAGGTGTGTTAGAGTGTGTTGATGATTTGGGTGAGTAAGTTTGGCAAGTGGGTGAGCAAAAAGGTTTGCTAAGTATCAGGTAGGAGCACTGTCGAAGGGGTTGGAGATTGCTTTCACTAGCGTCTGTCCTGGGCTTGCTTTTTCTCGTTGATTCAACGTGATCATTCGTACCGCCTTCTGGGACGGGGATTGTTAAGAGCGGTCTGAGCTCATCCTTGATGTATCCAGAAGAATGCAAAACAGTGGCATGAAATTATCTGAGGCACATGATACATGTCGCTTTCGGACGGTAAGGTATCGCCTAGGAAGACTGCAAACCAATTCACCAACGACCACGGTGGAACGATAAGACACATGATGAATACTAATAAAGGCAATACTAAAATCTGGCATCGCTGCAGGGGAAGCGACCGCAGCAATCAGACATATATCTCACCGCCACCACCTGGCATCATTATGTCCGCCTGCTAGGAAGGCCGGCAGCTGTTTCAGCGCGAGAGCGAAGGGATGGATGGTTGAATTGCTATTAAAGCCCGACCGACCGATCTTTTCAGCCCACGGAGAAGATCGAAGAAGACTCCAACTACTCACTAATAAATAAGCACGGCATCTCGATCTCCCCTTACAATGGAGCTGACTCCGTGGTTTTGGCTCATGCTGTACGCTGGATATACCTTACCCCATTGCTATTGCTGCTGACCAGGCAAGGGGCTGGCACCTTGTCAGACGGGTCCTACGTCTCTACGGATACATGCGAATGAAACCAATTCCGGTACCAGAGAACCCTCAAATGCGACCGGATTGTATCAGCGTGATAATACCCACCATTGGTGCACCTGTAGAACTCATACCCCGGCTCCATGCAGTGCTGGACAACCACCCTAAGGAAATTATCATCGTCACAACAGCAGCTTTGGTCGAAGAACTAAAAGCGGTTCTCCAGCAGTTTATATCAGAGGAGAAATCGCAAAAGATCCAAGTTCTCGACATCCCCTTACCTAATAAACGAAACCAGCTCGCTCGCGGCATTCAAGTAGCCACAGGAGAGATCCTCGTGCTTGCGGACGACGATGTTTATTGGAGCAAGGATCTCTTGAAACAAGTGCTCGGCGTTCTAGAATTGGAACCCAAAGTTGGTGGTGTCACCACGTTGATAGCAGCACACGGCTTGGATGCTCGAAGCCCTGAAACGATCACGGTGTGGGAAGCTCTCGAGTCTCGACGTATGAGCATGCGCAATATCGACATTGCAGCCTCGAGCTGGCTGGATGGCAGTCAAACAGTACTGACTGGACGGACTGCAGCTTATAGAGCTTCTATCTTGAAAGACCCAGAGTATCTGTCTGCTTTTACCAATGAGTACTGGCTCGGGAGATATCGCATGCATTGTGGCGATGACCAATTCGCTACCCGCTGGCTGTTAAATCACGGCTGGGAAGGCCGTATCCAGACAGGAGCTACGATCTACAGCGAGGCTCTCTCCGACAGTCGCCATATCAAACAGACCCTACGATGGGCAAGAAATGGGAAGATTTCGAGTACGAAGCGGTTCTTCTCTAAACGCATGTGGAAGGAGTCAGTTATCCCATGTTTCTTATGATCATGAGTTCAGTATTGACAAAATTACCAGATACCCGTGGCTATCACTACTCACAGCTCAGACCGTTGTCGCCATGATGATCCAATTATGGCGTCTCTCGTTCCTGGTGCATATTTTCTCCGACCCACGGCTACTAATTGACAGGCTTTTCCGCCCTAGGTAAGAAACCTGGTTCGGCTGCATCTGTTGGATATCGCTAACTCATCAAGAATATCGTTTTTACTCGGTTTTTATGTGCCAGTGTTCCTCGAGCATATTGCATACGGAATGGCTCACAGATGGTATTTCAGGCATCTAGGAGCCCAAATTGTGAAGGATTTCTTTCAGCACTATATCGTGACTTTCTATACCACCATAACTCTTCATGCTGTAAGTTGCTGCCCCAGGATCAGATCCACCCCAGTATTGACAAAGTATAGAATCAATGGGGTTCCCGGGATGTTGAATGATTGGCCGAAGTTATACAAGCGCTGCCAGGAGAGTGACAGTGCGGTCAACAATAACTTTAACAGTGGGAAGACATGTTGGAAGATTAGCTGCTAAAGATAGCCCAATAAGGAGTTCCTCTAATTGATTATTTATGTATCTGTATAGTAGGATATCAAGCCCCAGAACAGCTGCTCTTTCACCTCGACATTAATCCTTGAAACATTTTGAAGAGCAGAGCTATTGTAGCCTCAGAACCGTAGTAGAATCACCTCAACAAATGCATAGGCACTGAAAGAGTAACCGATAAAAAACAACGATAGTAAGAATGATGAACAATCAAAGACCGGTGGAGCTTGTAAGAATGATCACAAAATCCAGAGGAAATGATGTCGCGCGAGCTGATGCAGAAAGGGTAACCCTTTGCGACTACAGGCTGAGCATGTAGAAAAGGAAGGAAATATGTCCTTGCATTCGCCCAATCTAAAGTAGGAAATAAGCTAGATCATTTCCCAGGAACAAGACCAATCACTTCTTTCTGTGATGTGTAAGTTCGGTGTACATTACTCGGAATCGCGGGTGCATGGGTAAAGTAGCGGTGAATCGGCAAGGGAGAGGTGTCAGGTTGGTAATTGTTGACTGCAAAGGCATTTGTCAAAAGGGAATCTCGAGTGTTGTAGGCTAAGGGATACAGGTCATTATGGTTCTAATGTCGCCTATTGTCTGGTCATCTCATGTCCTAAAAGAAGGATGGCAGAGATACAGGAATTATCGAAATCAACAAAGATTGAACAAGGAGAATCATAAAAAAAAAATAAAGAAAAAAAAATTCCTTAAAGGTTAAGGAAACGAAAAAAAAAAAAAAGGCACTTGTCTGAATCGTCCTCCGCGCAGGAGTAGGGTAAATGGTCAACGATAAAAGGATTCCGGTGTTTTGGATGTTGCATATGAAACGCCATGCAGGAAAGACATTTCTAGAAAAGGCTCGACAACATACTCTTATCTGTCGCAGATCAAGTTGAGCGGTGACTGGTGGATGCTGCCAGGAAGTAATTTCCCATGCCTATCGGCCATCGTATACGCGTTTTCCAAATGGGTGCCTGCAGTGCATATCATGTTTCAACTGCAGGCAAGGATTGGTGACCACTGGTGAACCACATCATAATATGAAGCGACATAGGGATATAGGGCCTCTCCTCACTGCCTGCCATTTCTTTTGTCATGGCTCTTTGAAAGCAAAAGCACGTATTTCAGGTGAACGGCGAATCTTCGTAATGGGATCTAACAATATGGAAATTATGTCGAAACAATGGCCAGAGGGCAACATTCAGAAGGTATGTATGATTGGCGCGGGGTACGTGGGTAAGTCGAGACCAACATCTACCCTCATAGAGGTCTTAAAATTTCCTTACTTATGTTTCTCATGCTCCAGGTGCATTGACAGCAATAGCTCTGGCTTCTAAGAACCCATCTGTGCAGTTCAGTGTGGTCGACAAAGATGCCTCGTTGATTACAGCTTGGAACTCAGATCACATCCCCATATTTGAGCCAGGCCTCGAGGATATCTTGTTTGAGGATGGCCAAGTCCAAGAGAAAGCACTTTGTGTTTTGTCACACGGTTATGAAGGGAGGCGGAGAAGGCTTGCCAACGTAACCTTCTCTGCTGATATTAATACACACATATCAGACGCCAACATCATTTTTATTTGTGTTGACACTCCGTCAGAAGTTTCGGTAAGTCTCATGTTGTGTCTTTGTGAAACGATGTAAGAGGTTCTGATTGCCCAGTTTCCTGATAGCGATGAGATCAGAGGCCTCAACCTGAAGAATCTAGAGTCAGCCATCAAGTCAATCGCGCAGCTTTCAACAGGACACAAAGTTATAGTCCAGAAAAGTACTGCACCTAGTGGCATCTGTCAATGGATCAAAAAGACGGTGCGTGATGCTATCCTAAGCAGTGGTTATGTAGAGATTATGCATCTCGCTGACTAGTTCCCCTAATAGCTGAAAGATGCCGCTCTACCGACGGCCTCATTCGACATAATATCTAGTCCTGAGTTTCTAGCTCAAGGCAACGCAATGCAAGATCTGTTGAACCCCAATAGGGTAGTCATTGGCTATGAACCAGCAGCAGACGGCGCCGTTCCTGAATCAGTGAAAGCCCTAATACGCTTATACACACCATGGGTACCCCAGGAACAAGTAGTCACGACCGACACATGGTCATCAGAGCTAGCCAAGATTGCCTCCAACGCACTTATTGCCCAGCGCATCAGCAGCATAAACTCCCTAAGTGCTGTCTGCGAAGCGACTGGCGCAAGCGTCACCGAGCTCTCTCGGATTGCTGGTCTCGACCCACGGATCGGACCACAATGTCTGCGAGCCGGTTTTGGATTCGGAGGTTCTTGCCTGCGCAAGGATGTCTGCTGCTTGATCTATCTAGCCCGTGAGCTTGGACTTGACGACGTGGCTGAGTACTGGCGGGGAGTGATTCAAATCAATGATTGCCAATCCACACGCATCACGAAACGGATAATGTCATTTTTGCCCTCTGATGTAGCAGGCACAGAGATAAAGGCAGCTATTCTTGGTTTCTCTTTCAAGAAAAACACGACGGATATTCGAAATACCACTGCGATTAAGCTGGTTCGAGATTTGGTCGGCCATGGATTACGCGTCAATGTGTTTGATCCACACGTCCCGAGGCAACGCATTGAAAAGGCTTTGATGTTACAGTGTGGTGCGGCTCATGTCAATACTGCTGTGGTAGAGAGCACTGAGGCATCGTGTGAAGGATGCAGCGTGGTTGTGTTGCATACCGACTGGGATGAGTTTGTAGGACGCAGTGTGGATTGGAAGGACATTGTGGTTCGGATGCGAGAACCAAGGTTGTTCTTGGGACCTCCTGGGTTATTTGCTGTATACAAGATGAAGCAGTATGGGTTTACTGTTCTGGAGGTGGGGAAACCGTAGTCAAGGGAGAGATGCCTTCGCATAGGCGTAAAGGAGGATTGAGGAGTGACAGCATATTGGGGGTTTCATATCTGAGCCCAAATACCATTCTTCACGTTTCTCCTCTTCTCCATAGGCGTTACTTGTTTATTGCACCAGGGAAGGTATTGGACTTCATTTGGAGCTACAGCAGCTCCCTGCCTTCTAGAAACTGGAAAGTGGACCAAAGTCTCATTGTTCTATTTTGATTATTTATATCTTGAATAAATTGCTACCTAGTATCAATGATTCAATGGACAGTGTTAGTGAAAATGTCTAATCATGAACAAAAGAAAAAAAAAAAAATCGAAAATAAGATTGCGCGTATAGTAGCCTCATGCGAGTTCTAGGCCAATAGATTAAAGGGAGTCAGAAGTGGATGGACCATTAGGCTGCTAATGCACATAAGCAGTCGCATTATAGATAGAGCGGCTGCGACTAAAGCAAAGAGTTTATATAGAGATCATAGAGTTTATGAGAATCATGAACGGAAGAAGAAGAGCAAAATTAATACTCCATACACCTTGGTGGCAGTGACTCGAAATTTAAATGCGATACACTATTCAAAAACTGAGATCCGAGGGATTGCTATCTATTATTTCCCCCTTTTGTACTTCCTCTTTAAACCCCTCCACTACTTTCATGAGATAGAGGAATCTGCTATACAAGGAAAATGTTTCTATAGTTGTTTGCAAACCCTCCTCTATAAGCTCACGAGCGTCTTCGAGATCCTTCATGTTACGCTCACGCTCATAGCGCATGAGCAAACATTCAGATAGTTCACGGAGATAATTATGACTAGAGGCTTCAGTGGGTAGCCTAAGTCCATTTGCCTCTTCAGCCACCTCAATTGCCTGACGTAAATATTCTGGCTTGTCAGGATACTTTGAAGCAGTCGTCTTCAACCAAACAGTCAATGTGTGAAGCGCATTAGGGTATCTTGGATTCTCCTTTGACATGCCATGTATAGCTCTCTGCGCACATTTCACAGCCCTGCGTAAGTCATCGTCTTGGGGCTGCTCCGCCCTTTGAAATCGGTATCCCAACCAAATGGCCAAGGAGTGATAAAATAGCTGTTTGTCTGCTTTGCTCAGGTCAGGGGTATGAGTCAAGGCGTTCTCAGTATCTTCAATTGCCTGATCGAGGTCCCCGTCCCAGTGTGCCCAAATAGCGTGCTCATGCAATGCTCTAGCTCGATCAATGCTGCCAATTGGTGTTACTTGCAGCGCTCTCTCGGCAACCTCTAAGCCAGTGCTCAAGTCTGAGCTTTTAAAATCATAATTATCTTGCTCGAGAGCGTGTGCTCGGCTTAGGTTAATAAGCATCCTACCTAGCCTGGCATCTGCTTCTGGCGTTTGCTCGACAACGCTGGCGGTGATTTCTATCGCGCAAGTAAGATCTGCATGTGAGTTGAATTTAGCAGACCTTAAGATTAGGCCTTGGGACATGTTGTTGAGAGCCTCTGTCATGTTTCTACTCCCTAGCTGTACCATGTTCTGGAAAAGCCTCGCCTCCGCTTCAGACGTAAAGCCAGAGCAACAGAGCATTGACAATACGACATCGAAGGATAAGTTATAATATTTCTCTTGGAGCCTTGGGAGCATTTCAATAAGAGCTTCTGGACTTTTTCCCTCTTTATTTCTTATTTCATGCAGATGAACAAGCCACTGGCAAAACGCATATTCCCCAAACGGAAACGTGTCCCAATACCATTGTTGATGCTCAAGCTGCTCATATAGAGGAAGATAGAAGAAGTCTTCAACAGAGATTATCTCCGGTCGTTGATTGAATGGGGCAGAAATATAGCGCATGCAACTGTTGAGTATGGTTTCATGGCAGGACACGGTGGTGATCGATTGTAGCCAGGCGGGTCTTTTGTCCTTCTTCGGTTTCACTTGGCTTTCTTGTTCTGATAGAAGATAGTCCTTAACGGTTTGGTGAATAAAGTAGATACGGTCATTATATGTCACCAGCAAGAAATGACATCGTTCCAACATGGTCGCTTTGAATAGCAGTGGGTTGAACTCGTCTCCACGCTCAAAGGCCTCGTCATCCATACCAACCTTCAAGGCAATTTCCATTTCCTGAACGGTCAAAGGTCTCTGTGCGCCCAAGACAATCTCCAACATAGCTTTCACTGCTTCACGATCTGCTTCATCTATTGCGTCCAGTAGCTCGGTATACGCGTCAAAGACTGTCTCTGGAATATTCTCGAATTCTTTGACCCATGCCCTCGGCGATCTTGTCATACTCAGCTTCTTCTTATCCAAAACATCGAAAAGCAATTTGACAAATAGATATGTCCGATCTCCTTCAACGCGCTTTCTGAGCATTTCTCGGAGCTGTAAGCAAACAGACTCATTTTCGATCTTCCGTTTCTGCATGAACCTCTCCAGACGTTGACTCGCAACATATTGAATATCCCTTGAAAGAAACTCCCGACATTGCGCATCTTGATCGAGGTCCAAAATAAAATCCATCACGGGGTGAAAGTCGTCAATTATGTCACTCAGTGGACGGGCAGTGCAGAAGAGCTTCAGAGCCGGGCTATCGAAACCGTGCAAGTGCTGAATAAACTTTTCTCTTGAGCCAGGCTCACTTTCATCCAGGGCGTCAAGTAGAACAACAATACTCTCCGGTTCAGCTTTAACGAGTACCTTATGAAGAAGCTCCCATAGAAAACGGAAATTTGATCGTATGTCACCCGGGTCCTTGTTCTGAATATCATCCACCACGTGGACAATCCAGTCCGGACGATTCTGGAACAATTGATACATAATGTGGCAGAGAGCGACATTCAATTTATTTTGCTGACCACCGCGGTCCTTGAAGAAGAATGAACAAACCGCAGGTCCACCTGGTCTCGAAAGTGACTCATGAAGAGATTTGGTCAGCACCGACTTTCCAGTACCGGGGTTGGCCACCACAAGCAGAGAACGAGTTGATCCGGATTCCCATTCTTGATATATTCTGTGCTCACGGAAGCCTTCGGTTGTTCCACTTGAAGGATTGCTGACCTCATAGTAGGCTTGATACTGATCAATATCCAGATGGGCTTCGTCTAGCCTAAACTTTGTGATTAGCTTTGACTGTTGCCTCAACGCAAACTGCCTGTTGAGTTCTGATGCCAAGCCGGTCTTTATTTCGGCTGAAGTTGATTTGATGCCATTGAGTGTGTTCAACACTTGTGTTCTGAAATCAATTTCCATATACTTCTGCACCTCGCTCTCAGCTTCTTTGATCTTAGTCAGTCTATCCCCTGCGGATGAGCCCAGCCCCACGAAGGTCTTGGAAAGAGTTCTGAATTTGTGATGGCAGTCTCGCAGAGTCAAGATCTGGAATTCAATAATGAGCCTGTATAGCTCTATGATTGCCTCTTTGAGCGGGGCCTTCGACTGCCGGAACTGTTGGGGAGACTGCCATATTTCAGATTTTAGAAGCTCGACCAAGTGCGCATACCACGGAAGCTTCGCGATAATATAAAGAAGGCCATCATGACTCGCATTAACTTGATCACTGTATTTGACAAGCTTTGTTCTCTCAGTCCTCATGTTTGGAGCGATGTCGATGATCCAGATTAACCTACCGGAGTCAATACTAAACAGACCCCTGTCCAGGCAATGGAGGCAGGTGGGTAAACAGCCAGCACGCTCGATATTCCATCCTTGGTCGAGTTGAACACTTTGGAGAAGGTATCGAATGCTTTGATATCTGCTGCATTATTGCTGCTTTCCTCGACCAATTCGTCCATCAATTTCTGGCGACTTTCCCCGTCTAGATCAGCAAGTTGACGCGGTAAGGGCATCTGATTGTTGTCGACTTCGCCGGAGTCAGGGTCCGTTATCGCCGACGGGAGTTTTGAGCGGACTATTTTCTCATATTCAATCACGAGTTTCTCCAAGACCTTGTTATTGCGTATGCGACCGTATGCCTCTTCCCAAATCTCTTCTACATCTGGTATCTCCTGTACCTCAACAACGGGGGATATAGGATTTGTCTGCCCCTTTGACTCGATTTCACTCGGTTCATGTTCGGAGCTGTGGCGATTACCTTGTGAGCTCCCCACGTCCTTTGTTATTTCGAAGGACTGATTAGACTCCTTGAGGGGAGTTGATGCTGATGCTTGAGGCGTGTCATTTCCTAGCGATCCTTTGTGTTTGCTTTTGCCTTTCCCACTAAATCGCGATTTGAGACACGCGAGCCACTTGGGTTGACCCATTTGAGGCACTTTTCGGGAATGCAGACGATAAAGGCGAGAAAAAATGAGGGTACATTTGGGGAGGAAAGAGCCATCGCGGTGAAATTAAATACAGACGCGGTGCCATCTTTGCTTCTTTCAGCTAGCACTACGAACGATATCTCAGCGCGTATACCCTTGTCGTTTATGACGTGTTCCTGTTCGTGGATCCTTAGTGTGGTCTTCTGTGCGGCTGACTTGCATTCAACATGGCCAATCATGCCTTTTCACACCTTACTTCCAACCAGTCAGAGAAAAATTGGTCGCATACTACTGCTAAAATTATGGCTGTTAATCATCTAGCTCACCACTCAAGATAGGCACCCACCTTGAGCCCAATATCCATCAAATATTGCCACGCTGCTTCGAGTAGGTGTATACAGCGACCTTTGGGTAATCACTATGTCGCAGTGGTTTATCAGAGCTATTTGATGTATCGAGGAAAATAATCTTACATGGTTTTGTTTTATGTCGGCCCTTTTCTCGCACGAGAAACGAGATCTGTATGTTCTATCACAGCCTTTTGCTTGATTGTGTAAAGTTCATTCACCTTGTCCGGCCTCATCTCTTGCCTTGAGCTTTCAAAGACGCTCCGAAGCGGGGTAGCTACAGCGACAAGTAATTAGGCCGCGAAGTGATGCGTTTTCTGCCCTCTAAAGTGACCAATAATGGAGCTGATACGATTCAGAGATTGTGGATCCTAACCCTAGTTGGTAACAATTTCTGCGCCCGATGCTGCACTAATGTCGAGGGCTGCCCTCCGCTCCGTTCAGGTGCAAGCCCGCACGCGCCGTCGGAGATAGCGAACCTGCTAGTCATGCACTGATGCCAATCAAACACAAAAGGCTATAACGACGCGCTGATCTCGCAAGAATAAACCGAAATATCTCTCCAAGTTTGGTCTTCCATGTATTCACGCGTAGGTAAAATATGCATAACGCGAATTTTCACAAACTATGTGAGCGGCAGGGCAAGAATACTATATATTGGACACGTTCACGCGTTAGTCTACGGGCTAGTCCCTTGATCCGCAACTATTATAAGCATCATAAGTATGCCTTCTACAAAAGCGTTTAGCTGGTGACTTGATGAATACACAGAACTGCATTTATGGGGTTTCAGATGCTCAGGAGAAGGCGATAATCACGATATACATCAACATTTTGGCTCATGCAGTCTTTCATCAGAGCCTGTGGCTTGTGTTCGGTCTTACGATATATAAGTGTGCATAATTCCAGATAGTAGTGGCTTCAGACCATGTGGTAAACAGAGACATACGTACATGACATAAGATTGATTACAGGGAAAGAGGGTACCACTAGGCCCAAACGTCGCATACAGATAAGCATCTCGTGACCTTGTCTATGTCAACGTCCATTATATGTTCTCTCCCGTAATTGTACCTGCATTTTATGTAGACCTCTGTATATTAATAGATATTCTCGGGTACCTGACAACAGCGAGATCGTTATTCTGCATTTATAAACCACATACAACGAAATGTAGCCATCGTCAAAATAGCACCAAAGAAATTTAATAACCTCAAAGAAGCCGAATATGCTCCTTCACATCCCCCAAAACCTCCTGAAAGCTCCCATAATGACCCGCCCAACACGGGTAAATAATCGATTTCAACTGCACATCCGTAAGATCCGGAAACTCATTCCTCTGAAATCGCTCTTCAATTTGCTTGTCTGTCATCCCTGGATAAGGATACTGACTGGTTACCAGATAATAAATAGCCGAGCCGAAATCCGAAATATCCTGCTTCACAGCCTGTGGCGTAGCGTCGGTTGAACGAGTGAAATCACCGACCTTCACATCCAGTAACTCGTCCACATAAAAGCTCACACAATCAACATCGCCATGAGCTATCCCATTGTCATGAATGAACTGCAATGCCTCCGCTGCTTGCTTCGCAAAGCGGAGAATCATAGGGGGTGGGATCCCGTAATCGAACCCGTATGAGTATTTCCGCAATGTACCGTTCTTTGCGTATTCCAGGAGGATTCCGTGCTCTGTAGAGCCGTAATACTTTAGGAGGGATGATGGTCGTGGGAGAGGCGAGCGCTCTAAGCGCTCATATATTTCCTTCTCGTGAGCGCATTCAGCCCCTCCCTCGTCTGTGTTGTAAGGGAATTTTATGACATGCTTTGTTTTGGGGTCTAGGGCTGCTATTCCGCTTTTGCCGTGCCCGATCATATCGTCCGCGTCGATACCGGGTGGGAATTGTAGGCCTCCCATTATGACTGGCTCAAAGATTGGATATACAGTGTTGACCTGGCGTCGCTGGGTGTCGGTTTGAGGAGAAGCTGCGGGTATTGATGGGTTGCTGGCCCTTGGCGGTGGAGTTGATGAGGGTCAAGGATGAGAGGAGGGTCCGCGACGGCAATTTGTCAACATTGGAAGACAATTTTCCAATGAAAGAGGAAGATGAGAACCAAGCAGTCAATTGAACTCAAAAATGACAGCGAAGGAGGTAATAAATACATCGGGAAACCACTGGAAGTGACGAAAAGCAAAATGTTTCAGATATAGAAATCCCCAGCCACGGGGCGCAGCTGAGATCGCTAGGGCGATGATCATGTTCGCCCGACAGACGCTAATGACATCAGTAATGACTCACAAATCGAGAAAATTTCTAAGATACCTCTAAATGTGGATGACCATCCAGGCAGCCGGGATAATTTAGAGGAAAATCATAAGTCTGATAAATTGGCGGGATGATACTCATTCTTTGCGCGTGTAGCCATGTGGCGGAACGGAAAAGTTTTCCGAATACTTTCATCGCCCGTACTCCAGTGTGTCAAAACCCCATTATTGATTACTAACCGGTAGCAGTAGTACTATATACTAAGCTTTCACAGATAGTTCAGGTAGTATTAGGCCCATTCGCGAGTCAAATCCGTTCCAGTAGCCTTTTATTAACAGCCATGCCAGAGATGCTGGAGGTGACAAATATACCAAACATGTCGTGGTATGACTGCCCGGAGAACGTTTTGAATTGAAAGGGCCACATTCGTGTTATGTTAGACATCATGTTGGCGACTCGATGAATGGGTATTATGATGGTCTGACAGGCGTCCTTATGAGTTGTCTCTGCAACTTATACTCCAAGGGGCGGTGATTAGCACGGCTGTCCCACCGTAATTTGAAACAAAACAGCTTCAACATCCATGCCCTCCAGTAGCTCCAGGTACTTTGCTATGAACTCCGATGTCAAGCCCCATCCAGTTTCCTTGGCGAAAACATCAAGAAATTCCTGACAGATTTGCAAGTCATCACGCCTATCACGCACAAGAATTCCCTGCCCCCAAGGCTACCGCACTTTCATGCAGCAGCTCAAATAACCCGTCAATTCAATATATCATATTTGTGCTGATCCTGAGTTAGGTTTGAACGCAGCTACGGCCACCGAATAATATCAAGACCGACGGGGTGGCCATGCTGCGGGAAGCTTGCGAGACGCGTAAACGTCGCGGGACTCGGAAACACGCGCCATTTGCTGTATTTATATGTTGGCTAACCAACTGCGAGGCATTCCGCGTCTTGCTGTTGAATGGGGAGTGCCTGAATGTTCCCCGGTGCTTCATGCGTAGAAGCCTCACTAGTGCTTACAAAAAACGGGATCGTTGTTCGCGCCTGATCGGGATGTGGTCTGTGATCTCCATCTCCTGCAGCTAGTATGGCAAGTCTGCTCGGATGAATCAATGGGTCTATCGGGCTGACGTGCGAGCGCTGTCGATATTTTTTCCTAGATGCTGGTCTTCCTTCGTCATGCCACTCGACGAGTTCGAATTTCGTGCCTATGGTTAGGAGAAATCTTGGTGCTGAATGAGCCCTGTGAGCTGTCCGACTGACCTGTTTATCTAGCTCGTCTGACACCTTCAACCTAATTTTTGAGGCTGCCGTGTGTCCATGTCCGATTGGTCGCAGTTGACGGGTAACTAAATGTGGTGTGCTGATTCAGCGTCTCTTTTCCTCTCCATAACTGGTCAACTGCTTATCTGCAGCTGAGTCGGTAGCTGCTTACTTATTTTGAAGGTTTGAGGCTGAGTCCACCGGCATGATGCGGGGAATGAGGAATTATATAAATATCGCAGGAACCTATCTTACCTGACACCTCAGTCCTGAACCTGATCTTCAATCGTTGACTACCACTAACATCCACCACCACCACCAGCATCATGTTGGATCCTCTTACACTAGCTATCGCCCCTTGCATATATCTCCTTTACTCGCTACTTAGCATAATACACACACTATATCTCCATCCCTTGCGACACATTCCTGGACCTAAATCATGGATTATCCTACCACTCTTCCGACACATTTCAGCAGTCCGAGGGCGATTAGATGCTGACATACATCGCTTTCATGAAGAGTATGGCCCTGTGGTACGCGTCACCCACAACGAGGTCTCTTTCATCACCACAGAAGCGTGGAACAAGATCCACGGACATGGCCACCGTGAACTACCCAAAGTAACCAGCTCCGCGGCCAACCCGAGGGACATAGTTAGCTCCAACTCAGCAGATCACAGTCGCTTCCGCAAAGCGCTATCACACGCCTTCTCCTCCAAGGGCTTACAGGCCCAAGAGCCTCTCATCAATAGCTACGTCGACAAATTAATTATCAGGTTACGGGATATCGCAGAGTCACAGCTCCCAGCTGATATGGTCAAGTGGTACAATCTGACCACCTTCGACATTATCGGTGATCTGGCTTTTGGAGAACCCTTTGGCGGTCTTGAAAACTCTCAGTATCACTACTGGGTTGCAACAGTCTTCCAATTCATTAAGCTCTTACCGTTCATCAAGTTAAGGGATGCATACCCCACAATCTTTAAGCTTCTAGCCCTCTTTATGCCAAAATCACTCCTGAATGCACGAAAGCGCCAACAGGCACACACTAGAATAACTGTCCAGAAGAGACTCGACAATGCATCGAAGTATGATCGCGGAGACTTTATGGATTCGATGTTGCGAAATTACGACACAAAAGATGGCCTAACTCACGAAGAGATCGTGGCCAATGCGAATGTGCTTATCATTGCTGGCAGTGAGACAACTGCCACACTGCTTTGCGGCATCACATACTGGCTGCTAAAGACCCCTGACGCGCTTGAAAAAGTGACCACCGAAGTTCGTTCCACCATGAAGTCCGAGACCGATATTACCGCCAGCCTCGTGGCTGCGAAGCTTCCTTACCTACAAGCCTGCATCGATGAAGCGTTTCGCATGTATCCTCCGGTTCCGACTGGACTCACCCGCAGGACTATCGAGCCGACACTCATCTCGGGCTATGAAATTCCTTCTGGTGTGAGTAAACTAGGATACCTATGGAAGGACACATCCACAATGAATACGGAATACTAATCTCTTCTCGCATATAGACCAGAGTCTACGTGCATCCGCTTGCTGCTTACAAGTCAACTAGTAACTTTCATGCACCCGAGCGTTATCTTCCTGAGCGGTGGCTACCAGAAGCCAAAACAGACCAATCTTCACCATTCTTCTCTGATAACAGAGAAGTGCTCCAACCATTCTCTACTGGGCCGAGGAACTGCATCGGAAGGAACCTGGCTTTGGCGGAAATGCGAGTTATTATTTCTCGTGTGTTGTGGAACTTCGATCTGGAGCTTTGCGAGGATAGTCGACAATGGTCGGATCAGAAGACATTTACTTTATGGGAGAAGCCTGCGCTGATGTGCAAGTTGTCATTGCGGAAGTAGATTATGGGAAGACACTATTTTGGCTGGCATTTATCTATAGTCCTTATTCGATAATCTACATTTACTGCATTGAATTTTCTGCACAAACCAAAAATTGCTAAGCTCGAGGAGCTGAAATTGCCCGTGCGGTACAGCTTATCTGCAGCTTGGGGCGTTTCTGCGTATGGTGCACTGTGATCTGGCCTGTGAAGGTAGAGATGTCAAGGCAGTCTGTTCCTAGCACCTTCGGAGTTCCATTTAATTTGGCCTCTAGGACTTCATCCATTTAATTTGGCCTCTAGGACTTCAAGGCAGTGCATGCCAAGTCCAACGTGGTACCATCCGAGAGCCCCTGAGAAACCGCGTTCTTTCCATCTTGCTTCGTGTGTTCATGCTTCATGGCGACCGGCGTCGTATAGGCGGGCAGTGTCGAGTTCATCATACCCTCTGGCGATGGGAGAGGTCGAGGCAGGACCTGAGCTTGTCAAGTGAGGTGATGCGCGCGCCGTGGGTGGCGTCGGGGTCTAGGGTCATTAGACCTAGGATGATTCTTCTTAGGAAATAGATGGTTGTGGTAGTCATGATAGGTTAGCAATCTGGGGTATGATGCGAAAGAATGATCAACTGGTACTATGAGTGATAAATAGAGATGACCAGTTGCCTTCATATACAGAGTTACTTTATTTCTAACGAGAAGATAACGGAATTGTGTCCATTAATCCCGGTGTCGATACTCAGGACGTCGGGATACCGGATGGCAAACAGGTTCAGTCGAGCCCGGATTTAAGTCAGACCCTTCCGAATCTAGTAAGACAAATCTTAAATCTGAATGGAGGGTCTACCATGCATCCTAGGTTGTGTGGGTAATGATTCAGCGTTTTCGATCTACAAGTTTGCAGGCCAATCGAGTTTGCGGGAAGAATACGTTAGAGTTAGTGGGTCCAATTTCAATTCAATTCAATTCATATTCTTATACCTGATTGAGCTGGTGTAGTTAGATGCTAGCTATACTGATATATGACTATTTGAAGTGAAGAATATGGGCCTAAATATCTCTATAGTCTTGAAAGTTATAGTAATTATAAAAATTAAATATAATGAAAGTGACCTGCGTGCACAGGATGACTGTTCGGCAGCTCAAACTTAACGCCGGAACCGGGTCTCGTCGATCCCGAGATTACGGAGTATATCGTTCGGAACTCGGTTGCTTAAATCCGAGCTTAAGACCTTACAACCTGTCATCCAGCGGTCCGTGCGAGTGATTTCCAGCGAATAATGTACGGAAATGGAACGGGAGCTGCATTCTTGGTATAAGCCCTTGTCTATATAACGCTCAACACTCCTGGAATTTTTCCTTTTTTATCCCCGCCGGTCTCGAATTTTTTCTTGATCACGTCTTCATGGCCATTGTCAGCGGATTTCGATAACCCGAACAACAAAGCGCATACAACGTCTACAATATGCACCTTATTCTTACAGGTGCAACAGGCTTGGTGGGCTCCTCGGTTCTCGATGCCATGCTAAGAAGTGCGGAGGTTGCCAAGATCTCTATCCTTAGTCGCAGGCCTGTGCCAATGGCGGAGGATGCAAAAGATCCGCGAATCCAAGTCTTAATTCATGAAGATTTCCAACGTTATGAGCCAGACTTGCTCCAGAAGTTGAAAGATGCTGATGGATGCGTCTGGGCTTTAGGAACGAGCACAACAAATGTCACAGAGGAGTATGTAATTGATCAATCTATTCAAACGAAACATTATCAGAATTTAATAGCCTAGCAGTCAGCATGTCAAGATTACCAAGGACTATGCCCTCGCTGCGGCGAAAGCCTATTCCACCCTCAAGTCCTCGAAGCCACCGTTTCGGTTCATCTATGTCTCCGGTGAAGGAGCTACACAGTCTCCTGGGCTATTTTCTCCGCTATTTGCCAGAGTGAAGGGCGAGACTGAGAAACTACTCAGTGACCTGTCAACCACGAACCCACTAATTCGTGTCGATAGCGTGAGACCAGGCTTTGTTGACGCGGCAGCGCATGGTACCGTTCAACCGTATGTTCCTAACTATGCGGTCAGTGGACTTGGTGCAAGGATTGGAATCGCTTTGGCAGGGCCTCCGATACGGCATATTTTTACCTGGATGCACTGTCCAACCGAGCATCTAGGCAGATTTCTAACGGATATGGCTATGGGCAAGGTAGACGGGAAACTAGAGGGGACAGGAGTATTCAACCTAGGCAGTGGCTGGGTAGTACAGAATATAGGTTTACGACGGATATCAGAATTATGATTATGAAATGACTAATTCTTTTGATCCTCCATGTATGATAAGTATATTACGAACTCAACTCCCATTACCAAAACATTTGGGCTTTCACAGACCTACGAGAAAACCTGAGGCCTGAAAATACGCTTGGTTCAATTATCTAGGAATATATATATATGTATATATATTCAATTCATATTATGAGCAAAGGCTATTTTATAATCTTTATTAATACTAGAGAACAACTAAATAAGATTAGTATTAGATAGTAGTAGTTATAATGCGAAGAAACTCATTGAAAAATAATATCTCTAGGGCGTTATATTGTGACATGAATTCAAGAATTAGGTTCCTGGGCAGGTTGTTTTTATTGTTACTAGTAAGTGGGTCCAATGAATCAGCGCTATAAAGTACCGATGATCTGCGATCCACATATATTACTTCGGATCACGGAGTTGCTTTACAGCTGGAGATTGAGGGTCTACTGGTGAGCCCGGTACATTACTATCAATCCGTATTGATTCTGCATCTGCTAGGCTCTTGACGATTTCACATTTACTTAGAGTTCCGTAGTAATACAAGAACATTATGTAGAATCTGAAACCACGTCTCGGCGCATGGAGGAGGTCGGCGAACGAAGAAGAAAAGTCGCTCCAGTGGTTAATTACGCACATTCGATGCCACAAAGAGACGCATCGAAGCTTATGAATGAAAGCTGCATGCTACACACAGTATATTTCAATTAAACGACGTTTTGAGCACTGCTCTCCCCCTCTACACGCTCAACCGGATCCTTCCATTCCGTAAATTCCAGCCGAACAATATCCGCCTGCTGCAAAGCCCACACCCCTGGTTCCCTCTTACCCTCCGCAGCCTGCAACCCTGCGCTCACAGCCGCTCTCGCGATTGTTTCAGCATGCTGTGCCCAAGGGTGCATGAGAGCTCTATTCTGGAACCTCCCCAAAAAACTCGCAATCCCCTTGGCAACTGCCTCCATTGGTCGACTATCCCTCCTCTCGCCCACAATGAGGCCAGGATGTAAGATAATAGTATGCTTGAAACCCAAAGCCTAAACTGCCTCGACTAGCTCGCCTTTCATACGGAGAAAGGCTAATCGGCTATTCACATCCGGCTGACCTGATGAGATGAGAATGTAGGTTTCCACTCCTGCGCTTTGCAGCTTGAGCTAGTTCCAGGTTAAGGTCGAGGTCGATTTTCCGTTGGTTTTCCAAGCTTCCGGCTTGGGCACGCGTTGTCCCTAGTGCTGAGAATAATATGTGCGTGTCGTTGGGGAATAGTGAAGACCATATGGTTGAACCCTTGTTATGGATGGTTGTGAGTTTGGGATCTGTTGCTGGTGGGTCTTTGCGGGTGTATGCGTGGACTATTGAAATGGCGGGATGGGCAAGGAGAGTACTGAGGATGTGAGATCCCTGGTCGTTGGTTTAAGTGTGTATAGTACGGATAGGGGTATTCTTTAGATCTTACCACAAGGCCAACTACGCCTACTTCCACTGTGTGTAGCATCGTTGACGAAAGAAAAGGTTCAGACAATGAGTGCAGACATGCTCAGGCCGGCCAGAAATCCAGTTTCGCTCCACGTGTACTCCGAACTAAAAGTCCCTGAACTGCCTGAAAGCCGGAACGGTAAAACTACCCCATATCGCTTATATTTCCATTCATAATAACTGTCAAAGGCTCTTCTCAACTCCGTAAATCAGAACCCGGCGGTCGTGGTAATCATTATCCATTATGTTGTTCGAACAATACACATGCAACAAGCTGGCCCCCTTTACCAGTCCTGAACATGTCCTTCCGCATGAACAACCTTCCCAACATCTGCATCTTTCAATCCCTCGACTACATCCTTAATGAAAATCCCACCAATACTAGGATCCTTTGCCCCCATCGTCTCCACGAGTGCAGGGTCCATGTTTCCCAATCCTGTCTTCAGGAACCCTGGGGATACACCCCAAACCTTCACCTTATCATTCCTCAGCATGCGAGAAATGTTCAACATCATCATGTTAAGTGCAGCTTTGGCCGAGCGATAGGCTGTCGCATCAAACGCCATCTCTTTGGGCCAGCCCGCGGCTGGCAGGGGAGGAAGACGCATCATTCCGTTACTGAACGCTGTCAAACTGGCTTGTCCACTAGAAATGAATATTATGCGTGCATCACTCGACCTCAACAGCAACGGCATGAATGTCTCAGTCACGATGTAGGCGCCCGAGACGTTGACGTCGAAAGTCTTGTTCAGGAGTTCTCGTCGAGTGAGTTTGCCGGCCTTGAACTCCCAGCTGAACTCGGCCCCTAGTAGATGAAAAATGTTCTCAGCTTCCCGGAACTTCGATGATGAACTAAATCGAGAGGGGAAGAGAAGGTGTCAAGCCACCTACCGGCATTGTTAATGAGAGAATCAACCCGTCCCCACCTTACTTCGACTTCCTTGAAAGCTGCTTCGATTGATTCATCGCTCACAACGTCAATCACAATCGAGTGAACGGTGCTGGAGCTGTCCGGGACTTCTGTCCTCAAGGACTCGATTGCAGCCTCCCCCTTGACTAAAGAGCGAGTACCAAGAAGGATCACGTATCTTCTAACGGATTTCAATAATGCTTTGACGGTTTCATACCCGATGCCGGTGTTGGCACCCGTGATGAATACGATCTTTGAGTCGGTCATTTTGGCGGAAAAACGGGTATTTATTTCTTGTATATAGAGAGGGTTACTCGGAATGCTGACAAGGATCTATATACGATTAGAAAATTCTTTTAAATACGATTACAAATGCCAAGTTGAGTGAGGGTCACCAACTCGTGCATGTTGGACTGGTGGCCTAATTGCGTGTATTTGGGTTGACTGATCTTTGTTCGGGTCCCACATTGGTGGGTTTGGGAAGTAGTACTCCGGTTGACCCCGGTAACTTCATTAGTACAGTGGAGGGTTGCAGGGATCGCGATCCTTTTGATTCTGCCATTTGTATAAGTTAACTAATTGTTAGTTATTACTAATACTTTATACGACCATCATCCGCGTCAATCACTGCTTGACACCTTGCCTGCATACTATCAGCTAATTCATCTAAACCTCTTTTAATAACAGCTTTGGTGGATTGCCTTCTAATTTCAACATATGACTTGCTGATTTTAACACATATGTTAAACTTAACCATAGCTAATCTGTAATTAATTAGTTATCTGTTTATAGATAAAGCTGATATTACCAAAAAATAAGAACACACCTAAAATCATCTTGATCAAAACACTTTGAATATACTAATTTAGAAGAGGCAGACTCGGAAATAGAAGACATTAAAAAAAAAAAAATAACAAGACTCAATAATAATCGTCAAATCTTACGCGTTTGTAGGCTTCAACACGTACGTAGCACGTAGCTTGATTAAGCAGGCGGTGTTTGTTGAGAGAGTCACCACTCAAAGGATCATGATCCCTGCAACCCTCCGCCATACTAATGGAGTTACCGGGGTCAACCGGAGTATGTTTGGTTCAAGGAAGTTCGGGACCAGAGATCCGTCACAGAAAAGTATGGTTCAGTGTCAGTCCGATTTAACGCTGAACCAGCGATTTAACTGATATCTCCGCACTTATCTCCTAAACCCGTCGTGTTTGGCTTCCCGGCCCCTGTGTCAGAGTCGAGTGACCGTGATGATTGGCTAAGCCCACAAGGGAGCAAGGTACATCATTCCACCTGTTCAGAGGCTTGTCATTAAGAATCTAGAGTTCAGATAGCATACCGGTCGCCTGTTACGACTTTGAGTGGTGTTATAGGCTTACTCCAATATTTAGAATGGTGATGCCGGCCATTCCGTCCCGGATTTTATCTGCTTTGAAGCAGAGTACAGGGGGCACTACTTGCCTACTTATGAAGAGAAAATATATATACCACAATGAATTGAACAGTATCTTATGATAGTGTGACACTTTTCTGGCTGAAGGGTTCCATAGAACTGGGGACGTTTAACATTGGCGAATAAAGTATCGAGTTTTCATTTTAGTCTGTTGTTGATCACGAGGACCTTGTTCCCATTGGTTTTGAACGTTTTGATGATAACTTCAAATCATATTCAGACAAAATCAACTCTCGCAACGACGACCCTCTTCAGGGTACAAGTCAGCCGTTAGGGTTTACTGTGCAAAGTGTATCTGAGCCCACATCCCGAGACCCCCCACAACCCGACACTGTCTGATCCCTCCGACAGTATAAGTCACATACAGCATCCACAAAGAAATCGAGTAGCTTAATCAGGAGAAAGTAAATGAGCTCTACATTTCAGCGAGCTGTCAAGTCTATCACCCCGGTCTAATAACACGGCGATTCGCCATAACAGCGACCACGAGCATCCCAGAGCCCAACCCACTCCACCTCAAACCTAAACCTTCCCCTCTCCCTTCTCATCCGGCCGTCTAATCCTCTGAAAATCCCCCGTATGATACAGAACCTCCGGCTCAAGCACCTGAATCCGCCACTGCCCATCCACCTTAACATAAGTCTGCTGCATCCAGCTTCTTCCATCCGACGCCTCGTCAATCTTGCGCTTAACCGGATATGTCTCTTCCTGACCGTCAACCCACCGCCCATGGCTCGCAAGCTGCTGCCATTGTATGACGATCTTTTCCTCCGATGCGAACTTGAAGTACGGTGCTCCAAGGAGATGCTGCGTCGCCAGAGCCTTGTTCCCAAGGTTGGTTGGGTTCAGCCATGTCTCGACGAAGTGGTCTGCTTCGTAGGTCTCGCGGGTGACATGGGGGAGGACTTTGTTGTAGTCGACTATCACGGAGGGAGCGAGGGCGGCGCGGAGGCGGGTTTTGTCCTAGAGTTGGTGGATATAAGCCGTTGGTACTGTAAAGATAATGTTGCGTAACAATGGGCTGAGGATATATATTAGAGGGTAGTGTATAGTACCTTCCGATCGTACCCATCAGCGAATGTGCGCGCACATTGGCAGACGGCGATGTAGTCCTGGAAGGTCAGGGAGGGGGGGATGTATATGTCGAATGTCATTTTAGTATTTGGGGTCAGATGAGCTTGACCGTGGGAATTGCAGAGTTATGAGATTCTTTTTTTTTCTTTTTCACTAAGGTGGCCTGAGGGAGGCTTTTATTCGCATAATATGAGCCGATGTTGTCCACGTCGGGCATTGAGGGGGGGGGGGGGGAAGAGGCGGGGCTTGCAGCTGAGCTGTGCCTTCCGTTAATCTGCATATTCCAGTTCTATTATCATCGATATCGGGTATCCCTGCGTTTTATGCATTCATAGATTATAATGTCTTCCTACCCAGTGGCTTAGTAAGTCTATATCAGTTTAGCCCACGTTAGTCGACGCATGTTCATAACGGTAGAATGGCATTGTTAGTTCAAGTACATAGCGCTAGCAACAGTAAGCTCCCCGTCGTAGTATGTGGGGTATAGCGCACGGCTCGATCCGGCTACATCGGTGGATGGAGAAGGACCGAGCACTAGCGTTCTTCTGTCCGGAAGCCACTTGTATCATCCATATCAATCGTCTGCGATCTGCATTCTCAGAAGAGAACTTTGTTTAAGGATCAAGTGCCTTAGACAAGATATAAATCAAAAGAAAGGAAAGGAAAGAGAGTAGAAAGAAAAAGCACAAACACAGGGAGAGAACAAACAGCCTCTAGTTCTCACCACTTCCATAAATTTAGGCCATGTATATACAACAATACTTACCCTGTACCTCTCGAGCTCCGTATTATATGACATTAGTTGATAAATTAGATGAAGATTTGGACCGGTGGGACGCAGGTAAGTACTTATTTAGAGGTTAAAAGCTGGTTTGAATCACATGGAATTTGGGTTATGGAATGGCCGCCTCATTCGCCTGATCTAAACCCGATTAAACATGCCTGGATGCTTCTAAAACGTACTCTATACAAAGGGTATCCAAATCTCTGGCTGGACGGATACAAAGAGGAGGATAAAGAAGTGTTCAATGATGCTTTATGTACGTGCTGGAATAGCATACCACAAACAGTGCTGGATGACCTCATCCGTTCAATGCCAAGGCGTATCAAGGCTGTTCGCAGATCTAAGGGTTATTATACAAAGTATTGATATTAGAAAAGATCAACAGCAAAAGATCTTTTGTATATAGAAAGGTTTGGTAGAGATATCGAGTTTTGAATGGAGTCGTTTCTTAGGGCGGGAGGCGGGTGTCCCGAGACTTTTGACCTCGTAGTGTAGTACATTAATGTACTGTTAGCAATTGCTTTACAAAGCGAGAAATACGCACACTGTGCCGAAGAAGTCGACAAAAAAGTTCCGCCTAATCGTTACGATTGCATGCCGTTTTATCTATTATGAGGATAGACACCTCTAATAGATATATGTGGCGACCCCTGTAACCTTATCTGAAGCTTATCTGGTAATAGCGGAGCTGACACCCTTAGTCAACCCACACCACCTCAATACGGTCAACAACCCATTCTATACCGACCGTCTTAGCGACTCCTCATCCGCACAATCCAACTTCCCACCCCCCTAGCAACACGGTGCTGCAATCCAAATCAGACCGCATAAGGAGGGTGAAAGTAGCTCAAATATACTGCATTTTACTGCTGCAATTGGGAACTTAGGTGCTTGGTATATCCACCTCACTCACTCGCATACTGATATCCTGGTTGATAGAGATCGTCTCATTCCTCCTCCCTACCCTATTCAGCCTCTCCACCTCAGAAGACAACATCACGGATATCCTCAATCATAGAGACTACACCGTGAACATGGTGCTGACTTCGCCGCACCGAACACGCATCGCAGGTGCATGGGGTGCTTGTGGAGGCACAATGGGGATTGGGTCATCCAGAATGCCGCGGATGGTGATGGAGATGAAAGGGCTAAGGTAGAGCTTATTGGGATGAGCACAAGCAGCAGGATGCCTTGGAGGCTATGCTCACGGCCTCCTGTCAAATGTACACTTTTTACACCATAGTCGTCACAACTTCTCGAGCCCAATGAACTCACGGGCGTATCCGGTCGGGCCTTGAAATTCTCAGTCACTCAAAGGATGCCAGGTATCTACACGCACAATCATAGAATTGATTTTCATCTAGACGGTGTGTTAACATACAATCTTGGTAAGCCATGAGGCATTCTAGATACATCTGAGATTCTATATAGATGTACGATTGTTGGATTGAACTTGAAGGTGAATATCCACAAGGGAGCTTCAAGTCCATATCCCGATCGCAACCCCTCCCGGGGATTTACTTTTTCTGTTCACGTTTCGTCTTTCGTTGTCTTCATAGGTATGGAACAGCTACCAGGCCCTTACGTCCTGGTGGGAAACTGTCTGGCCTTCAGTTCGCTGAGGTCGGTACGCATCGCCTCCAACAACCGACACACATCGTCAAGGTGTGCGTTCAAGCCACTGGTCGCCTGCTGTTGCAGGAGCAACAACTCCCGGCAAAGATCCAGCTCGGAGCGTTGATCTTTGTCAATAGACTCGACGGCCGTGACGATGCGCTCTTGGGACGAGCGTGAAGTGAAAATGAATTGCCGAACAATGTAACGCACTAGGATTTCTAGGTCAGGACGAAACGCCCTAATCCAAGTACCCAGCGTTCCCAATATAGAGATGATATCTGCAGAACCCGTGATGTTGAAAGCTTGGACACGTACAGAAGTACTAGCTTAGAACGTTAACAATTGAGTTCCGTGAAGAAAGAAGGGAAAAGCTAAGAAGAACCTGGAAGGCTTCAGGAAGATGGTCGTTGATCTTCGCTGGGGGTGGTTTCCATTCTGGGTAGGAACGAAGTTCTTTCCCAACTTGGGGATCTTTCATGGGACCAGAGAAGAGATTAGAAAAGGAGCATTGAGTCTTCTAACATATAAGAGCGATTTAGCCTGGGTACTTGGCTAACATAGATTTAGAGCTAGCGATGGAATAGATAGTACATAGATTGCGAGTAGCACCACATTGCCCAACGGTATCGTCTCCCTATCAAGTATGACCTGTTACGCGCCGTAGGGTCACTCTCTTGATCAGAGCTTTCACGGAATAGTCGGCGGACCTCCCCTGTGCTCGCCGTAGCTTCGACGCGATCGTATATAGATTCTATCGTGTTAGTAAAAGTAGCCTTTTTCCATTTCGGATCATCAATATCTGTCCCGGCCCCAAGGTCTAACCATTTAGTAATTGTCACTGCTGTCCCATCCTCCCCACAGTCTCGGAGGACGATCTGAAACTCCACACCACAATGCGAGCATCGCATAATCTCTGTGAGTGGTGCCTCCTTCCAGCAAAGGTTTCGTTGCCGATTTGCAGGTCGAATCTTATCTTGAATACTCCCGTGGCCCACTCTCAACCAGTTGCAAATAAAGAACTTGTGGAGTACTGAAAGAGCAACATCGAGACCCCTGTCGGAGAAGACATGTAGATCATGGACGAGAACCCACTGTTGTATTTGCAGGACTAGCGATGGTCTTTGGCGAGCTCCAGCCGGTGTACAGACGCGTCCTTCCACTGATAATAAAGTCGTTCTTGCTGGTTGTTGAGGGTAATCAACCACCTCGGTGAAAGCCAAGGACTCCGCGTTGATCCCGTAGCGGCCGCCGGAATGGTAATTTTGTAGGACAGCCACCAGGTGGCAGTGACGGAAGTCATAAAGGGTGGTCATACAGTGGACAGCTATCAACCATCTAATCGACGGTTGTGGACATTTTCTGTGCCAAACTCCCAGGTCCGGGCACCGATGACGGAAACCCATGGAGCGTGCGGGATGGAGGACGTCAGTGATACGATGCAACTTGGCGCAGTAGTGGCAGCAGAACATTTTTGGGAGGTCTCGGGTCAGTCTTGTGAGGACTAAAAGTGTTAAGGACTTGTCTTGGGACGGCTTGAAGTCGTAAAAACTTGTTGTGAAAAGATTAAGTGATCGGCTGCATAGGCTGAGGCAGATAATGTCAGCGGTTGTCAGGAGGTTACCGATGTGGAGTAACAATTCGCGAGGTAGCAGTTCCAGGCTGGAAAGCCGCTTTTCGCGTGAGTATCGTGGAAACAGACGAAAGATACAGTCCATTATGGGCATATTGAAGGCGAAGATTGGAAGTATGAAGAAGGTGGGACTGGGAAATGTGTGGGTGTGACATTTCCTGTATCTACGTAGGCGGAAACACAATTCATGGGCCCTGCACGTGGTCTGTAGCCTAGGGCTCGCAATTTCGAAACCGCGCCAGATTTCTATATCCGGAAGTATCACTTGGAGACACATGCACACATTAAGCTGTTTCCTTGTGGTCGCCTACCCGAATGGTATATTCCCAACATATAATATGTTCCGTTGATATCCTGATGGTACGCTAGTACTGAGCTATATTCGCTACTCCACAGACAGCGATAGGTGAGAAAGATAGTAAGCGAAGAGGCATGCGTCATAAGTGTATCTACTCATGGTGGAAGGTTATTATGGTGTTTAGCAGTGATAGGTAGGAAGCGGAGAGATCACCAAATGGCCGAAATTCCACTTCCAGCCTGATCTCGCTACTTGTCACATCCTTCGGCAATTCCGAGGGTGTCAAGCTAAGATATGCTAAGCCACATCCTCGCCAAGCCGACCCTGAGTGACCCACCCGGCTGAGCGAGGCTCAACCGTGCATCCTGGCCGAAGTTAATGCTCCAATGCACCAGACTCGATCTGGCAGTGAGCATGAAGGCCCTTGGGAATAAGAATAGACAGACCCTGCATGTTCATCTCCCATCTCACTTTTTTTCTCCCATGTAATTGACTCTGCCAGTCACTTTACACAATGGGGTCTGGTGACACTGCTCTACGAGGGGAATATATTCCATTTCATACACTAAACGACGACGACAAGTCAGCCGATTATTCGCACAGAACGTCTCGTTCCTTATCCCGCAGTCTGAAGCATCTAGTCCCGATTGTCTTGATTTATTGTTCTCTCCTCATCTTCTCATGGACCGTAACGTGCATCCTTACCCACCGGCCTCTCCTCTATCATCGTTCAACGCCAACATGGGAAAGCGCGCGGCAGCTGACCTGCGCGTCCCAGACGGTCCTGGGTGTCACTGACTCTGACGCAAATGCGACATTCTCCTGCAGCCAGAGAGAAGCGACAAAAGTAACTCTCACCGCAGCCGTCATCACTGCTACACGTCGCTGGAGATTGGCCGCCCGGGTCGTTAACTCAGTCATGGCGGTGCTGACCATTCCGTTCTCTTCATTTATTGCCGCCCGCGCCGCTATAGTGTACGGCCAGGCTGCTGGAAATAAACGGAACTTCAGTCTCCGGAAGATGCTAGCGGTAGCTGATCGAGGATGGTGGAATCCCTTCATCCTTGCCCGCCTGTTTTCTGCTGGAGGTCGGCGGCGACTGGGCAGTCCGCTCCTATATTATGCATTCCTCGTCTGCGCTTTAGGTATGGCATGTGAGGGTGTGCGTAGGCTCTGCTGATCAAGTCATTTAGGTGGTCTAAATTGGCCATTGCAGCAGTTGCTCGTGTCAGAGGTGACTATATTGGTTGAGAGTTTACCCTCCAAGGTCACGCCGCTGGTTTCTGACGCCGACATCACCGGATTGTCTCAAGTAAAGTCCATCGAGACGATTGGGGATACAAAATCATTGATCAACTACGCTACTCAGTACGACTCTCAGCCAAATATCTGGCGGACACCCGATTCAGTCTGCAATTCATCTATGAGCTGGGCATATTCCTGCGTGAGTAACTCGAACCAAGGCGGAATTGCTACGCAGTTCTATCCCCTCCGCGGTAACAGTTCATTTGTCTCCATCCCCGTCAATTCGGTCACAACGGGAATAATAAGCGATCATGCCTTCCGGTTCAATACGTCCGTCGCCTCAGAAGAGGTTTCGGAAGAGAGCTATCCCGATAGCTGCGGTGGACCAGGGTCTTTCTCCGCGTCAACGCTTGCGAACCTGTCAGGTCTGGATGCTTCTTATAATTTCCCGACTTCTGGAGATGGCATGATGGAGGTAAAGGTGTGCGCGCTGGGAGACTCGCAGAGTTTTCCATGGAACCTCACTCGGAACCGCCAGGACATTGCCGAAGAAGCATACATTCACTTCAATTCAGTCGCCATGAGCTTCCTCACCAAGGGATCTCGGATAGCCAGCTGGACACAGCGCATTCGTGCGAATACGACCGCGGGGTACTTCATGCTCCCTAACTACATGAACAACTACCAAACGGGTCCCTTGTTGGAGACGTTCAATCTTGCAACTAGTTTTGATCCAGAGAATTTCATCGTTGACCAGGAGGAGAGTATGGATGTGCGAGCCTTAGATAAATCACATGTGCTAGGGTAAGAACTCACTTTTATATATTTATGAGAGGCGCTACCGAGACACCAGCCAGGCTGCCTCCATACCAGGCTTCTTTAGGCCATACCCTGCCATCTAGTTTGAAAGACAAGGTTGTTCTCTTCAAGTGGCAAGGTGTGGCCTAAGCGAGGCCTAGTGTGGAGAAAGCCTGACTGATGGGGCAGTAGCGCTTCCCAGCTTTGCTGTGATAATCTTCTCACATGGCTTAGATATGGTTATCCCGACCCTACGCCTGTCAGCTCACCAGCTCTTGGGCCTTTGCTCACAGCCACCAAGGCCCTCTTCGGCCCGTCCACGTTCTTCGCCAATCGTGCTAACTCGACACCGACTCTACCGAACATCACCTCCTTGTCATTGGACGAGTGCTCCGAGCCTATTCCGTTCACTTACCTCTCGAACACTAATACTGAAGATAATACCTCCTGGCGATACGCGACTCTCAAGCCCTGTGCATCAGACACCAACTCCACATACTTCAACGACCTGGCTGCCTGGCTTGGTCAGCTCTTTGCAAACTACGACAACCCCCAGACAACGTCTGTCTTTACCCAGGGCGCCTTCTTTGCCAATAAGGCTAACCTGGGCCGCGCCTCAACTGAGCAGGCCTACCGCCGAATCCTCTTCAAGGATGACGGAACCTCTGTTGAGATCTTCGCGATACGACCATGGGCAATCGCATTTCTGTCGACCATCATTGGCCTGCATCTTGTCGGATTGGTGATCATGGCCTTCTACGCGGGATTGCATCCGACCTGGACGGAGTCATTTGATGCATTTGCGATCCTGAGAATCGGGGTGCAACTGGCGGAGCGAAAGGATGTGAGAGCTCAGATGCCGCTGCTGGGAAACGCGGAGTGAGTTACTTCCTGATTAGTGGGATTCCGCGACTAACATGAGTGGCTTTAGGATGAAAGACACTGCGATTCTGGACCGTACAGACGGAATAATAGGCGAGGATATCGATGCAGTGGAGACTGAGAACGTCGGTCGGCTGGTCCTGGGTGGACGAGGACAAGTGAAGAAAGACAAACGCTACCTCGTGTTTCAGTAAGGATGCTCAGCCGGGATGAGTTCACACTATCCCGCCCGTAGCAGCATATCTATCACCCCTTCGGAGATCCACTATGGGTGGCCTGATCGACAACAAAGCCGCGTGTAAGCTTGATTATCTGACAGAGTCATGCGCGGTTCAGTCATCCATGCAACCATCTGGATGTCATCATGTCCCTCGTCTTTCCCAAGAACAATCAAGACAGGCCGACGGAAATTACGCCGGTGGCGCCGTGGATTTCGTCTACGAAGCACTGAGACCCAAACCCTTCCGCCACATACACCAAACTTCGACAGAGCTTCGGAAGAGCCTGTCTAGGCTGGTTATCCAACTGCTGCATGGGCAGTAAAATATCATCACTGCCAGGAAGGGATTAAAAGGGATACGCTGATAGTTAAACGGAAGGATCATGATATTAAAGGCCTTCCCCACCATCCCATAGACATGTTGCATAGGACAAGATCTTCATCCTAATCCTCAAGCCACTGGAGGCAATGCTCTTTCTAGGAACAAGCGAGGTCCTAGCACCACCAATCAATATGCATATAAGCCCTTATCCACTTAAATCCTTCGAAATCCGAGGTATCATACCCAATCCCTCATTTGCCCAGCCCCTACAACTTCTGCACATTAGTGCGTACATCTACCCCTATCCGGTCAATTGATTCATGCAAGGCGTCTCCCCTAGACCCTTCTCTTCTGCAATCATCCACAATCCTTCACTCTGAATCCCTTCTCCGCCCCTCTTACTCCTCAGGCTATGAAGACTATATCGAATCACCATTGCTTTTTTCTTCTTGTTTTAAAGATATAAAGGAAACTAGAAAAATGCACTACCCCCCCGCTCCCCAGTCCCAACCAAAAAGGAAAAAAAGAAGGAAAGGAAAAGAAAAAGGAACGCGAAGGGAACGCTAGAGAGGGAAACGAAACCGAAACCGAGCAATGAAAAAAAAAGGTCCTGGCCCCCACGATCCAGCGCATCCTCACCATGCAGGTTCTCCACCAGGCGCCGCACCATGATCGGCCTTTTAGCTGGTCCTGCTCCGTATCCGTGTCCGAGCTTCCGTTCTCCGTGCCAACTCATCCTGATCGGCAGAAGATGAGACAGCCTCTCAGCCCGTCCTAGCTTTGCCACAGCCACAACTGTTCTTCCTGTATTTATACTAGTGCATTATGAAATATCCCTCCCCGATGCTTATCTCACACCTGGAAAAGCCCTTTTTACTGCTTATGTTTTAGATCATTTGTTTCCAAGGGTCCGCCGCAAGGCCTTTCCGTCTAGTATGTATTTTCGTCCACCAAGCGCTTCTGCTAGAGAATGCATCATGGGCTCCTGCAAGTCAGTATGTACATGAGATAACGAAGGCCACTTTTAGTAAGGATGGCGGCAATATCGTTGGAATATCTCACGTCGGAAATAAAGTTGATGCCTGTAGAATGGTTCAGTCATATAGTAGAGAATGCCTTGCGGCAAACTCCACTTCGACTTCAGGATTTCTTCTAGGAGTCACTTGTGTCAGAGATCTGTCATGGCTCTAGTACGTAAGCGATACAGTTTGATAGTATGGCACGTTCTCGCCCGCTATTCAAAGCACGAGTATCCCTTGCATGCTGCTGATAGTTACATCTGTCTATTGCTTAGTAGAAGGGTGGAATGCGAATGTGGAATGCTAATAAGGAAAAAGCACCCGACGCCACTGGGTTAAGGAGGTCATACGACGCTGAAGAAATAGAATCTAAGGTTCGAGATGTGAGGGGTGACGAGGAACCTTTCATGGACTTCATAGGTGGTACTTCAGCGTGAAAATGATTAGAGACACCCGACGAGGAATTCAGTCAGTCATCATACCCGAAGGTAGGTGGAATAACATGCTCACACAGAGTAGTAACCTTAGCTATCTACTAACCGTATAGGAGTATGTGAAACGCGCTGCATACAAGAACAGAATCATTTCTCCCGTTGAACAACAAAGATGACTTGCGCGTTGGTTAACAGCATTCAAACTCTTCAAGCAGTTTAGTATTGTAAGTCTCAAAGATAAGGCATTCAGTATCCGCGCCATAAGCGGGCGTACCCTATCGCTCGTAATAGCCCTCTATGGCAATCTGCAAGGGGTACGACGCACCCCGCTCTTCAACAGTGGGGTTGGAATGCAACGAAGTTTGTTTATCCTGTTCTCATATAATGCTCTTGTCCAAGAGTATTGGTGACTCACACGGGGAGTATAATGAGGCTGTGTATCTTACGAGATAGACAAACTGCCTATGGGCCGGTAGGAAAGGTTTTACGGAGCTGAAATAAAGATGAAGACTTGCCATTTAGGAATTCAGCTTCCTTCTTGAAATATGAATTCTTCTTACTACGTTATTCATAATTACTAAAGACTTACTATATTATTCTAGTCAGTCTTAATTCACGCTCGTTGTAAGTGTATGTTTGTCCTCTAGGTCGCTCCGAAACATAATGGGGAATGAGCTAGTCGATATTCGGCTGCAGTAGACCAAGATTCGATGGTACCACAGGGTAGGATTTGCAAATAGCATTTTCGGGGTCATCCTGCATGTCGGCTCTTCAGAGCAATCCAGGCCCTGTTCCTAGTCTCAAAATTCTCCGGCAGTGGAGTTGAAGAGGGGTCAGTTGAGAAGAAACCTCGCGAGATCCAACTCACTTATGCGCTGCACCGAGCTGATTTGTTGCGAAGTTTCCTCCACATGGCGCTTGCCATGACAGTCTAGATGGTCTATATTACTACTACATCGATATAATGTCTCAAATATGCAAATGTATCGACAAAACTAGGAGAAACACCTGATATACCGGGCCAAGTGACGTATCTAAGTTCGGACAATATTCATGGTTGAAAGGGATATATAAATCATCAAAGAACGCGAACTTTCCACTGAAATCATCCTATCATCCCAAGAAGTTGCCTACATCTTATACAATCTCACATTATATCAGACAAGAATCCAATCAGCCGCAATGAACTTTTCGCAGATTCTTGTTGTCCTCGCGACCATCGGTCTTGCCAGCGCTGCACCAGGCACTAGCGATGCCTCACAGTGCACTACAGCCCAAGCCAACTCATGCTGCACTAGCTTGACTAACGGCATCTTGAATGTGAACGTGCTTCCCGCACTTTGCGTTCGTAAGTTATCGCACTACCCTATCCACTGTCCGTCTTGCTAAGATTTCATTAGCGCTTGTTGGAAATTGCAACAACCAGGCCGCCTGCTGCACCACTAATGGAATTGTAAGTATTATTGCAATATGGTTCATTTATAACACGTACTCATGCATTACCTCTAGGGTCTTCTCAACTGCCTGACCGTCCAGGTCTAGTCGAGATGATGACTAGATGCGTACAAATGTATCCTATTGGATATGACCATCAAGTACCATGAGACCTACATTGAACGTGGTTGGAACTTTTTCCTGCTTTTTATTGCTTTGGAGGACCTTCAGCACGATGCATCGTTGTATGGATACACTCTTTTGACACATAACTGGGCCCAGACCAATATCTGAATATAAGCTATATTCGTCAAATTACCATCCAGAAACGTCTACGTTCCGTTCATATGTAGATTTTCCAGTGGGGCAGAATTTAGAATAGCCTTCGGCCATAATATCACTGTCTTTCATGTGTGGCCAGTATCCAACTTTAACTCCTTGCTTACTAGACAGCACCCAGTGTTCGGACAGGGTGGTTTGGTGCGCATTAGACAGGGTCATATAAGGCTAAATAATAATAACCATACCTACTTGGGATATACAGGTACCGACAGGAAAGCCTCTCCGATGATGGTGCCTGATACTCAGGCTTATAAATTATGCCGATTTAATGATGACACGACCCCACCATCCACTAGTATACCATTGCCCTTAATAAAAGACGACTCCGAACTCGTCAAGAATGCCACAGCATTCACAATATCCTGCGGCGTGCCCAAACGACCCACAGGGCTCATGGCAATAAATTTCCCAGCTGGACCATTGATCTCCTGTCTGCCGGCCTTTGTAGAAAATACTCCGGGGCTACAACAGAATTCACTCTTCCCCCAACACGCCCCCAAATTTTCGCGGCAGTTTGGACACGAAGTATATTTCGGCGTTTTGAAAGACCATACGCCCGTGCAGGTCCATGGTGGTCGTTGGGATCAATGGTCAAAGCGGGATGGTCTAGCAATTGTTCCCTGGGCGCTGTCGCAAGATGACGCTCGAGCTCCGATGACAAGCCTGATCCCATGTGACCAGCCATACTGGCTATACAGACCATGCTCGTTCCGGACTGCGCCACTTACAAGAATGCCTCAATAGCTTTGGCGGTGCCGAGGAGGTCGACTTCCAAGGAATTTTTGCGCACTACCTGCGGATGGTGACAAACCGGCTGTGTGGATGACTCCTTCGATGGGACCTTGTGATGCAGCAGCCTGTGCGAAGCCGCTGACGGATGCATAGTCAGAAACATCTACATGAAATGTTCCTACCATGTAACCGTCGTCTGTCAAGGTTTCCTGTGCGGCGGAGAGGACTCCGTCGGAGAAGTCGGCGATACATAGTCGACGGCCAGCACCCAGGCGCCGAGCGACGGCTAAGCCTGTGCAATAGTTTTCGTGATCATAATTTTGGTTCTGTCTAAGTTTTGGGAAGGGGTATTCAGTGAAGGATAGTTCGAATGGGATCATGGGGTTTCAATATTTTAATGTGTTTGGGCTGGATGTGGGCTCAAGTCATGATTTCCTAAGAATATCTCATTTCTGCCGAGAACCCTGAATAGACTGGCATGGTCTTTTAAATATGAATAGCCAACCGCTTCGGGGAAAAAGAGTATGGACCCTGCATATTCGCAACTGGATTTCTTCAAAAGCGCATCTTTGGTGCCAATTGTCGATCCTCAATCCGAACCCGAATACGAATAAGAGTTGGCACCTAGGTTCGGCAAAGAGCCCAAATACGAACCCGAATGCGAATAAGAGTTGGCACCAAGAATCGGCAAAGAGCCCGGATACGGACCGGAGCCCCTTTCATTTGACTTTATCCGCCTGCTGCATAAAAGAACTGCATAAATATCCTTCATCCGACATCTTTCTGTCTGAACCTCCAGAATTCTCTCATCAAAGTCATTCTCCCTTTTAGATTTGTTGCTTTGGTCTTCGTCAATATGTCTGTATCCATCTCCAATGGCCAATCCTCAGTCTCAAAGGGACGTGATGTCCCCACAACACTGAACTATATAATCCCGCCTGGTCGTGAAGGATTAAAACCAATCGATGCCGATATACCTGAGGCTCAGCGGCGCTTTGCCAAACGTGAGGGTATAATGGATGTGAGAGACGTCGTGATCAAGGATATTCGTGGTAAAGAACACGAATTTACCTTAGACGTTCAAGGCTTTCAATACGTTAAACATGCGATTGAGGGGGTTACGGATTGGCATGACGCCGCTCAGATAAAACAAATAATTCAGCCCGCTACAGAAGAGCTGGTCAAGCGACTGTAAGTGTTTCACCCCCGCCGAAGGATAAGCCGACAAAATGGACTTAATTCCTCTGACCATATTTGCAGAACCGGCGCATCCGAAGTCGTCGTATATCTCACTCGCACCAGATTTGAGGGTAACGAAGTCGGGAACCAAATGAGCACCCAGAATTCTCCTTCGCATGGTGTTCATACAGACATGACGCGTGCATCTTGCCGGAGTGTTCTAAAGGATGTCCTTACCGAAGATGAAATTGAGCGGCGTCTTAGCCATCCCTTTGTCGTTGTCAACGCATGGAGGCCAATCAAAACAGTTCGAAGAGATCCTCTTGCGGTGTGTGACTGGCGATCTGTTGACCCTGCTTCAGACATCGTTCCAGATCGCAGAATCATTTCCGACCATGTAGTCGAGTTTGGCTTGCCTGTCTACAACGAAAAGCATGACTGGTATTATCTTAGCGAGCAGCAGCCGGATGAGCCGATCATCTTTAAGCAGCTAGGCAGTGATGCTGCATCTAGCGTGACACTGCTTCACTCTGCATTTGTGGATCCGGAGCATATCCATGGTCCTCCACGGGAGAGCATTGAGATGAAATGCTTTGCATTCTTTACTGAGAGCACTGCTTAAGCTGTTGGTTAGTGTGAGTTCGTCTTGCCAGTTAGTTTGGTGCAATTACCAATGTATTTCCGGGATCTAAAAGGTTCTGAACCTAGCAATCCATAGACCGTAGCATACAACGAAAATATCAACCTTACTCATACAATCGGACCATCTTACAATTTCAAACAGCGCCCGCAGAAACGGGTTTGGAAATCCAAATTTCCAAGATTTGCAATCGAAATCTGTACTTCCCACAAAATGACGTGCCATACACTCATGTCCCGGACAGGCTAAACCTCTCTGGGATCCCGACCGTCCGCGATTATTTTGGGACCCCGACGCAAGATTCTACACAGTATATAGGTCTCGAACTACTCTCCCCTGCTTTACAAGGTATACAAATACAATTTATCGGAAGAGGCATTCAATCACTTCAGAATGTCATCAAAGTCTCCCAATCATGCAATCGTCTACGGCGCATCAGGCTTAATCGGCTGGGCGCTAATAAACCAGCTCTTAAGTCCGTATCCTGCCGCTGGTACATTTCAAAAGGTCACAGCTGTGACAAATAGATCCCTCGATCCTTCGCAGACATACTGGCCAGAGGCAGGTCCTAATCGACCCCAGCTGCAATTGGCTTCGGGCGTTGATCTTCGCAGCTGGGATCCGGATAGACTGGTGGAGTGGCTGAGGGAGGTTGTTGAGGATAGTGAGGGTGTGACTCATGTCTATTACTTGGGTATGGTTATATCTCATCATAGTGGTTATGTGGAGATTGCTGACAGTGAGTAGCCTTCGCCGCCATGGACGACGACTTGGAAGAAGTAGCGACAAATCGACGTATGCTGCAAAATGTCATTGATGCGCATAACATGATCAGTCCGAAATTGCAATTCGTTGCTTTTGTGGGTGGAACCAGGGTGAGTACTTATTATTCAGGCAGTTTGCGGACGAATCACCCCTGACCAGAAATTAACCAGGGATATGGCATCTATTCCGCCGGCGGAACGTTCACTCCACCTCTAAGCGAAGAATTGGTGAACAGCCTCCCATCAGATTACGCCAAGACAGTGGTCTATCCAGTATACCGCGAGATACTCGATTCATCCAGCAAGGAACGGAATTGGACCTGGTGCGAAGTGTGTCCGGACGCAATTGTCAGTTCTTCCTTCATCTTCCCTAACGAATGGAACGACTAACCGTAATAACAGGTCGGGTTCACCCCAAATGGATCACAATTCAGTTTGGCATTGCATTGGGCACAATATTTATCCCTATATGCCTACAACCACGGCATTAGACCACACACCCAGGGACAAGAGGAAACCACCAAGACATCTGTGGAGGTCCCCTTCCCCGGATCCACGGCTGGTGCTACGTCACTATTCAGCCCCGTATCTAGCAGTCGACTGGCGCGCTTCATGATTTTCGCCTCGTTACATCCAGAGAAGTGCGGGGATGGTCGGTTATTCAATGTCGCTGACCGGGCGACACCGTGTACATACGGATCGCTCTGGCCTCGGTTGGCGGAATGGTTTGGTCTCGTGGGCGTGCCACCTATTGAATCTGCTCCTAATACGGAACATAATACGTTGAAAGTTGGGGAAGTCCCTAAGCAAGCTTCAATTCTCGCACCTGGGGAGTATATAACTAAATATCGGGACATCTTTGCCCAAAATGGGTGTCCGAGAGCTGTTACTGGCGGGGTCGGAGTGGGGTATCGCCAGTTGGATAGTGTCGGGTATTGGTTGACTTTCGATCGGCAATTGAGTGTGGAAAGGCTTCAGCAGACTGGCTTCGAGGGGAATCAGGATCCGGTAGAGGGCTGGTTGGAGAGTTTTGCGATGTTTCGAAGAGCGGGGTTGATTTTGTGATTATGTGCCGAGGATTCATAGATGGGAGACCCTACTGCTACACCGGCCAGCCATAGAACCCCCTACGCACCGTCTCGGGTTGAAATTATACCTAAGTAGTAGGAAGTAGGGTCTCCTTCTGTACGAAAAGTAAACCTTACTTTATATCGACCCGACCTTGCCTTCTAAAGCAGGCGCGTAGAAGACAGATACATGACCTCCACGAGGACCCGGAAGGATCGTTAATAGATTAACTGATACCAGCAGTACCAGTAGCTTGACACATTCTAGGTATTTTATTCAACTCACAGTAATTATTACTAAATTTACCACTTGAGTCAAAATATTTTAAACACTTTCGTGAATATCTTGTGCAAGATGCGCGCTGTGTTAGTGCCTGAGGCATTAACTGTTCCCGCCTCAGGCAGACATAGTCTAAAGTGGGGGTGGAGGCACAACCAACAGGAACAACGAGGCTAAAGATGTTATGGTCTCGGCATAGATACTGTTTAGGATAGTGATAAGCGATTTGCAATTGCGATAAGATCACTAATTTGAAGGGCAAAATGAACGGTTACCTGGATGCAACGTTAGTCTTCTTCGAAGCATAACAGACGAGCTCTCTGAGACCCAGCTTGAGGAGATGTCTTTGTTTCCATATCCATTTGTCATACGAACAGATGGCACGAGGGGCACTCCCCAATAGGGAGTGCGCACGCGACAGCATGCCTTGAGTTCCATCTGCGATATGCTAGTGCTGAATTGCCCTAGCCGCTTTTGCTCGGGCTCCGTTTAAGCCGGGTGATTTTGTGAACATGGTGGACCTGGGTGGGATTCGAATGTCTTGAAAAAGCGCATGGACAAAGGCTTGTCCAATTGAATGCAAGCTGAAGCTAATCAGCGTTCCACTGTGTGTCTACACTAGTAGGATGGTCGTGTACATGCAATTATTGAATGGTGCTCACGGCAGTCTTTGCTACCTTCTCGGGATATGGAGTAGATGCCGAGATGTTGGTGCAGAAAACGGTCACATGTGCATATCTTCTAATCGCTTGGAACAGAGCAGCAGCGGAAACGATTGAGTCCTTTGATACTCCTCTCCTTGACTAACACCATTTCCGGAGTCCGCCGGGTTGCGACCGGGCTGGATGAGGGTAATCAGTCTTCTTCCATCTTTGCGCGTTTATTTCCGCCAGATGAGAGTGGCGGGCACGTGGGATAAGCCGGGCACCATCCACCCATCCGTGAAGCTTGGTGAGCTTGGTAAGGGCGAATACCACAAGGCTGTCTCATTCAGGGCTGAACACATGGTGTGATTGTGCAAGTTATTCGAGGTCCAGCGAGCACGCGCAGGGAACAGTCATTGCAATTGGGTAGGGAGGAAGGGGTGTTGCTGGAAACCCCGAAATCGAAGCCTTGAAAGTGGGTGGAGAGAGACTCCACCGCGATCCAGTCGGAGTGGATCAATGGATGAAGCCCCCGCTTGGTTATCCCTCGCTTGTCACTCGCTCTTCCTGCCGGCAGGAACGTGAAGTCAACC
This sequence comes from Aspergillus eucalypticola CBS 122712, assembly GCF_003184535.1. Taxonomy (NCBI): domain Eukaryota; kingdom Fungi; phylum Ascomycota; class Eurotiomycetes; order Eurotiales; family Aspergillaceae; genus Aspergillus; species Aspergillus eucalypticola. The sequence continues at coordinate 132,492 of NW_020290303.1, read as the reverse complement.
CCATTTCTGACTGGCCCGCGGGGTTAAGGTACTGCTAGTTCGTCCCTGGTAGTAGTAAGTAAGTACCTTACTAGATAGTATTCCGCCACGGTCGCATCGGCCGATATGCCGCCCAGTGTGCACGAGGCACTGCAGGATAAAAGGACGGTATGCCCTGAAACTTGCTATAGAAGTCCAGGCACATTTCTCTCACTGTTGTTGAGCACATCTACCAATGGCTTCTGTGATTGCGCTCCTCACTCTGGCCGGGCTGGCCGCCGGTGCCACCATCACCACCACAGAGCCTCCGCTCGCCGCTATCCAGAGGGCTCAGGCGACCACATTGCCCCAGACCTGGACTTCCAATGTCACTGGCAAGTCTTTCGACCGTTTCTACCAGATCTGGTTGGAGAATGTCGTAAGTATCCATGTGTTGTCCAACGGTATGTCGCAATACTCATACTTAGCCATAGGACTATGTCAATGCTGCCAATGACAGCAACCAGCAGTGGTTGGCTAGCAAGGGTATTACTCTGGTCAACTACTACGGTGTTGGACACACCTCGCAGCCCAATTACTGTGCCTCAGTGAGCGGAGACAACTATGGCATGGACAACGGTAGGGCTGATTCATCCCGGAAGCCGACCCAATGCTAATCATCCCCGGCAGACAACTTCCATGACATTCCTTCCAATGTCTCGACACTGGCGGATCTGCTCAATCCCAAGGGTATCTCCTGGGCACACTACCAGGAGCACTTGCCCTACCCCGGGTTCCAAGGGTACAACTACTCGAACCAGGAAACCGGCGCGAATGACTACATGCGCAAGCACGACCCGTTGGTCATCTTTGACAAGATCTCTAGCAATGACACTGCTTTGCGCCTCATTAAGAACTTTACTAGCTTCGAAGAGGACATGAAGAACAAAGTGCTCCCTCAGTGGGCGTTTATCACTCCTAGTGCGTTCTCCCAATACCTTTACACATTGCCCATACTAACCTAGTAAGACATGACCAACGATGCTCACGATACCAATATCACCTTCGGTTCCAAGTGGCTGCGCAGCTTCATTGAGCCTCTTATGAACAACACCTACTTCTGGGACAACACCCTGCTGCTGTTGACCTTTGATGAGACCGAGACCTACGGTGTCCCCGAGTCGGAGATCTACAACGACCGCAACCGCGTTTTCAGCATTCTTCTCGGTGGTGCTGTTCCCAAGCACCTCATCGGCACCAAGGATGAGACTGTCTACACTCACTACTCTACTCTGGCCACCGTCGAGGCAAACTGGGGTCTTCCTTCTCTGGGTCGCTGGGACTGTGGTGCCAACATCTTCAGCTTCGTGGCTGACAAGATCGGCTACACCAACTGGGACGTGGACCCTACCCACCTCTACATCAACCAGTCTCTGCCCGGTCCCCTGGAGCAATGGGGCTACTCCAAGTACCGTGCTAACTGGCCCATCCCTACTACCAACGACACCTGCTCTGCCGGAAACGGTATCCTGCAGTCCGTCATTGACGCCTACAAGGGCCAGAACCCAACCTACAATTACACTGCGCCCTTCCCGTATGATGCTTCGTACGGCCTGGATGTGAACATTCCCTACAGCCGTAACGGCACTACTTACGTGTCTGGTGTCAACACCACCGGTGTCGTTGGTTATGATACCAACACCACTACCTCTTCCTCATCCAGCTCAGCATCGTCTTCCGCTGCCGCCAGCGCTGGCTCTACCATGACTATGCCTGCTGCTGGCTCGGTTTTCGCCATCTTCGCTGCTGTCGTGGCTTTGTTGTAAATGTATCGTGGGAGATGGTGTTGACTCTGTGTCGACAAAAGAATCTTTGTTAATAATCTGTTGATTTGTTCCATTCCTACTACGAGCCATGAGTGATGTTAGATGCCATCGTTGGATGTTGATATGACTCAATGCTATGTATATACACTACCCTGAATAATAGTCCGCAATACCTCTAGTCAGTTGCTGCGCATACGCTTTACATGCCCCAGACACCCAATAGTCAATACAAACACAGAACCGGTAACAGATCCAGTAAAGACAGGAAAAACACAACAGAACTAAGATCCTGAGCATCGATCCAAACACCACGGGACGCCTAATCTGACATGCGTACGGCCACCATTTCAGTATTGAGCAGCATTGCTAACTACAGAATTTCTTTTCCTCTTGACTACCAATCGGAATATTTGGGAACTATCATTAGCGGGAAGACGTCTTGACCATAATGCATCTCACCTTGTTGTGATTGCACCTGTTTTACTTCCCCCGAGACATGCATATCTAGTTGCAAGCCACTCAATATTACTGGCATAATTATGCATAAACACGAACCGTGGCGTGGATACTACAGTCAATCTGCTTTACTAGAAGGTATTATCACTACCTGCTGAATTGCAATCTTGCTCGTTGAAAAGAGTATATAAGTAGTATCAACACACCCTCAAATTGCCACTCGAATCTCACCCCATCTTACACCCCACCTACTACGCCCATCATGCCCAGAATCTTCCCCAGCTTCAAGGTAGGATCCTATATCCATCCTACCCTCCACAAAGCCAAACTTGATAACCTAATACCTTTCCAGCTCCCCCTCCCCGCCCTAACCACTATAACCACCACAACCCTCCTCCTTCTTACACCCCACCAAACAACAGCCTACTTCTACAAATACCCCGCCCTCTTCGTCTACAAAGACACCAACTGCACCGATATCTCCTTCTCGCTGGTGTACCCCAGCCTCGGTGACTGTAACGGCGGGTACTATGACTACGCGGGCTCATTCCAGATGTTCAATATTTACGCCGCGTATACCTGTAACGACAGCGACACGACACTTACGTTCGAAATGTATAATAGTTCTGGAACGGATTGCGGAGATGAGAGTGATTTATTGTTTAGGCAGCCGGTGACGGAGGAGTGTACGGCTGCGGAAGTGGAGAGCCCTGGGCCGTTGGAGATGCCGGTTTGGTTTGAGTTGGGGTGTATGTGATGGAGGTTTTCGGGGGGAGGGGTGGATGTTAATCTCATCATATTTTCACATACAACGATGAGGCGCTACGGGTGAAACCTGTTTCTTTCCGCCCGGATATTTATATATGTCGCTGTATGGAGGGTTAGTTGCCCATAGATGACTGCCGACGCATGTACGATCATGATAACAGGCATAATCCTGTCTAATCAAGCATGTGAGCCCTATGGCACAATGAATAATAACATGAAGGTAGGATAAAAAGAAACAAAAAAAGAGAATTACATACAACAGCATAAGTATGGTAGTGCTCACCAAGCGCTGCGTGGGCGGCTTGCTACCCTATTGAGTCTTTCTTCAAGGCAATTCAGGCCCCTCTTCACCCACCCGAATACTATATACCTGAGCTAGTCGGAAGGCACACTTGTATAAATAAAATGAGAAAGTAACACTAACACTTTTTCCCTGTAAGCGTAAAGATTTTATTCTCTATATTTAGTCGGTCTCTTTTCTTCATAGTAATATTACTTTTGAGCTATAACTACATTCTGAAGCGTGGGTAATATAGCAGGACGAGATATATCAATATTTAATAGAATAATTGATCTCCATTACTATAATAACTCTCAGTTAACTTAAGCACTTCTTCTATGTGTAGAAGAGAAGTATATTTAGACTTTTCACAGATTTAATAATTTAGTTATAAACGCCCTGCTATAGCCAGAGTTTAGAAACTAATAAATTGCAAATTCTTTGCTCTGCCTCTAACAGCTGTGTCTCCACCTAATCTTAGATTCTATTAAGGGTTTCTGGAATTGTAGCTAAAATATCAAGAGACGACTTAGAAGTAAAGAAACTCTGACAGTAGAAATTATTGATAGGTTTCGTAGAGATTCCGAAGCTGGGCTACTTCTACGGCGAGGTTATAATATCCTATCATACCACGGATACAATTAGAATAAAGTATAATATCTATAGGCTTAGAGAGCTTCCTTAGATATTGGATGTTGGGCTATTCCCTAACCTAATATGTTGTTATTACGATCTTCTAGACTGATCAGTAACATTTATTTGGAGTCGCGCGAGCTACATGCTATCTGTTATTTATAATAGGGCGTGTTTGTTGGTATTTAGTTACGGTGGTCTGAACTACGAATTAGAATCCGGCATTTTGTAGGCAGTGGTGGGGGAGTGACTATGTTCTAGGTACTGGCTTGCAAACGGCGCTGTTGAATGCACCATAAAGCAGCTCCACGGGAGCAATGAATGCTAGACGGCCGACTACAGCGAGCGGCCTGATGCTGTTTCAATGCGGTGAAATGTCGGCATCGCCGTTGAAATGCCTACCTGTGCCTCTCTTTAACCTGCGATGATCAGAGAATGGAGACTGTTTATAATTGGTCTATGCAGCAGATGCGGCTGCTACTGAGTACTTATAGGAGGGGTGGTGGTGTGTAACCCTATTCTCCCTTATCGCTTCTGGCTATTACATGTATATCCTACTAATTAGCTAAAGATCTTTCTAAGCATTAGCTCTACTTGAAGCAGAACAGCTCTGTAACTTCGTATATATGCCACTAGGACGGCGATTAGTACTTATCATTTATTTCCTACCCTAATCTACTAAAATTATCTTATTTAAATCCGTGGTCGCCTTAGCTGTTGGAACATAGTATACACTACTAAATAATATAGTATGTTATAGAGTTTTCTGTCTTGTATGTCTGATCCCCTCAGTCGCGGGGATAGTAGTATTCTAACGTTATATCTTTATGTTCTTAGGGGGACTACTTCGCTAAATAATAAAGAATAAAGTTTAACTAAGAAGGTATGCTCGAAATATATAGAGCTATATAATCGCCGGATAATAAGGAGCTCCCGTACTTATTAGGACATACCAGAGCAAGTTTTCGTAGAACATGATAAAAAGATATTTTGCCGTAAAGATCATGCTAAATAATTTCGGTCGGGAAGGAGTCTCCGATTCTGGCTTTGATATCTAGAAGATTGAGAGTATGTCGCTCGCGCTCTAGGCGCTCCCATACGACAGAACTTCCTGGACTGCCATCTGTCGTAAAGTTGATGCAGAATCCACCACAGAGTAGTCGTAGACATCTATATGTCTTGTTGGGTTGCTCGCGTAGATACGCCCGGAACGCATCAATAAATATGGTGGTAGCCACCTAGCGTTTAAAATTTAGGTGTGGCGGCTCGCTGCTTTGTTTAGGCGTGCTTTAGGCGGCGGCTCACTACTTGAATATTCTTTACCTAAAGACCGTCGAAGTTGTAGAATAAGCAGGTAAAGGAGTATTTGGCCCTCTTATGGAGGTCATTATACATGGTATCAAATGTTGTATCAGTTGAAGCCCACTGTTGCGGGTACCGATATCAAAATTAAGCATCTATAACGACCAGAGAGGTACAACAGCTATAACCACTCTTGTTTGAACATCTAATATTGCTTTAGTGAATTATACAATAACCATCTAATTGTCCACAGGTGGGTCCATCTGCAAAATTCTATACTGGATGATCAGGGCCCATCGGTCTCAAGCTAAGGGGATATATTAGTGAGAAGTATCTTTGACTATATGATATTATACGATGCCTGTGAAGAGATAAGACAATTGCCAGTGTTCAATGATAGACTAATTTGCTTTCGTTCAGTGAACAGCCCTCGCAATTTCTTTGAGGCTTATTTTCTTTACTTCTCATATTTCAGCCTAATAGCAACATGTATGGAATGTAAAATAATGACCGGACATTTCAACGTGTGACTCAGGTTGGATATACGCCCACTGAAGCTTGTGTAAATGAAGATGACCTTTCCAAAACGCCTGCTAAAGTTTTCGAGGAATTCAGTATCGTCGCAATTTCTTCAGCGGACATGTCCTCCGAAATGAAGTCGATGTGTCTGTTCAGGCATGCAGCATCCTCATCACGGCCGAGAGCTTCCCAGCTGGCAACCAATGCATTCAGCAGAAGTGGTAGCGAGTCAAAACTATTCCCTAATTTTCGAAGGCAGATCTCAAGAATTTCTTGCTGTAAATCAGCAGCACCAAGCCAGTTCTCCTGCGAAACATATACCAGTGACAGTCCGAACAGTGTTAGAAGAGTTTGAGGATCCTCTCTACCAAGAACTGCTTCCCATGATCTGGAGAGTTGAGATAGCATCGAGCATAGTGATTCATCACTGACCATACCATCTTGCATTAAATAGAAATCTACAAGGCGTTGAAGACTTGTGAGTGTTTTTGGGTCTTCGCTTCCAAGACTCCGCTGGTGAACCTGGTACATGTGCTGATAGAGAGCCTCAGCCTCACAGAACTGGCCATTCTTCTCGTGACATATTGCCAGACCAAGTTGGGCATCGATCACAGCATCATGCTCCGGTCCGTGAAGTTGTCTCATTCGTTCGAGTGTTTTGGTTGTGATATCCCTAGCCCTCTCCTCTTGACCTTGTTTCAAATATATTACTCCAAGTTTATATGAAGAGACGAGGGCAAAATGAGCATCCGGGTCAAGATCTCGAATCAAGCTTTCGGCTAGAGATGCGGCGGCTTCTAGCTCGCCATTTTCTACTAGTAAGTCAACCAGTAGATCTGCGGTGTGCGCCGCTTCCGCATGGTCAAGTCCAAGAACCATTTTCTGCTTTTCGAAGACTTCTTTCATGAGCAACATCGCTTCCCAGGGCTGAACTTGGGTCTCCAATAGGCATGCAAAGTCCCTCATGCTTAAAAGTGTTCGCGGATCCTCTCGTCCAAATTGATCTTCTTGGCTTACAAGCACCTGTGCAAGAAGTGAAGCCGCTTCTTCATGTCGACCTTGGATTCGGTACAAGTTTGCCAAGTCCTTCATGTAATTACTCAAGTCTTGATGCCTATCTGTTTGGATCGTCTTGTGTGATTCTATGACTTCTTGAAGTAGTGTCTCCGCTTCGTCAAGACGATCTTGTTGTTCATAGAGTCTGGCTAGATCTGCCTTGATGGAGGTAATGGACCTTTCGTCGTCCGGAAGATCGCGCTCACACGTCTTCCATAGCTCTTTATATTCGGATTCAGATTCAGCCCACCGATGAGAGCCTTGGAAGCGATGTATCCGGGCGAGAAGCAGGCGAAATGAGATATAGATTTTGTAGCCTGTTTCCAGATGAAATTTAATACATGCTTCGATCGTTTGGAGACATCGCTCCTCGGCAGTTTTGAAGTCTTCGCACTTAATCAATGCTTTCACTTCGAAGGCGGAGGCAATTATTGTTTCTGGACATTCCCATCCGAGACTATCCTCGGCTTCCTTCCGTGAGATGGTGGTCATGCGTTTCGCTTCGTTCGGTTTGTCGCAGAAGAGCACGTAATCAGAGGCATGACGAACTAGTCTGGCCCATCTCAGTCGGTGATTTGGATCTGGACCGTGGGATAACGCCGACTGAACGTGGGGGAACAAGGCTCGAGATCTAGAGATATTTTCGAAATCGGTGAATCTCGGAAATTCCAGATACAGATTCCGGATAAATATCTCTTTCCAATGCTCGAGCCTTCCTTGCGTGTTGAGCCACTCCTGGATCGCAAGTTGCACAAGACCATGCATTCCAAAGGTAAGTGCCTCAGGATCAATGGAAATAAAAGAGTAGTCTTTGAGCGTAGAAACATTGCCCTCGAATTCTAACTGAGACAGAGTAAATGGAGCTACACCATCATTGCTCCCATTTGAATCTGCCGAGGCCTGTTTGTTTGCTTTCTCTCTCTGATAAACGGGTCCACATAGCGTATAGCTTTCGTCGATATCACTGTCACTTTCGATGTTATCATCATGGAATGATGCATGCAGTAGATAGTCTGGGATCCCTTGTCGGTCGAAAAAGCTCATCAAAGACAGAAGATTCATGGCCTGCGGATTCTCTTTTTCGATTGATTCGAAGGATATTTGCAGGGTTACTATGATGGAATTGTCGGCTTTCCCATCACGATGCAACAATCTTGTTTGTCGCCTCAAAAGATTCAATCTTGCTTCGTTGCTCTCTCGAAACATGTGGAGATATTGTGACACTGTACATCGAGGGAAGTGCCTTGCAATGAAAGTTGCTGCTTGGACGACAGCCAGTGCTATCCATTCAAGTTCCCGAGCAAGGCTTCTCAGGCTCATTTCATCCGTGACGACCTTATCCTGAAGTTTTCTTTGAAGCAAAGCAATTGCATGACTCTCAGAAGGCTTGACTGTTATAATATCGCATTCATTGACAAGGTTCAATGCAATGCGTTTGTTGCGAGTCGTGATTATGATGGACCCATTCGGAGTCCTTGGAAGAAATTCAAGGGCCGATTTCTCAGAAAACCCGCCTAAATTGTTTGGTGGCTCAGCTCGTTCATCATTACGGGCTGATTTCGAATTTTTGAAGACTGGTTTGTGAAGATATTCGTCATCGTCAACATTGTCAAGGATGAGAATCCATCGTTCTTCTTGTTGATCCTGGAACCAATTACCAACAAGCTGAAAGATATTGGCAGCTGGATCTCGACGACGTGGAATTTTAACAAGCTCCGCAATATCACGGAGGCCTTGTTCATATCGCACAATGTCGCTCGCGTGAACCCAGAAAACCCAAGTTCTAGGTGATTGCTCTCGAATCCAGTACGTGTATTCGATGGCGATGTGAGATTTGCTGCTAGTTGTTAAAACATTTGTACCTTCTGAGGCAGAACATGCTTACCCAACTCCGCCAAAGCCAATCAATGCCAGCCTGGCTGAAGGTCGAGTGCTTAATTTATGCACCCGGTCTACAAGGGATCCTGGGTCCACAAAGTCCGGATCGCGTCCATACGGAATCATGGCAATGGGCTGCGGTTTCTTTTCTGGGCCCTCGGCGGGCGGACTAATGTTCATAGATCGACCGTCCATTTCCCAAAAGGCCAGGGACCTGAAGCAGTCTTTTGACACGATCAGCAAGTGGATTTTCATACTCCACAACTAGTCTGACCTTGAACTGGTAGGACATTCGAGTCGACGGCCTTGTCGGAGAAGACAACTGCCCGTAGTTAGCAAAAGTAGGAGCAGTGTATGTCTTTTGTTGGCTCCTTTCACCTGTTCCATAATTCCTGACGTTGTACTGGCTCCCGGTAGAGTTGTTATTGTGTTGGGGCCCACCGCCGACGTTGGCGTTCTGCACCCCTTGATCGCGAGTGTCGAAGGTGAACGGTGGGTGTGTTTGGTGGCTCATTGCGGCTACAGATGTTGTCTGAGCTGCCGAAGCCACGGTATTACATCCAAATCCCAGGTAATTAATGCCCTTAGGGGTAGGCTTGACTAGAGTGAAAAGAGCGGATGGGGGTAAGCAAGGGCAGTGCACAGCCTATTTATAGCATGAGAAAACCTCGTTAATGGCTGGCAAGGTGATCAAAACACACGCTAACGTAACTCCCGGCCGCACCGGCCGCACCGGCCACCCAGTACACCGCCCAACGCGTTTCTACATGCAACCACTCTTTCTATCAAAGGCAGTGAATTAGCAATGAGTAGTACAATGATTCTAGGGCGGTGTGGTAGGGGTGGCCGGTGCGGCCGGGAGTTACGTTAATATATAGGTAATACAGGTCCTCGTCTCCGCACATGGATTCCCAACTGCGATTGGGTGGTAAATTGATAAGGAGTACTGAGTATACGAATGAGAGTTGACACAATCGTGTGGTGTGGGGCAAGCCCATAGGACTACGAACTAGGCCATAATCCTGTCGCTTTGTTTGATTGGTTTTAGAAAATGGCTCCACCTCACCCAATAGTTACTTCTCCTTGTCACCCGAGAAACAGGATGAAGCTAAGCCAGGGACTAACAAGATTCAACCTTTTAAGCTTCCTCCATTGTCCCGGAATGGGTGGTCTATGTTCGAAGCTTTGGAAGGAATTTCTCTAACTCTCTCGGAAGAGATGAGTATAGTGTCATTTGGTGCAGCAGACGCACATGGAAGTGGCATGAGCAATAAAACCTATCAAAGCAATCTTGGCTAGATTCAACGTCGGTGTGTCCACAAGGGTAGCCGTTTACCTTTAGCGAGAGTTGCTTGAATGCGCTGGAGCAACTACAAGGCTGTGGACAGGCCCATTGAACTGATTTCCTTTCCCGTTATTGTTAACCTGAGTGCCTGTTCCAGTGTTTGCGTTGATCCAGCCTCGACCGGAGTTGTGGAACAGATAGGTTGAACCACTTCCTCTTACAGACGACTGGCTCTGAGTTCTCTCGGGTGCTGGAATATCTACCTCACTAGCGAGATTGGGGTTTGCACTTGCATCCGTCCTGGCGGCTGATGACTCCATACAACTGCTTCAAAAGTGCCTGTTAGTGGTTTTTTTCCAGATCAAAGCTTTTTTGCTCGCCGTGCGGCATACTTAATGCGCGATTCCCATCTCTGAATCTCACCAAGCAACCGCTTGTATCCATTCTCTTTCGGCGAGCCGAACTTTACCATATCTCTATGATTGGCGTGGAGACTGATCGAGCTATACCCATCAAGAGTAGCCGATTCCTTGCAGACTATCTTTCCCACCACTGGCAGGGGTAGCTCTTCGAAAAAGGAAGTCACTTCAAGACCCCTGCCGTCTTCGCGCAATTTGCGTACCATTGCTAAGAAGTCAACCTGCAGAGACTCAAGCATCTGGTTATTTGTTCCTAAAACAGCTAGCAGGGACTTGTTGGTCGACTTCACCAACCCTAAAGCTGAAGCGGATATTCTGGCCCAGTCCGCCATCCAAGCACCTTTGTGAGGCGTCCCCATAAATATGATACCCCGCGTGGAATTAAAAATGCCCCGAAGATGGCGCTCAGGGTCATTTCGGGAAAGGAGAATAGCTTTCTTGCAGACAAGACCTCCTAGGCTATGAGCGACGAATATTAGCGGTCGCGACGACGCATCACAAGAAGCTCTGTCAGCTGTCAAGTCATGAAGAAGATTCGTAGCATGATCAATCAACCGATTCGATGAGGCGGCAGATTTTCGGACAATATAGGCGTCATAGCCATAGGTCAATATTCGAGCTCGCCTAATGTGGGAAGGGAGTAGCGTTTGCGGCCAGGGAGCCGACTGGTGATCCGCTGTCCAGGTGGTGCGGCGATCTCCGGTTAGGCCGTGGACAAAGCAAATATCGTAGTCCGCATTGGGACAGTCATGTAAGACTTCAACGCCGTCCGGAAACAGAGAGGTCGAGAAGGGATCTAGCGATGTTGCATCTAAACCAACCTCGGTATACTCTCTTGAATCGGTAGTAACGAGGTTGCCCGATGTTGGTTCAGACTGCAAGACCACGTGGGCTGGTTTCCACCGTGCTAAAAGGGCTCTGAATTTGTGCATCGTGCGGCCCGAAGCTGAAATGGTTTGGAGATTGCCTAGTTAGACGACAGGGTATTTGTGCCCAACCTGGCGGATTCTAGAATATCCAAAGCTCAAATCTGTTGCTGTAGTATTCAGTTGACTGGAAATGCAATCGGACTGAGAAGTTCTGGGGCCTTAAAAGGGCGGGGCAGCCTTTTAGAATGTTTGCAAAACCACAAACGCATCGTCGTACAGGGAACAGAGTCCCAACCAGAAGCAAGCAGTGACCTTTTCCGTACTTAAAATTTCTAAGTAAAGTAGTATAACAGTGATACATTTATACAATCGTCGCAGAATTAAATGGGTCAGTCTTATTTGTCTCTGGTGTAGCGAAAGAGTGCTGTTAGGCAGCAAGACAGGCCACTCAACAATAACAACCGTGACAGCTGAACACGTATAGGCTTATGCCTAAGAGCGGGGGCCTCGGGTGCTAATAGCCCGTCAAATCACCACGCTTCTTTCAGCTGACTCATATAACATCTGAACAAGTTAAGAATAGCCTGTGTATATCAACGTGTCCTTTCAAGTCAGAGTCTCGACCGGCCCAAATCAATAGCTCCAGAGTAAATTTACTCAGCTCTTTCGAGCTCTCTGTTCAGGGCACTTGGCGTTTCATATAATATTCAAATATCAACTCCGTTTCGTCATCTATGTTAATGTCCTTACGCCTCAATCGTTTATTCGGGGGGCGCATAAAATGTTGACTAGCGAAGTTGACATCAAACGCCTATTTAGTGGCACCATCTCCGCCCTCCAAGCAACACAGGAAAGCAGTGGTTCTCACACCTTGGAGAATCTTCCCTCTGTCTTTGGCAAAGTTGTTAAATGGATCCCAACTGCCCAGGAATTTTTCGAGTCTTGCAAAAAACATCTTAGCCCTGCCGCGCTGGATAAAGGATCCCTCGAAGACCTGGGTACTGCTCTGGAGGTTTGCAAGGGGAAAGCCATCCGACTAGATGAGATCTTCTACCTGGTGATCAGAAGTTCCGATACAAGTGAAGAGTACCAGAGGGTCGCCAAGGAAGATCGGTTAGAAGATCTGATGAAGGCAATCTTCGAGCATATGATTCAACTGGCGAAGAACCCGCCTTTTTCAGAGGTGGTGGGGTCGGAGGTTGACCGTCTGGAGGAAGGATTGCGTGTGCTCATGGCGATACCCGCCTCATTGCCAGGAAAGAGATCATCGTATTCATTCCACAACTCTGGTGACGGCTGGATTAATGTGAACACGGGCACCGCTCCTCAAAACAACAATAACAGCTCGGGCTACCAATTCAACGGGCTAATCCATCAACTCCAGTTTCCAAAGTGAATGTTTGGATTAGTCATTCCAAGAAAACATGTACTTGGGCCTGGACCGTAAATCACTTAGAACCAACTGCGAATCCGTCCATAGTTAGAAAGCGCCAATATCAAATGGTTGACTCTAGTGCCTCAATGGACATGACTGCTTACTTTACCCTCCCTTTCTCTACATCTTGTTGGATTTACTGGCCTCCAAATGCTCGGATAGCTCTATGTGGCTGTACTAATAATTAACATGAGCTTTGTTCCCATATCAAATTGCCACCAGCTACGTGCATTGCGTTCAAAAGCCACGAGACAGGAGAATTTACTTAGCAATAAATCTTGGAGCCCCTTCGGTGATCGAGACTTTGTTTAAGTGGATTGCTGAAAAGAAAGAAAAGAAATTAAAACGTCAAACGCCTGATCCTGTGACTTTGGAGTCAATATCTTTTTAATTGCGGTCTACCGCCTAAGTGTATTGCAGCTGAATGGAACATGAAAAGTCCGGTAAGTTCAGCAAGCATGTGGCCAAACATTATGGAGACATTCATAGCGAGTGAGCTCCATGGATTGAGAGAATAGAAAGGCGTTCAGTCAGGGTGTTAGGGCGGCAAGGGCCCCTTCCGCGACGAATCAAAATGAACAGGTTGTGAAAACGTACAACATCTGAGCTCAGGTGGCGGTCACAGTGTGAATTCCCAGACAACAAGGCCCGGAGAAGTAGCGACTTGTTGAACTTCTCTCCAAGGCGATCGTGCAGTGTCTGAGAATCCTTCAAAGAATTACGTCCTCATGCAATGTCGGGAAGATCGATGGTACCAACGCGATTATCTCCAGCGGGCGATTAAAGATCCGTAAGGTTCTCATGAACTCTACAATAATATCCTCCCTTAATCCAACTCGCTTCCCCTATCCAACTCACGTATGAACCTTTAGAGTTCAAGAATACCCGCGTTACCGAACATCGGAAAATCCAGAGTATATGGGCCCCATTGAAGACTGTCTGGGATATGGAGCTTCTTCTGCCGCTTTCTGTGTGCGTCCCTCCATTCTTTTCGTTGTTGACGTTTCTTGTCTGGCATGTGCTGGTTTAAGTATCACTTCCCTGATGAAGACTCTATAGGGAGGAAACTTTCCTTGGGAGGAAGAGGGCTTCTTTTGGAAGGGAACTTCCCACAGAAGGGGGGAAGTTCCCTTCCCAGAGGACAAAAGGGACTTCTCAAAGGACAAGGGGAACTTCCCACGGGAGGAGGGGAACTTTTCTCGAGGGAAAAGGAACTTCATCCCTGTCAGTCAAGCCACCAGTGAATGAACGAGAGCTATCTGCTCCTGCTTTAGTGCTTACAGCAAATCAATACTGCTCATCCATCCGTGCGCATGGCCAGCGTTAGACTTTGATCATCTGCAGGTATGGTCTGCGGAGCCTACAGGTACCTCGACGATCATCATGGCAACAGAAGAGCTCACCATGCTGACCTGGAGGCCAGTCAGAATCGAAGCCGAACCTGACGTCACTGTATATGTTCAGAGGAGAGTGAGATTGATCGCGTGTAGCACTCTGCTCCGCCATCACGACTGCGCTGGTCGCCCAGTGTGCGCCGCGATGATCGTCTCGTTCGGTCGCCAAACGTATTGAAAATGAATTAGATCGCGAAGGAAGCCCGTCAATGTTGACAGCTGATTGATCTGCGCCCACGTAACGTTCCCGGTCAATATCGGAGACTCCCTGACTCTCGGTCGCGTGACCATCCTGTACAGGATATGTGAAGGCTTCGCCTGCGGCCTCGAGTGAGCCTCCGTCATGTGGTACGACACCAGCGTTCGAGCTGCATGCGTCACAGCACCCTCGGTAAACTTTCATTGCAGAAGGGGACACACAGAGCGATGTCTGGCATCAGACATGGCTTCGCTCAGCTTAGGCAGTGGCTCGAAGACTATCGGCGGACCCAAACTGGGCCTCAGGACGCGTGTCATCCATCGCGACCTCATTCTGCCAGCCTCTTATGTCCCGAGCCAAGCCCACGCAAGAAACCCATACGATCTGTGCCAAGTTTCGCCCTCTGCCAATCTATCCCGGAAACGTCGCTAACGATGACTGTGATGTAGGATGTCGGGGCAAGCCGTCTGCACAATTTCGCGACCGCATCGAATTCTGCCGTTCCCCTGTTCAGCTGAAGAGAAACAATGTCAATTGGCTAACAGTTCGAGGAGCGACATAAAACGGCCACGACTCACTACAGTAAAAGATGGTGGCGAAGTACACAGGACGGAGACGCCGGCCCAATAGCAAACATGGCTCAAGTTTGTTTCAGTCGGGTGTCAAAGGATAGGACAGCAACGAGGAGAAGCAGGCGGGCGAGAAGGCCATCGACCACGCACCGCGATGCCAGACTTTCCCCGATTAGATTAGGCCCGCTTACCGGACAGTGATGAAAAGTGTCATGGACCCATCGCCACCCTCACCATGGAACAGACAACGATCTTGCGGAATTTGCCGCGGGCCGATATGAGAAAGGTCACAAAAGCTAGGCTTGAGCGGCAGTACTACTAGGACCCCGATTGGCGCAAAGAGAGAACAGAAATAAAAAGAAATGAAGAATACATACAACAGAAGGGATTCGCTGGTGGTCACCCACCCAACTACTAACCTCCCGGCGTGTGGCTTAAGTACGGCTGAGCGGACGGGAAGCCCTGTTTTCCACACCCTATGGTCGTATGTACTAGGTCTCAGTTTCTTAGAATACATATTAGAAGAGTAGTGACTCTGTTGGTCAGGGTGTATAAGGGACTTAAGTATTAATATACAAGTGTTATTGCACTAAGCATGGGAAAGGATGGTTATAGAGTCATCCTTCTCGGAACTGATAATATAAATAAGATCTTATCATGCTGGTAATAATTACAGCCTGAGGCTTGAATAGGATTCACTCTTCTGCTAGTAGTATAGGACTTAAAGATGATAGATCATGGTCTGAGAAACATCAGATCAATGACTGGCTTGGTGTTCAGCAAACTGGCAGCAATGAAACATATGCTGGTAAACCTTAACCCTCAGTGGACCACACAATAGGGTACAGGTTGTCTGTATTGTCCTAGCTCCGGAGCCCAAACGATTCACCAGCTCTTCCGAAGCCTATTCACTACAACTGGTGGAGCAGTAATCTTTTTGAAAAAACATAAACCGAACATTGCCTTATGTTCATTGCTACAGATGTATGAGTAGCTGTGCAATGCAAAATACATGTCCCAAAAATTGTACCTTCCCATCTATCCGGGAGGCCGTCACTGCAAAGGGCCGGGACAGAAATCAATCCAGAGGGCTATGATTAACCATACTTGATTCGAATCTTGCTCCTCTGAGCAGCTTCTGTGCAGGGGCCCTGAGGGCTTTGGTAATTCGTCTCAAATATCCCTCACTTTTAATGTTCTTCCAAGCACTAGTCACCTGTTCATTAATGCCCTTTGTCTTGTCTGCCCACGCAGCACTAGCACCTGCAGAAAGGACACCAAGCACAGCACCCGTGATCATTGCTGAGACCAGGCCGTCAGACCATCGAACATTCTTCTGCCCCCAGACATGTTGGTCTACAAGATTGTTGGCGATCTGTGAGCCACAGCTAGTCACGACACCGACAAGCGCCCTGCCCCCAAATAGAGGCAGGCGCGAGTACACGCACTTTCCGCTACCCCTGGTAGAAGTTTAGAGCCGACGCTGGCAAAGCCACTCACTGCGCAGGGTATTGGATACGCAGTCGCGCCTGTCACAGCACATACGGTAGCTCCGACTGAAGTGTGAGTGGCGAAGTGATCCAAGCGGAAGGAGTTAGACTCGGAGTCCTCACGGTGGCCCCAGGAATATTCCAAAGCGGATCCACCGGCACCCAGTGCGGCCCCAGTGATGATGTTGTGCGAAAATATAGAGGGTACTACACTGTTGTGTATCAAGGATCCCTTCTTGCATCTTCGGAAAACTTACGCTGCAGGTAGACTGACTGGTAACGTGGCGAGAGCGACAAGACCACCAATGACTAGCGCAGCTCCGATACCTAAGCCCGTCCAAACCTTCCAACTCCAATGCCCGGTTGGATCAATGTGGTTGATGGGACCGTTATTCTCAATCGCGTACCAGTTCATACCGTCTGGGAGGGACAGCGACTTCTCGTCGAGGGTATCGTCCGGCGTAGCAAATCGTCCGAGAAGAGTGTCATACCATCGTGCATCAAAGTCCAACAACCCCGTCTGAGCCTCGATCGTCTTGCCTTCGTATGCTGACAATTCAGTTTCTTGGCTGCTGAGCATGGCTTGGCCAAAGGGAGAGTAATCGGATCTATATTTCAGAGCTCCGTTCCCGCGAAAGACGCGCGTGATGTTTCCCTTGGTGTTTGTATGGAACCATTCCACCGTGTGATAGGAATATGATGGCTCTTCCGCCCCCTCGACCCCTTCCGCTGGATCGCTCCAAAGTACGCCTACTATACGATCAGCACCGTAGAATTTACGCCTGATCCGACAACGAGGCATCTGCGTTAACCGAGATCTCAAAACCCTGGCTGATATGTAGCTGCTGGGATCCGTCTGGAAGGATCTTTGCGACGACGTTGCCTTCGTCGTCGTAGAAAGTCATAGTGCGTTGCCCCGTGGCGGTATTGCTTACATGGCTCATATGACCGAAGTCATCGTAATAGAATGCAAACGATTCACCATTGACTGTGCGCCGCACCATTCGCCCTGCAGCATCATACTGGACTCTCGCAATCTTACCGTCTTGAGCAGTGACCAGGACATTACCCAGGAGATATTGGAATTCCATATCCCTCTTCTGCATTATATTGCCCGACGCATCAGAGGTATAGCTCGCTCCAAGATCTTCATTAGTCTTCACGGATGATAACCTCCCGGCCTGGTAGGTGTATTTCGTGAGATCATCAGAAAGGGTATCACAGGTGCTTGAGAGTCGATCAAGATTGTTGAATTTATATTCTTCGTTTAATAGAGCTGCTGTTGTATCCACCTAGTGCGAAAGAGGAAACCCTTGCGCGTCGTATGTCATAACATTGTGCAAGTTGACAGTGGAGATGCTGTTGGATGAAAGAGTCCATTTCTCTGGGCGTTCGAAAGAATTGTATTGCTTATAGGTTACCTCCATTTGCCAATCGTCCACATGAAGGTCCGACTCTGAGAGCAAGGCACCGGAATATTTTTCCAAGACCTTTGATCCGTCTAGGAGGGTTTTGGCGACGATCTGGTCTTGATAATCGTACGCGTATACAGTGCGGTAGGGATGGTGGAATGGCAAATGCACAGTTTTGGCCAGGATACGACCTCATTCGTCATATTCGAACTCGTTATGGCTTTCAAACCCATCAGTCTCTCCGTTGCGCTGGATCGTGATGGCTTGAATAGCATCAAACCGGAACTGTTCCATTCATAAATGACGCGCCTGTCGTGTCCCATTATCTGTCTCACTCGACCCTTGCAGTCGTAGGAGTACTCAAGCTTTTCTCCAACAGCGTTGATCTTTTCCATAATATTGCCGTTGAGATCATGTTGCCTTGTCTCCGTGCCTCTGTATGGGTCGCATGTCTTTTCGAGGTTACCCAGCGAACCGTAAACCCTCGACTCGATCTTTCCTGCCGGATCAGTTATGCGAGTCAGATGGCCCAATGGATCAAAGTTGTAGGTTGTTCTGGATCCATTCTCATCCACCATGGCCACCATTTTTTCTTTCCCATTTATTCGAGCGTAATGCTTCTCGGTTTTGGAGAACGTAGCTCCAGATGAGTCTGTAAACGTTATTTGAACAGTCTTCCCTCCCTCAAGATACGAAAGGCGTGTATCAATGACCCTATCCTGCCCTTGATGACTTGGGCGCGTCTGAGATGATGTGTGGCGCTTCAGTGCATCGAAGGTGGTCGTGACGCACGTGCTCCTATCCGGCATCCACTCCAAACCCGCGGCGATGCTATCTTGGCACCCGGGCAATTTGGTGGCAAAGCTTTGAAGCACATTACAACCCCGTGAGTCGTACTCCGAGTAAACCCAGCTACGCGGCATGCAGCCATGCGTCTTTGCCGTTTTGCGAACCATACCCCTACAATCGATGAAGTTTAAGCTCTCAACTCGGCCATCAGGCCCGGGGTTGTGCGAGGAAATCGTACTGGCAAGAATATATGCTCCATTGGAGTCGGAGTGAAACTTCACTGACACGTCTGTATATGGCGATACTGAAGTTGTGGAAAGACGTTCGGCCAATGTTTGACTCCGAACAAGGTCCTGGGATGACAATAATTGCATGGCCTTGTTGTCTTCTTCACAGGGTTCTGTTTCTGTAATCCTAGTGGACATGGTGCGGCCCTACGAATCGACCAAAGAACACGTCAAGGAGCCGTCCGGTTTCAAAGTAGCAATTTGCGCGCCCGTATTACAGTCATATGCAGATTGCGATGGAAGGCGAACATCCTGGCCACACTCGGAAATAGCGATGGGATAGATATGGAATCTGCTGTCGAAATTGGTGCAAGTCTCTAGCCCCAGTGCACTAATAATCTTGACTTCATTGCCGTACTCATCGAACTCGAAAAATTGGGAGGTAAACTGATTCACCGATGATGACCATTCAGAGATCTTGGTGAGAATCCCACTATTGGCATCGTAACATGCGCGTGTCATGCTAATATCACCCTTTTCGAACCCTTCAAAGTCATGGTTCTCGCGTATCAAGGTAACCTTTTTGCACGCCCGTAATGGGACCAAGTTTTGGAACTTCTGGTAGGAGAATTTTGTCCAGTATTTAGAGCTATCTGAGTTGCGAACCTCTTCCTCGATTACATTGCTTTCCTCATCGTAGGAGTAACGAGTCCCGGATTGCCCGTCTATTATACCATCGCTTAGATAGTTGCGGAGGTCTGCGGTTCGGTGAATCTTGAAGATTTTCCAGGACCCCTGTTCCGTAGACACGGTGTCGTACTCGAAGGTTTGTTTGGACAATGACCTGCTCTCAGAGAGCCTCCCGTCACCGATGTAAATGCTCTCTGCGCATCCAGTCAGGGGCCATTTTTTCAAGAATGATTCCGAGGTGGTGGAATTGGAAATCTGATCGTAGGTCTGCACTTGCTTGAATCCTTGCCAACCCCGTCCTCGCCTATTTACCAAGGCACCACTGTACATCTTCAGAATAGAATTTGAGTAGAGGAGTCGGTTGATGCAGGAATCATCGTCATGGTAAGTCGAGAAACCACGTATCTGCGTGCTGAAATCACAGGGTAATGATTGTCGACCGGCTGAATAATGTGACGTGCATTCCATGCGACAGCTGAGGTATATACGAGTGGACTGCTGATTGGCTCATATTCAACTTCTGACCGGAGTCCCATCGAGTCTCGCACGGAAGCGAGACGACCAGTAGGTTTGGCGGTGTTGTAAATCGGATAGACACTCACACCATCTTTGCGTATGGAATACGAGCCAGTCGCTGAGACTCGTCCCAATAAGGTCGGCTGGTACCAGCGAGACTTCCTCGGATGGAAGATCCTTGGGTTGGGCAATTCGGAACGACTGGTATTCGTGGACGGGACCCGTCGAGAACCACGTAAAAACAATCGCCACATAACCTTGGGACTCGAGCTCCTGGTAGACGTAGACGAGAGACGGCTCGTTCGTACCATAGAGTTTCGGGACACCCGAAAAGGGCCTCGGTTAGCGGGGCGGCCTGCTACGGACTTGACATGGTAGAATGTTTTCCTGTCGCCAAACCTGCCAACGCCGCCGCTTGGAAAAGTGTCTATCATAGAATTAATTTTGGTGCCTGGTCCATCAGAGGTGTGATTTGCTACGCAGGTGACAAGACCCTGGAAACCAATGTCAAAGCTATGGACTGAGTGTTTAACCTGGGTGACCCTAGCGATGCCCTCTAGGCCCCGAATGGGGATTAGGCGACCAGGGCTGTCAGACGTGGCATACCCTCCACGGGGAAAGGCAAAGGTAGATGTAAAGCAATAGCTATCTGGATTACCAGTGTCATCATGGGTGCGCACGAGGGTATTTCCCAAATGAATCCAGTTCAATGTGCCGGAAAAGCGTTCGTTTGTTTGAAACAATCTTCCTTCGTCCAAGGTAATCTCCCCATTCTGGCTCACAGCAGAGAAGACACGAAACGCGACCGTCCCTTGATGGGGAAAAATCTGGATTATGTCCGAAAGACCATTGCCACTCAGGTCATTTTTTTATCGCGTAGTTCGAGTTAAATTTAAGTCTTTTAGTCAGTTTGAAAATAGTCATATAATTAGTTGGTTTGAAGATGCTCTGGTACACTATGGGGTTCCCACGGTAGTCTTCGATTTATATATCCTTGTCTAAGACATTGATACCGCTGCCGACGCCCTTATTAAAGCTGGATGGATTGTTGATACCCAAAACCCTCATCGGATTGGGGATTCAGTCGTGGCAATTCCGCAAACACCGCTGATCTCCCCCGACCAGAAGACAAAGACGGTCCTTCTACTCGCTTCAGACTGGAGGTTCCCTCTCGCGGCTGACCCACCTCTCGAGAGGGTTCCTGTGAACGACCGTTCCCCCTTAAAGCTGTCGTTCCCCCTATTATCAGGCTTACTCGATGCCCTGATTGAAAGCTGGTTGGTTGGTCCCACTGAGGACGCCACATTATTGGTTCGCCTGGCATGTTATTTTAACTATCTGTACGGATACGTGCCGGCAGTTAAAGAGCGATCGTTTGCCGACCAGATGAAATATGAGCATCGCCAGTTCCATTTCGATGTGCTTGCTGGGATGGCTTCATCAACTTTCCCTTTTAGAAACCACCAACGTGGCATTAGAGATGCGCTTTTACAGGGTCGGCATGCGTTACAGGAATGCTCGGCGTCCCGCGATGATGAAGCCCTCTTTGGTGGCTGGGGTAAGATCCGCCTTCCAGACCCAGTCAACGATGAATTAGTGGAGTAGCTGTGCTGTTTCAATGAAGAGAGTCTGCGCCAGGTTTATGGTATGGCTAGAATCTGAGGCAAGAAGGACTATGGATCAGATACGGCCGAACAGTCTTAAGATTGAAGGTCTTACGGATATTCTGACCGCAGTAATTGAAGAGTGAGTGAGGAATTGCATAGTATCGTTTGAATGTATGGTTATTCGAGTCACTAAAACAAAGACAAAAATAGCAAAAATAGATACATTAAGTAACGAATGTCCTTGAAATATCCATCCTTCCCTTTGTCCTAGCATACTCGAAATGTGCATCAAAATACAGGAAAGCTATAACGGAACAAGCCGAACGATAGCAAGGTGAGAACTGGCTTCTGACTTCTGCGACACATCTCGCTGATGAGCCAAGTACGTATACGACAACGGAAGGGTTTGAAATGTGTCAACAACCTCAGGTACGGAAAGATACGTCCCTTGTCGAGCATCCCCTGCCTCTTAGCCAGGAAAGTGTTTAATTGTTGCCGTGGTAGCCCTACAGGATGTAGTCCCTCGTACTTCATATGCGCCATTGGAGGCTGCAAGGTGAACTTCTCCGGTATCGCTGGCCTCTTGGAGCTCTCTGGAAATATATCACCTGGGTCCTCTTCTTTGTCAAGCGCACCCGGCATGGTACCGTCGCGTAAGATGGGGTATACGCTTTTGGAATAGGGTCTGACTATTTGATCCTCGTGGGTCGTATCCAAGACGGGCTTGGGGTCCGCGCCATGACTGATGACAAGGTCCGCCATGTTTTGGGTCTCGGGCTCCTTTGCATCCGAGCTAACGTAAGATAAAGGCGTCTTGAACCGATGGGCGTGGCTGGTGACGTTGGCCGCGACGACATCATACAAGCCGGCTACACCTTGGTTCGCCTTGCAACCAACCCAGGATTTGCTGATCCAAAGAGTTGATACTTTGTGGAAGTAGGCTGCCGTCTTGCCTGTCCTCTTCTAAATTTTTAGACCTTATTAAACTCTTCCCTTAACCCCTCAAAAATAAGATTTGGACTATATCTAATATCTGGATTGATTATACTATAAGTAATAATCTTAGTAATAGCTTACAGGAGTACAGACAGCTTTTCTAATAAAACTTTTACTGAATAATACTTGCTTTAATAAATAATTAATTAGAATATATACTGATATTACAGTTAAGTTATTACAGAATTCCAAATATTATCATTACATCAGGCTTGGATATTTATCTTATTAATAAAAATATAAGAGTAACATAAACTAGATATAATACTTTATTTATTCAATAGTCAAAGCTAGATAAATGTAATTTATCTAGAGAGATAGAAGAATAAATATAGATAATTATCTAGAAGGATACAGTCATTACTTACAGTATAATATATAGAAGTCTTATAGAATATTTATAATTCCTGGAGACATATCTTTATACTAGCAGAATATATTTCTCTTATCATAACATTCAAGCTGATCGTAGATATTAGAAAGCCTATCCTGTATTTTATTCAATTGAACAGTAGGTCTAAGTATGACTTTCAAACAGTAAACATTTGTGTCAGCAAGGGAAAAAAAGCTTGGTCAGTATAGGAAAAGAATTCCGACTAAGGGTTTCATGCGTTCCTTCAGCGGTGCGTGTGTGAAGCAGGTGCGAAAAAAGATAGCGCCGAAGGCCATCTCCGACATTCAGGCATTCCCATAGAGAAGATATGATTTGCTATCATGTTTACGATCGTTGTGTCTGCATTATTCCCTTTACACCTTATTATTACATTGTGCCAGTTCGGTTTGCTCGTGCTAGTGGCATATAACTCAGTAATACTTTGTGTTGGGCGAAAGGCTCTGTCACTTGTCATCAATCTGATGTTTCATTTTGTCGGCTACTATTATCAGGATCGAGTTAAAGGAGGTTATGCAAACCAGAAGATTTTCAAAAGTTTCGAGGAGTTCGATTTCATAATCGCAACATACCTTCTCGCGAGAGTCCATGCTGCTAAATATTGCAGCAACATCAAAATTCACCCAAACTATCCTTCTGCCAGCTGCCACAAGCATATTCTTTGGGTAAATACAGTGCCGCTATAGGGCCGATCATTTTCACTCGTCCAACCTCGCAAATGCAGTCTCCTAGCCACTTATAAAATAACTAGAGATATTGATACCTGATAACATAGGGTGATTGTTCATATATCCTGTTGGAACAACATTTTAGGTCAATATTGAAATTGTAGGAAACGCTTGATTCTTCCTGTCTGGATAACTTAGAGAAGCAGTTAAAATACCAGTCTTCAGGATTGCATGTCTATGGTTATTGAATGATCTACTGAGATTACGTTCCAACATATTCTATAGCAACTGACTCGATGTATTGATGGTGACATAAGGTTGTTGCCTTCAGAGACGGAAGCTACAAATCCAGATAAGGCGCCTCCGTCGGGATACTGTATTAGGGAACCTTCCCGCCATGAGGGTGGGGTATTCATATTACAAATCTCCTCCCGAACAGTTAACTATAAAGCAGTTCGTTTTGCGTTTGTCTCAATGTACTATTTTGACTTTACAAGAAGAACCGATATCCAAGCTAATAGAACGAAACAGATTCTGAATCTCATTTAAAATTGTTCGCTTCTGTTCTTCCCTATGACCAATCATTCTAACGTTCAACCGAAAATGAAGCAGTGGGTGCTGAGCGGAACTTGCGGGACGGATTCCTTACAGCTCCAAGATGTTCCGATTCCCGAGCCAAGTGATTACGAGGTTCTAGTAAAGTTCCACGCAGCTTCACTCAATTATAGAGACATCATGATTGCAAATGTGAGATCGCATCTTTCTTTCAATATTATGGGTATATCGAGAATCGAAGCATCGAAATAACACCGAAAGGCAGGGACAATATTATGTCAAAACCAAGGATGGAGTGATTCCTGGGTGAGTATGGGAGCTTTGTACATTTATGGTTCGGATTAAGTGAGTACTGACTGGTGATAAAGCTCTGATGCTGCGGGTGAAATTGTCGGAGTTGGCCCAAAGGTGACCAGATTTACTACTGGACAACGGGTTTCACCTATCTTTCATTTGACACACCTCTATGGTTCTGTGAAGGATTCAGACACTCAAAATCAGCTGGGCGGAACCTACGACGGGGTCTTTCGCGAGTACGCTGTCTTCAATGAGCATGGTTGCGTGGAGATTCCATCCACCTTGTCTTACCTTGAAGCTGCAACTCTACCTTGTGCTGCACTCACAGCGTGGAATGCGCTATATGGCGGTCCTAGAAAGCTGAAGCCGGGTGATGTGGTTCTGACGCAAGGCAGCGGCGGTGTTAGCATATTTGCTCTCCAATTCGCAAAGCTTGGGGGCGCACAAGTCATCTCGACAACTAGCAGTGTGGAGAAGGGTGCAAAGCTGCGAGAATTAGGCGCAGATGTGATAATAAATTATGCCGAGGATAGCGAATGGGGCCAGACGGCCAAACGCCAATCGTACCGAAAGAGAGGAGCTGATTTTGTGGTCGAGATTGCCAATACTATGGCCAAATCTTCTCAAGCAGTTGCTAACGATGGATGCATTGCAACCATTGGAAGAAGAGGAGGATCTGAAGGGGGGCCGGGCACCTCTCATAGCTCCGTGCTAGCGACTGTTCGAAGAATTCTGGTGGGCAGTAGACAGCTTCAAGAGGATATGAATGCTGCCATTGAAATAAGCCACCTTAAGCCACAGATTGATGGTCGTTCATTCAAGTTCTATGAACTTAAGCAGGCATTTGATTATTTTCAGAAGGGAAGCCACTTTGGTAAGGTGGTCGTGGACTTCGACTGACTGGCGATCGTTTGAGTGACAATACAAGACATTCAGATTCTAAGGTTGTCCAGAGCTCAGACGCCTCTAGAAAAAAAGAAGTGAAATAATTATTACAACACTTCAATATTCTGTATCGTGTGATCAAATTTCTGGACAAACGTAGGCTATAAGGGGTTAGCCAGGAATGCCCAACACAAAATACAGACCGCGATATGTGGTAATGAGTACTGATCACGAAACGAAACTCACTGACAAGGCCTTGCCTGCCATCCTGACCTTGAATGCAAAATCAGGGCAATGTAGACCATCAGTAGTGGGGCACGTAAGGAATGCAAGAGAAACGTTGGCAGATCGCTGGCAGTCGTTATTGTGCTTGGTTTGCATCAAGCCTTCTACTAAAGTTGTCTAGGTCCAGGTTCCTAACCTAGTAGTTTATACACTTAGGTGAAAAATGGGTGTTCTTACTAAATCGTCATTCGATCATCCAAATCAGTTGTTGAGTAATGTGAGTGGGTTTTGAAATTATACGCCTATGTATACCTATATGAAAAGCAATAACAATCACCACTGTAATAATTTGAAACTCTGAGGTAGTATAGGAAATTGATCAGCTGTATTACTTGTGCCGGTTAGGCTTTCTTACCAAGTCTTAGAACATGAAAAGAGTAGATAATACTATAATATTCAGTATATAATATTCATTCTATCAATTGGATACAGATATCATCTCCAGCTTAGTTAATATAGTTCGTAGTAGGTATTATTAGGGATTATACTAGAAATAATGATACTTACTTAGAAAAAAAAAAAAAAAAAAAAAAAAAGAAAACAGTAACAGAAAGATAACATGCAATAATATATACTTGCTTAGTAGTATGGGAAAATCGAGAGGTATCTAGATCATACAACTCTATGAATTCCGGGTAGAAAAATTGAGTGTTCAGGTAGAGAAAACTATAAGAAAAAATATAATAAAAAGCAAGTAGTAAGTATACTAAACTTTAATAAAATCCTAAAACATAGGTGAATACTGATACATAGTAGAAAAGATTGGCTAGTAATTGTTTACCGAACTATTAACCTCCCAGCGTGTGGCTGAAGTACGGCTGAGCGGACTGAAAGCCCTGTTTCCCACACCGCGTGGTCGTATGTACCAGTTTATGTTCATTATAAGATATATATAGTAACAGCCTGGAATCGTTCTTCATCAGGTATTGGGGGGACTGAAACATTGAATAGGTGTCGATCTGATTGCGTTAAGCATGAGACATTGCGGTCGTAGAGTTATCCTTCCCAGAATCGCATTCCATAGTCAAATGAACAAGCGAGATCTCATCATGCTGGCGATGACTGCGGCCTGAGGTCTGAATGGGAGACAATCTTCCGCTAGTGGTATGGGACTTGGCGGTGGTTGAGAACAGTCTTGGGAAGATCAGATCGATGACTGGCTTGGTGCTCGGCAAACTGGCGGCAATGATGGAGATAGCCACTTCGATACCCGACGACACGGACACGCCGAATGTGCTCCAGCTTGGATCGGTGCTCTCATAAAGCTTGATGATGTACACCATTCGAACAATGCTGGCAATGCAGGCACTTCGGGGCAACCTGTTAGTCGCATATGTTCTATAACTCGCTCCAGGGGTACCCTTACAACGTTCCCAAGGATAATAGCCCGATGACGACCGCGCGTTTCATCTGCCCGATTTGTAGGCCTACTCTCGTAAGTATCTGCTGTACGGCCCTCTCAAGCCAGGAGCCCCCTCTCAGGTGTACGAACGCACCTAAAATTGTCCGAATTGGTAAAACTAGGATCCACAAATCCGTCACCAGTGATAGTGCGGCTGTGGTATACCAAAATGGAATAGATGCGAAACACGTATAATGATCGTATTTTTGGGGGTTATAAGCCGCATCCACTGGAGAGCATTGGAAGATGGTGGCATGGATAATGGCGATGCTCATGGCGGCGATGAAAGTGATGGTGCCTAGAGTGATGTTGCGAAGATTCGGGAAGAGGCGCAGGTATAATAGGCAGATTGACGTCTTGATCAGGCCAGTAATGAGGGTGTATATTACGTGAGTGACGTAGCGAATCTACAGGCAATCATGCCGTTGGTCAGAAACTAGGCTGTCATTGGGAGGGGTGAAAATAGATCTGAGCAAGCGGACGCACCTTGGCTGCTGGTAACGCATCGGCCTTCGGGAGAATGCCATCATGTTTCCCTGTGCCATATTCGACTCCTAGCAAAGTATTCGACATCAGTTTCATACTAATATCTGGACTATATGTACGTACCAAGACCTGCAATGACAACATTCAAAATGGCCGTGACCGTGGCGAGCATCATTGTCCAGTCATCCAAGCCTAGCCGCTTTACAATCGCAGCTCGGGATACGAATCGCAGGACAACAATGGCCGCTGCGAACCCGGTCACGGTACCATTGATGATGACAATGAAGGGTCCACGGTCCTCACTCTAAGCCGGCAATCAGTAGGAGCACCGTGCACAAGCTTCAAGCACTTGCCTCCGAGCGTACTGGAAAGCTTTGCTGCATGGTGAGGCCGTAGAGCCCAGCACAAATGGGCTCATCGTGAGATGAGAACGAGACTTTATCGCTGGGCACACACTGCGCGCGGCCGAAAAAAAAGGGGCATGACTGTCTGATCCCACTAAACATCAAGTAGAAGCTGCCCTAGGGCCCTTGGCGACAGGGATATCCGATTGCTCTTTACCACCATAAAACTCGTCTTCTTGGCCAATGCCCAAAGAACTGTAATCAACGCTACTTAACTAGCGTTTTCCGTCCTAAAAGCTCAACATATAGGTTCGGGATTGGAATGTCCGTTTGAGGGCCCTGGCAGGACCCATGCCTATACCAGGCCAACGTTGTTTAAGCATTGGTCGATGTCACTGGCAAGCTCAGCCGATTAACGCCCGGTCCAATATATGTCAAACCGCTAACAAGGCCGGCGGCCGATTGGCTTCTTGATAGTCGACAACCGGTTGACTTGGCAGCCTAGCGTAGGGCTCAAATTTCCATCCGGGAACTAAACTTCGTCCGAGATTCCGGGCTATCCGTCCTTTAAGATCCCCTGAAATCGTAGACGGTCTTTCTTTTATCATATATCCGTTTTCATATTCCTGTCTTTACTTCTGCCCTTCATGCTGGGCATCAGATCTCTGTTACTTGGCGTGTTGTCGGCATGGGTGGTCGCAGGGCATAACCTTCGGGCGAACAACATCAGCACAGGCTACCGGATCGATGTTCACTCTCATGTCATTCCTCCGGTTTGGAGAGAGGCCCTGATTGCTGCTGGCTACCCTGTGAAAAATGGAACGGTGTATACTGACGGTTTCCCGGTGCCCGACTGGACGCTGGAATCACACCTGGCCACGATGGACACCTTGGGCATCAACTTTTCGACCATCAGCGTGAGTGCTCCTGGGGTCTACTTCCTCAATGATCCTAAGGAGGCACATGCGCTCGCCCGCACCGTTAATCTTGCCATGCATAATTACACCCAGGCTCATCCGACTCGACTGGGGGCGCTTTGTCTGTTGCCCCTTCCGCATGTAAGAAGAATCGGTAGCCGAACTGGCGGTAGGTTGATTACCCACCAGTGGTACAATCCTGGCTAATAGATCTGTTAGTTTTGCCTTGATACACTCAAGTTCCCTGGTGTGGGCACCAACGCCAACGGTACCTACCTTGGCAACTCGACTCTTGGTCCCGTCTTTTCGGTCTTGAATGAGCGACAGGCCACCGTATTTGTCCATCCGGCGGCTCCGGGATGTCAGTCCGTGAGCTTGGGCTACCCGTTCCCTTTGACGGAGTACCCATTCGACAGCGTGCGGGCGATGGAGAATCTGTTGTTGTCTGGCCAGCGCGCTAAGAACCCCGATGTCAAGATGATATTTGCCCACGGCGGGGGCGCAATGCCCTATCTGGCCAGCCGTATTGCCGGAATGGCGTCCATGTCGTTGCTGGGATCCCTAAATATGACTAAATCCCTGGCGTAGCTTGCAGGTTATTACTTTGACACGGCCTCTGCCACCTCAGCAATTCAACTCGCTGCCATGAAAAGCTTCATTGGGGTGGAACAGATTCTGACTGGAACCGATTGTGAGTCACCCTCTTTTTCCTGCAGTTTTGCGTCCAATAGATGAGGAATCTAATAAGGTCTCAGACCCGTATGTTCCCCTTTCACAGAGCGAGGCCGCGCTCCCTGCCATTCAGGGCAACGGCGAATTCACTGATGCCGAGATGGCGCGCATGAACCACCAGAATGCGCTTTCACTGTTTCCGCGGGTTGCCAAGGTGTTGGGCTATTGGAGCTCCTGTAGTCCCGCACAGTACTGGAACTGTCTCTTTGTCGCCTAGTAGCCTGAGTCTGTAGTTTAATAGATGATTCCGATAGTATAGTGGGTCACACCAAGTAGTAACGGCGTCTTTTCCGACTGGACTCGGTAGTTTGGGGCCAATCCCGTACATGACATAGTGCAAGTTCGATGCAAGAAACCAGAGGCTATGGGGCAAAGATGTCAGAAATCTCCCCACAGTATATATTATTATCTCCGGACAGTGTCGGGCCGATAATTGTAGCACTCAATCCCGGGCCTAAACGTGTCCAATAATACTAAAATGAAGGATTGGCACTCAATTCCACGCGAATAGATTTCATGACTCCGAGAATGCGTCAAGGAGTAGCAGCGCTGCGAAACCCGGCTAGAAGTTGGTCGCGGCAGCCGTGTGCGGCCTAAGGCAGCGTGCTGCGAGGCTTGAAGATCAAGATGCTGCAACACTGCCAGTGAACTTCCCCAGCAATACAGCACATAAGTTAGGGAGTTTTGGGTGTGGACCAGGCATTTCACCAGCCTGACCAAGTGAAGCCGGTAGACTTTTAGCCATACCGTGTATATCTCTTTCTGATAGTACCCGACCCCCCGCCCCCGGGGGCACCTGCGAGTGATTTCTCAACCGAAAAGCCACGATCACCCGGGTTAATTGAGAGGAAGACCTCTCCACGTACAGTTGATTCCGACCCTCAATGTGAAGTGGAAACCCCCTCGATCCTTGTTCCCATCCGCTCGGGAATAACGCGAAACGAGAGAAGCACGTAAACCGCATCAGTAAGTCGACTGACAGTGAGGTGGCGGTAATTCTCCGTATGGTCTTGCATATTCTGCGTTTTACTTCCCTATTAAACGACTTGCACTGGGATCCCATCTGGCAGTCAATGGCTGGCCCTGAAAGAAGGATCCTCGAGATTGTAGGGTGTGTATCTTCCCCCAGATGTAAGCCCAGGGGCTTTCCTCCACCATCTCAATAATAACACTTGTAATCACAATCTTTTCTTTACAGGAGATCGGCAGATTCAAGCATCAAGTATTTCGCGTCTTTGTTGCTGGTCTTCCGATCCGGACAACAAGGGGACCCTGGATGATTACCTTCCGTCGCTTCCGCTCGGGTCACGGCTGGGCCTCCTGTAACACAGTAGGTCGGCGAGATACCACCAACCATGTAGCATACCTTGCTGAAGGTTTCTGGTGAGACCAATTACAAGTGAGTGTCAGCAGCAACTTGCAGCTTTAGATGGGTGGATCTCCCCGCTGTGGGTCGGTCAGCACTTATTCCCCCTCACGGAATTAACGGGGATATACTCCGTAAGTGTGATGGCGCCACATCGGATGACACCCGAGGCATATGAAGGAGCTTCGTATTCCCAAAGTCAACTGAATCGACTACCCTGGTGCTCAGATGTATTGATCTGACTGCGAGTCCAAGTTGATATTTCATTGACTACACATTGTTCACCGTCAATGGATCGGGGATACGAGTTCGATGGTATACCCGATGACATCAAGCTCCGATCCACCAAAAGCGGCATTTGGTGGAGACTCCGCGTCATGATCACCCGTATTCCCATGCCTCCTACAACTTCGGGCCTGGAGGTAATCGGAGTTTAAGTCTATCGCCGCCAATTCCAAAAATATATATAAACCACGTCTTCCTCAGACATCACCGAAAGCACAAACGTCGTTATCTGCTCATCAACTATCATCATGTCTCTCTTCGCCCCCGCCCCCAAGCCCGCGAGCCGTCTCGGCTACCACCGTGTATTGGCACCCTCTGCTGGTGTCAAGGTCTCCCCATTGTGTCTGGGAGCTATGAACTTTGGAGACTCATGGTATGACATCTTTACTATCCTGGTGTGACTGGTCAACTAACCAGGCTTTTGCCGGTCTCCAGGAAGGAATTCATGGGAGAATGCAACAAGGAGCAGTCGTTTGCCCTGCTAGATGAATTTTACAGACTCGGAGGCAACTTCATCGACACGTATGTCACTACTACAAATTCAATCGCTGTAAGATGCTGATCATTTCCACTAAAGGGCCAACAACTATCAGTTCGAAGAATCCGAGAAATGGATCGGAGAGTGGATGGCTGCTCGCGGGAACCGCGACCAGATGGTGTATGTAGCAGTATCTTCACATCCTTTCACTTTGAACAAGGAACTGACCTTGCTAGCATCGCAACCAAATACACAACAGGCTTCCGCACCGCCCACCGCGACACCGAGCCTCTCCAATCCAACTTCGTCGGCAACTCCATGAAGAGCATGCGGGTCTCCGTCGAGCACAGTCTCAAGAAGCTCCAGACTGACTACATTGACCTCCTGTATCTACACTGGTGGGACTTTACTTCCTCCGTGGAAGAGGTCATGCACGGACTCAACAATCTGGTCGCATCGGGCAAGGTTCTCTACCTCGGTGTCTCCGACACCCCCGCCTGGGTTGTCGTCAAGGCCAACGACTACGCTCGAGCCCACGGCCTTCGTCCTTTCTCCGTGTACCAAGGAAGATGGAACGCTGGATTCAGAGACCTTGAGAGAGAGGTGATTCCTATGTGCAGAGACCAAGGGATGGCGATTGCTCCCTGGGCACCGCTCGGGGCAGGCAAATTCAAGTCTGCGGAGACGCGTAAGAGCGACGCCGGCTCTGGCAGCGCACGTGGCGCTGAATTGAGCGAGACTGATATCAAGGTCTCGGATGCGTTGGAGAAGGTTGCGAACAGGAAGAACACAACTTTGCATGCTATTGTGAGAATCCGATTCCATTCTTGTCTTGCTATGAAAGAAAACTAATGAGAATAATGAACAGGCTCTAGCTTACGTCATGCACAAGACACCTAACGTGTTCCCCATCATTGGCCAACGCAAGATTGAGCATCTCCAAGCGAATGTGGAGGCTTTGAGTGTGAGCCTCTCGGACGAGGACCTTGATGAGATTGATAGTGCATCTTCGTTCGATGTCGGGTTCCCAATGAACTTCATCTACCGTGATTGTTACTCTTCCCGCAATACTGCCGCCGACGTCTGGTTGACCAAGGCTTCGGCTCTCATTGATGCACCTCCCCAGGCGTCGCCTGTGCCGCCTCGTCAGGAATAGATTGCTGTCTAATAGTTACCAATAATTGATAGCTATTGATGTCATTCCCACATGACTAATAATTGACCCAAAGACCAGCTAGTACCTGATTGGCCGGAATGAGGTCGCCGCTGCTCTTGCCTCTATCATCAGTAGTTCAATCTGTTTATATTCTCCGCACATAGTCGTTTTCAATCATTTAGCTTTCCTGTAGTCCGCGGCTTTTGTCTCTCCGACATCGACCACTGCTCCTTCCTGATACTAGCATGCCTTCACGCTGGTTTGCCCAAGGCGAGGTCGCCCCGGGTACAATCATTCAGCTGATGAAAGCTAAGTGGGTAGTCCACGAGAAAGCTAGTGAGCACTGCTTCCAGCTTAACGAGGACGATCTGCGGGACAGACATGACCCCTCCTTTGCCTGTACTCGTCTCATCTGCGAAGCACGTGGACCGAATGGGCCTGTTCAGGGTCATATGCGTTATTATAAGCAGATCCCCATTGAAGGAACGGAAGCTGAGCCTCCTATCATACGAGCCAAGCAAGCAGAATCCTTTAGTCCACCGGAACTAGTGTACCTGCGCACTTTGACCCGAAAGGGATCAACCATCACCCCCCGTCTGCTGGACAGCAAAGAAGACAAGCAGGATAATACTGGCTTTGTTCCCGGTGGCTTCGTCATTTGGGTTGTGTGGGCAGTGGTACCAGGACTCCAACTGGGTAATGATATCGGCTTTGCACCATTCTGGGGGTTAAGTCGGCAAGAGCGGGATGCAGTGCGTCAAGCATTCAAAGACACTATCAGGTTTGTCATCCTAATGCCTTTTTTGTTCGCTCGCTTTCAATAACGTACTATAACAGTAAGCTTGACAACTGGGGACACTTACCTTACCCTGAACAAGCTAAGAACCTTGTGTGGGATTCTACCACGGGAAGTTTGTGAGTACAGCAGTCGGGCACTTTGTTTTTCTTATTAAGTCTGTGTTGTTACGCAGGTATTATGTCGGATTTCTCCTCACCTGCCAGGCCAATCCACGAGCTTTCTGGTCTCCCGCCAGATGGGCAGGTTGGGGTCTGGCAAGGCCTCCAAGGGAATGCCGGGATTGGAATAGAATCACAGAGGGCTGGGAGCTCTAGAGTATAATATTTATTTATTGCTGGGTTACTGCCAGGTCAGCAACTGGATGCCCCCGGGGAAGGCCATCACTTCGGTTTCAATCAACGTCCACCTGCAAAACGGAACTCAATGTGTGTTAGCAGGGTGAAGATATATTGCATGTAGATGTATAATGACTAATTTGATTTAATTTGATTTTAATCAAATTGCACTCGGTCCTTCCTTTCCTTGGAACCGCTGGATTAAAAGGCCCTGCGGTACTGCTTGCCCTGCTCCCTCTCTGGTGCACATACAAAGCCACTTGGTCTAGCAATAGCTTGTCTATCCACCAGCTCGTTCAATGCATAAGAGATCATTCCCACGACACTGGGTTGTTGTGTATAAGAGAGATTTTGAAGCGCTGTGAGTATTCAAGTCGCGAGAATATGAGATTAAAAGTAGCGATTTCCTCGAGTCTTCCATTCGGAGGGGTGCTGGTGGGCCAGCTTCTCATAACCGGGCCACAGCTAGCTCTAGTGCATGCATGATGGCTCTCCTGCTGACGCAATAAAAGCATCAATGTGCGCACAAGGAGATGGTAGGATCCCACGGCCGCCATCACGAGTAAAATAAGTCGCCTTATCACTTGCCAAAAAGGATACCGTGTTGGCCACATCACTAGGTTGGCATACACGAACCAAAGGTATGCTGCTGAGCATTTTCGCATGTGTCTCATCACTCGAGTCATGACCCAGGAAAAGCGGCATCATGGCCGTAACCCCAACAGAAGGGCAGACTGCAATCACGCGAATGTTATGCGGTGCCCATCCTATGGCAAGTCTCCTTGTAGCCTAATAACCAAACCATGCCTTTTAGTCGTTTTCTCTCTTAACCTTGCTGCAGATGTATGAATCGCTTACTGTATTAACTGCGTCTTTGCTTGCTCCATACCACACTAGATTGGGTCGGACTCAAACACCACTAGTGCTGGAGGCATTTATGAAAAGCCCACCTCTCTTCTCTTGCAAGAGGTAAGGAATGATCGTCTTGGTTCTCAGGTGTATTTGCTGCACGTTGATGCGAAAAACTCGCTCCCAATCCTCGTCACTGACCTCAATGGACAGCTGTACTTTGTGTAATACACCAGTATTGTTGACAACTATATCCAAGTTTCCAGAAACAGATAAAGATTGTTCGAGAGCTATCTGCCAATCGTCCAGAGAGGTCACATCTGCTCGAACATAGGTTATGTTGTTCGAAAAGTCACCTTGGAACTCTTCCGGCGGCTCGATAATATCGAGAACTAGAACCCGGGCACCTTCGGCAATAAACTTGATCACAATTGCTTTGCCGAATCCCTGTGCTCCGCCTGTGATTAGGGCTGTCTTACCCTGAAAGTCTCTGGGCGGTGACATGTGTGGGCGTGGTGCCTGTCATTTTCAATGGATTTTGAACGCTTTTGTTGCTGGTGAACCGTCATGGCATTGAAGTGCTTGGGAGATAGTATTTAACATTCACAATATTTATGTTCTGTTACTGCTCTTTTGGTGGGGAGGTACTCGTCAATGCTCCGAGTCCTGAAATCCGGAGGTGAGGATGTCCCGGTACGCTCCGGTGGACATGCTCCACCAGATGTCCACCGGACATGTCTCGGACAACCCTATAAGCATTCCTGAAGAACGGGGTATAGCATATAGACAATACTCATGTTTCACTTGACTGGAGGAGAGTCTACTCATGAATAAGTAAAGGAAGTACAAGCCACCCACAGCATACTTTATGGGTTCTATTAGAAATATATGTCCACGGTATTGCAGAGCATAGTGAACCCATACATTCAGAAGTAGCTATAGGCATTTGATATAACCAAAGGCCTTATACCCTATTACTCACTCACTCATCCACTCCATATGTGACCTCTGACAAGCACTGCTCGTTTTCTAGATCTTGAAGGGTAAAAATCACATCCCCCATGGAAATTTTCTCAGTGAGTTTTCAAAAATTTATGTAAGTCATATACCAGATATCAATCTATACCTGAAATTTCATATATACTAGTCACTCCGATAAAATAAACAAACATCATACCAGAACTACGAGCATGCGCTCACCACGCCACCATTTCTAAAGACGTCACCAAACCTCGATTCGCAAAATTCAATTTGTGTTGTGGAATCGGAGAATTTACAACCATAACACTCGGGTAAATTTTCCGCGATATTTCGGTGGTCAAAGTAATGATTTCCCTTCATCGTTATCGTTATGTAACCGACTAACCGTCTATTGCATTCTACTCTACATTGATTTAATCATTTCTCTTTTTTCAGGCTTATTTGTTAATCAAGGGTTGCGGCAAGCAGGTATTGGGGGCAGAGAACAGTGTGTTTCAGTGGCAGAATTATTGAACGGGTAAGCGGTCAAACAGATGGAAAAAGGGGCAACACTCGTGTCCACACTTCAGTTCATCCTTTTCCTCCTTCCACTTACACAACTAGGGATACCACAGCTAACATACATGCACATGCCGAGTCGATGATCGAACTGCTTCCTGATTAGAGGAGATTGACGATCTCACAAATCATGTCGGGCAGGTAACCGACACGTGAGAAGTTACTCTACGACAACACGCCAAGTCCTCAGTTAACCCAAATTTGCGATATGAGTTTGTATGAAAATATGACCTGTCGACAATCGCAGCTGATTAAGGTTGATTCCGCTACGGAAACTTCCTGATTAGGAAGGCAGCTAGGCGATTAGGTTGGGTAACACATGATATCGTGAGTACCAACGTGCATGCTCAAAATATGGAATGAAGATGTATCCGATTATGCACGCTTTGAATTCCCAGCCTCGGCTCGTGTTACTATGATCTGTCTGTGCAATCAGAGCCTTTCAGCTTGAGCTGTCCCATTCCGTCACACCCGGGCCTGCAACCTCGGGAGATGCCTTTCCTGGCCGAGTTAGAGTCTGCCCCATGATATGTGGCAATATGTGCCGTGCATCTGGGGAGGACGTTGTCTTCCCGTGGGAGAAAGTGTGGGTTGCTGCAAGTTCATGACCCAGATTGATTGACTGGTAATCGTAGCAGCTTTAAGCTTATCGACATCACTGAAGCACCAGTCAAGTGGATCTACCCTATGTAAGACATTGACTTCTGCTGAAGAAGATCGATATTTCCCTAAACAGACGTCGTCGCCCTCCAATAGCCACCTATAGCAAAGCACCACGGTAATTGAGCAAAGACCCAGAGATAGTTCCCCTCGACCAGTCTACTTCATGTCCATAAATGGGTTCATATAAGGAATAGATTAATTGCCGGGTAAATAACGGCAAAGTTGATTCCGGAGAATTTTGAGTTTGAGTTGTCAACTTGAAACAACCGTTTGCGCCGGGGCTCTGGGAAGAGGGAGACCCGCCTGGTCCTGTCCACTTATATCTTAATTTATCCACGTTGTAAGCTGGACTAGCTTAAGTCTGCTAGGTTTCACTCCCAGGAGCCAATTTGTGCCACGATCATGAGCTGGCCAGGTTCACCAATTGAATTCTTTCTTTGCAAGCCAAAGGTGACCACGATTCGGTGTTCAGTGGATAGGTCGAAGCTCTAGATACTTGACCCCTGAGCGGTGTAAGTTAGCTTCCGTTGATCGCTTCAGCTGGCGGCGGGTAAACACCCACTGAAGGATTCGTGTCTCACACGTTACTTCAGCCGAGCGTTTCAAAGCGGCGCGGATGGCTTTGGCAATTAAAGCTTCATCCTTGTTGCCTTTTTACCCACAGTAATAAAAAGATAAAGGAAAAATCCCGAGGCTGTGGGACAGGTATTATAGGCGACTCATGAATCAGCTTAAGGTACGAGGACATGGCTATTCGATTGCAGTTGGATAGATGCATGAGCCTGTCAGAGTCAGATCGATCCGCAACATGAATGGGTCCCGCTGGGATCTGCTCCGCTTGGCTCACCCCCTGTCATTCTTCCAAAAAAAATATGGGACTGTCTGCTCCTTGCAGGTCGATCAACTTTTTTTCCGTTGACGATCATGTTCGACTTTTTGTTTGCGCAAGCACTACTAGTCTGCCCACTTAGGAGACTTCACATTAATTGGTTCAGTTGAGGGGCCGCACGGATGACGATGTAAATAAAAGCGCGCTGGAGCTCACCTGCCAGATTTTTGCACAACAGCCGGCATGCGATCAATGGGTTTCGATCACCAAGTCACTCCCTACCACCATGGGCTCCTCGATGCCTCTTGTCGGCCATAGTCTGGCCATCTTTATCTGTGCGGCGGTAATGATGAGCGTTAGTATTATGGCGGTCGCGTTGCGCACTTTTGTTCGTGTTTATACGGTTCGAGCTTTTGGGTGGGACGACGCTCTAATGGTTTTCGCATTGGTGGGAATCCTGATCTTCTCACAAATACGACAACTGCTGATATTCAATTAGGCTTTGTTCATAGCCCTGGATGCATGTTGGATGGTTGCATCGAAGCGAGGGGTTGGCCATAAGAACGAGGACTTTACTAATTATAGTACAATGGAGCAGGCACTTCTGGTAGGTCTCTTTTCTTTTCTACCAACACGCGAGTGAACCCATAACCATTCCGATAGAACTAACCATTGTTAGTGGTGGTGGTTATGTCAAATGCTCTATAGTTGGTCTGCCGCTATCACCAAAATATCAATCGCTATTGCCCTACTCAGACTAGCTGTGCACAAAGCTCACCGCATTGTTTTGTGGACGGTGACTGGTGTTGTAATAATCGCTGGAATCATGCTTTGGCTAGTGTTCCTCGCCGGCTGCCAACCAGTGTCTTATTTCTGGTCGCATGTGAATGGAAGACATGAAGGAACATGCATACGTCGGCAGATACTGTTGGATGTTGGCTATCTCTATAGTTTCCTGATTGTGCTGTCCGATGTGACACTCGGGATCATGCCAGCCGTTCTGATCTGGCACCTGCAAATGGACCGCCGGACAAAGATTGCATTAGCCGGAGTCCTCAGCCTAGGAGCCCTGTACGTGCACTATAACTTTGACAACTTGGAAAGGGAAGATGCTGAACCTGTTCTAGAGAAAGTGTCGCCGTGATTATCCGAATCCCATATCTGCATACTTACCATGACACCAACCTTCTATGTGAGTTTACCCAGACCTTCCATCCCGTCACCACCTCCCTAACCCCTGCAGACGCAACCTACCAAATCGACTTTTGGTCCATCATCGAGATCGGAATCGGCATTACCGCAGGGAGCCTCGCCACCCTTCGCCCGTTATTCCTTTGGGTCTTCGAAACTCGATCATACTTTGGTGGTAACTCGCGTAGCAAAAAGCAAGGCGAAGAGGAGCATCCTCTGTCGAACCTATCCACGGATGCTGAAAGGTTACATAACCCAAGCAATTGGGGTGGGGAATTTGCTCCAGGAAAGTCAAAAAGTCGTCTAGTAACCACCGTCACATCTCGTCTGAGCCATTCGGATAGGAATCAGGATGCTATGACCTTGGGTGCTGGGTCATGGCAGGCACTTTATCAGGTCAATATTCAGACAACAATCAAGATATCGGAGGGAGTGGATGAAGCAATATAATTGTGTTCCCGGACTCTTGTATATACTTTCATTTGTACTTTGTTATACTGACGTACCAACTAATTAATAGAGAGAAGACACTTCGCGTGAGCATACTTTCCACGATAAGACGTGAAAGAAAACATTATAATTTATGCAGTTGTCACTGTCAGAATGTCGGGTTATGATTTACCACTCTCCGGAGGGCATGGCGAACCGAGGACGGAACGGTGGATGGCAGTTCGAGCCGTCCCGCATGCCAAGTTCATCCGACAAATCATATGCTCAGACACGAAGTATACAGAAAGCATCAGCATGTCTATAAAGCCCGTGCAGGGCCTCTGATGGAGTGATACTTCCAATGCAACGAATTCATCCTAACATCTTCTACCAACCAACTCTCAAAGCGACAACCCAACCAACATGTCTACCCCCTTCGACCTTCGCAACCCCGGACGCCCGATCCATGTCGGCGTTGTCTTGTTGAATACGTAAGTCTCATGCTTAAGAAAAAAGAATTATTCCCCAAACGGCCATCTAATTAACGACGATACAGCGTAACCGAACACCTCGACATCGCCCCCGTTGGCTTTTTCCACAACTTCAGCACCTCCTTCATCAAACACCTCCCACCCTTCGCCATCTCCGACGACCTCAGATCCCAGGCCCTAGACTTCGTCACTCACTGGGTCACAGAAGACGGCACGACCCCGGGCTCCCTAAGCGGGAACCTCAAAGTCATCCCCACGGTACTATCCTCCCCCAATCCACACACCACACCACAAGCACATCATTAACTTCCACAGGACTCCTTCGCCACCTGCCCACCCCTCGACATCGTGCTCATCGGCGCCGGCCAAATGGGCTACCAAGCCACCACCACCGAGAAGGACTTCCTCCGGAAGTGCTACGCCGAATGTTCCGCGTTCTTGTCTGTTTGCGGTGCGTCTGACGCCCTCCTAGCCACCGGGATCTTGGAAGGCAAGACGGCGACAGGTCCACTTTCGTTTCTGCCATTGTTTCGTGAGATAGCGCCGGGCACAAACTGGGTGGAGAAGAGATGGGTGAGGGATGGGAAGATGTGGACTACGGGGACGTTGTTGAATGGCCTGGATATGATTGCTGCGTTTGGGAGGGAGGTTTGGGGTGGGGAGGGATCTTTGGTGGAACATGTCCTTCGGACAGGGTATTTTCCGAGCAGGAATGTGGATTATCAGGATGAGGTCTGAAGTTGGGGATTTGTTTTACTTTAAACTGTTGAGGCATTTGTCGCCCTGATGCTTGGGGAAGAGTGGTCAATGATACTATATATTTGTTCTAGCCGACGTGGCATAGTGCTTTTCCAACATACAGTATCGGGAGGAGATTAAGGTGATGGAGAGGGTGATTGGTGAGCCTGTGCAGGTCGCTAAGTTGTTGTAGTTACGGGTGGCCGTTTCCTCTCGAGGACTGTCGAGTATAGAAGTTATATTAGAGCAGAGTATTGTCTGATGGCGGGATAGTTATGCTGATTGCCATTGTCAGCAACATGGTATCAGCGCTAATCCTAATTGGGAGGTCCGGCTACACTTGCCATCCGCCCGTCAGCTCGGCTATTCTTTCCCTCCGCACTACCATATACTCCTTCGCCCTATTTGACCGTCATCACCATCGATCGTTCTTCAATCCAAGTATCCTTCGATTTTGGGAGTAACAAATGGAAGACGATTATAAGTATATGTGTCCACGTCCACGGAGCTCCAAAGCTTGCGATGCATGTAAAACGCGCAAAATCAGGTGTATACCCAACGAGAAAGGCGGCGGGAAAGACGCCTGTCGAAGGTATGGACTGATTTCGGAGTAATGTGCTCGTGGTATACCCTGTTAACTTGGGTAGATGCGCAAAGCTTGGATACACATGTACAGTTAATGGGAATTTTCCATCAACGACGTGAGTAGCCTGTTGTCACTTACCTTCAAGCCATTTGCTAACTGCGGAAAGAAGTACAAACAGCTCGAGTGGCCGAGTGTTGAGGGCTCCTACTCATCATGGTAACGATGTTATCTCGGGCCTAATTCGAAACCAGCCAAAAGCAGAAGAGGACGAGGTGATGCAGCTGCGTCAACTGCATTGCGGTGTATTGCAAGCCCGGAGTCTAGGCGAAGGGGATTCTCGTACCCAAATAGATACCAATTCTAACGTCGGTGATACCGTGGACTGCAATTCCAGGTCCAGCAAGATCAACTTGAATATGGACGAGGCCGAACAGCTACTATTGCAGTTCAAACACCAAAGGGCATACTTCCCGTTCATCGTGGTACCCGAGGAGACCACGGCGGCGTCATTGGCATCATCTCAACCCTTTCTATTACTGGCTATTCTGACCGTATCCTTGACGCGGAAGCCGCTTCTGCAGAAGAGGTTGGATGAACGATTCCGCCGTGTGCTAAGTGAGAGGGTTATATTCTATGGGGAAAAGAGCCTGGATTATGTTCAAGGTCTGCTGGTTTATATGGCATGGTATGCTAGAAGGTCCTTTTTAGTGAAGGGTATTGACTATGATCGAGGCGTCCGTTACATATCCGACCGCTCAGTCGCCAGGGTCAGCAGTTCATGCAGATACTTGTGACTATGATATCTGACTTGAAGCTTACGGAAAATATGCACGATCAGGCCCCTCGAGACATCTGCCTCGGGTGCTTTAGTCTTTCATCTTTGTGAGTCTGTGTCAAGTAGTCTGGGTAAGGGTCTAATTCGACGCACAGGTTATCCGTTGGCTTCCGCCGGCGTGGTGATGACGTCGCCTATAAGTATCTCAAAGAAGCAGTGAATGCCAATCAGCGATTAAATCAACCGTGTGATGAACAGTTTCAACTCTCGGAACTCCATATCCTATTTGAAGAGATAATGCGCTGCCAAATGGAATCTGGCCCTCTGAAATGCCCAATGACCAAACAACAGAGAGTCGAAGAGAAAATGGAATCTTTCCGCCTAGAACTACAGATATTTGAACGAGTACATGGTCCCAGCACCAGTAAGTAATATTACAAGCCACAGAGGCAAGATACTAACATACACACTGTCCCTGTACGTCTTCTATTATCATCACTCAAAGTGCATATCGCACTTCTACCTTTCCGAATTCTTGATCCTGGACCTAGCAGCATACCAAACCTCGACCGCTTCGTCGACCAAGGTACCTCCTGCGCCACTGAAATCCGGTCTTTTTTCGAATACTTCCTTTCCCTCTCACAGGGACAATACATATTATTCTCGGTTCGGGATTGGTGCCAATTGATTCTTATCATCAGCGCAGCCTCCGATATTTGTTTCCTACCTTCTTCTTCTATGAGCCCTATATGGAACGACTTCCAAATCAAGACACGATCAGGCATGCTAATCTACCTCGAGAGTCTTTCTCATCGAATCTCAAGACTTTCCGTCACGAAGGCTGGAGAGACCCCTGATGTATTCTTTATGTTCAAGTCGGTGTTGGATATTGTGCTGTCTAAATATGCTCCGACCAGCGGGGACTCTTCAGCTCTAACGTCAACAAGCAGTAGGGGAAACCCTTCTGTGAGAGAGGAACCTGGCCGGGATGTGGCTGCTATTTCATCCACACTTTCGACCCGCTGCCCCATGGTGAACGGGAGTATCCGAGAGTCAGAATTTTGGGAGGCTATGAAGCAGAGTGATCTGTACCTGGAAGGGTTGGCGAACGGGGTGAACGGTGAGGATGTGTACACATCGGGAGTAGATAGTTTGCTCGCTGATTGTGGGGACTGGCCGAGCATCTTTTCAGAATGGATCAACGTGTCAGTCAATTGAATGAGAGACATCCTTTAATGGGTGGAGGATCTACCCCAAAGTTTATCGGGAGGAGGTGCTGTAGGTTATGTTTGAGGATTCGCATAGCCTGACATTGTGATTCCATAATTGATTCTGAGCGAAGGTCTAATATGACTACACACCAATATCGAGTTTTCGCGAGGGATTTACGATGTAAGTATCGTCAGAGTTGCAGACGCATTTTTTTGAAAGCTGGTTGTGTAAGTTGGTCCCAGGACACTGATAAAGAGTATTGCAGCTTATCTGTCACCCCTGCCCATCATATCCGCCTACCAGGAATTGTTTACGCAGCAGATAGACCAGGACTCTTACCAAAACTCACATAGGAGGCATGATGGCTGACGAGCCTCCTTAGTCAACATCTCATCGGATCCAGTCCACGGGTGGATGATTTACTTAATTCTCTCGCGACAGCGACTTTGCATGGTCGCTTTCATCTGGGTATGACCGAAAAGCAACTTGAGGGAAGACATGCGATCAATCAAGCCAGAAAAATGGGAAAGCTCGCGAGGAATGCTTAGCATCCGAGAACGCTGAAGGTGTGGGAGTCCAGGGCCCAGGTACGAATGTTATCGACTGCTGTCGGTGATACTAGGCATATGACACTCACATTTCCAGATGTTTTGAGTTCCAAGGCCCGAGATAAGGACTTGCATTAGTATTATTGCTGTGGAGTAGGTCAGAATCCAATCAAGTATGTCGTCAATAGGCACCAAAGAACTACGAGGCGGACAAACTCAGCTCCTTGCGTGTTTCTCTGCGTACTTTTGCCATAACTCCTAATGGGCTTCGTAACTAGGCGGAAATAAATGTTGAAAGATGGGATTAAATTAGAAAGGTCCAAGGTCAGCCGCTGCAAATGAGAGGGACGTATGGGTTGGTGTGACTGGTACCCCTGCATACTACACGGAAGGCCGACCCGGTGAGAGAACTCAGGGTAGGTTTTAATAAGTAGACGTGGAGCAAGGAAAATGTTGAATCCTAAGTACGCTGCCAGGAATATGTTCCTGTGAGCAAATGAAGGAGATTTGCAGGGAGGTGGCAAACTAATTAGCAGTCACTAGCGGCGAGAGATATGGAGTCAAAAAATCGATTCCTGGGGCGAAGTTTTGGGATTCAGCCTTATATTAAGTTGTATTAATGTTAAGCTGTAGATCCTGGTGGACTCAGCTCGCAAATTTGACGGGGTTGTCTC
The DNA here is from genome assembly GCF_003184535.1 of Aspergillus eucalypticola CBS 122712. Classification (NCBI taxonomy): domain Eukaryota; kingdom Fungi; phylum Ascomycota; class Eurotiomycetes; order Eurotiales; family Aspergillaceae; genus Aspergillus; species Aspergillus eucalypticola. The sequence goes on along the minus strand of NW_020290303.1, from coordinate 88,011 downwards.
TCTGATGCGTATTGGAAGGAAACTAAATAGGGACTCATATCGGACCTCCAACAGCAACCTTGCATCTTTTTCAAACCCTCGGTCAGAAGTGCAGTGCGACATGAACTGGTAAGTGCGGTGGTGGAGCCAAATTTCTGACAGGTCAGCTGTTGGTGAGTTGAGACTTGGTGAACCTGTTTCAGTTTGCACCAGCCCCTGGATAACTTCGTTTCATCGTAGAATTTTCGGCCCCATACACCCATGCTGCCGTTCGTTTTTATTGGTGTGTGCCCGGATGGTGATTTCTTGATGCAAGTATCCGCGTGGGTGCAGGGCTATCGCAGCATCAGCATTGGTGTTTGTGTCTCAGCGCCCCCACCAACACCGAGTCAGCGCTAAGCATAACCGCTACCCATTGGTGTGAACAGCCTTGCGCCGTTGCACCTTCGGATCCATTCAGAATATAAGCTAACGGCGTTCATTGGCGAACTGTAAATGAGATCATTCCGATTAAATTGCACTGACCACCTCAACCTGATAAGCTTCTGTTCTTTGTTTCCGATCCTTTGTCTACTTTTTGGCCGAGAAATGAACTATTCTCCCTTCGCCATGGTTTCAATCTTGAGCAACAAACTTGGGGTCCAAAATGCCCATTACACACTCACGCCATATTAATTTCCCACGAGGCTTTTTCGCATGCGACGCAATGACTCATGACTGGAAGAAATGTTCCTGATTTCCCTCACATCGACCCACGCGATGGATGTACACTCAGAAATGGATCTAGCAAACGCCCCGCCCTATGGCAACCAGCCTGTAACATGCCACAACCATCCTGACGGCTTGCATTAGTCTATCCTGATATTGCAGATGGGATAGAGAAAATTCTCCTATTGGTTACAACCCTGCATCGCCAGGTTCGGAGTATTGATTGGCTCGCATAAGGCAGCCGTTTATAAAGACTCGCATGCCTCCGAACCAGTCCCAGCATCACGCCCACTTTCCTTCACCACCCTCCCGGGCTCTTCGCCCACAGTCACTCCTTTATCGAACTACTACAGTTCATACTCCATTCTTCAATTCTATTCCACTCGTGCAGATAGGCTAGAAGCCCTCACGATGATAAAATTCTTGTTCATTGCCCTTTTCGGGCTCCTATGGGCTAAGCAGGCGCTGGGCGCCGCCGTGTTCGCCCACTTCATCGTCGGCAACGCATGGAACTATACACTCACAGACTGGGAGGATGACATGACACTGGCCCAGGAGGCCCATATCGACGCATTTGCCCTGAACATGGGTTACGGTGACTCGTCCACCGCAACGCAGGCTGCTCTCGCGTTCGAAGCAGCCAACAAAGTCGACTTCAAGCTTTTCTTTTCCTTCGACTACGAAGGAGGCACCGGTGCCTGGCCAGAATCTGACATCCTCACTTACCTTAACAAGTACGCCTCCAACTCCGCCCACTACAAGTACAACGGCAAGGCGTTCGTCTCTACTTTCGAGGGTACCGCCTACGCGACGGACTGGAAGTCCATCAAATCTCAGGTAGACTGCTTCTTCGTCCCGGACTGGTCTTCTCTCGGCGCAGAGGGCGCCTATGAGGCTGGCGGTGGAGGTATCGTCGACGGCCTTTTTAGCTGGGGTGCCTGGCCTAACGGTCCGAACAACATGAGCAATGCGACGGATCTCACGTACCTCGACCTCGACATCCCCTACATGATGCCCGCCTCTCCATGGTTCTACACCAACCTCGCCTCGTACAGCAAGAACTGGCTATGGCGCGGTGATAGCTTGTGGCACGATCGGTGGGAGCAGATCTGGGATCTGCAGCCGGAGTGGGTGGAGATCCTTACCTGGAACGACTACGGCGAAAGCCACTACATCGGTCCCATCCGCGAAGATGCAATTAGTCTCATGACGACTGGTGGTGCACCGCTGAACTACATCGAGAACATGCCCCATGATGGATGGAGAGACCTTCTTCCTTTTGCAATCGACACTTACGTGAAAGGAAACGCAACTCTCGGCGACGAAGACATCGTCACCTGGTACCGACCGAACCCGTCGGAGTCCTGCGGCACAGGAGGTACTACCGGAAACACAGCCAGTGAGGGACAGACGCTATACCCGCCCGCTGAAGTGGCCGAGAACAAGATCTTCTACTCAGCGATGCTTCACTCGCATGCCAATGTCACTGTCACTGTTGGTGGCACGTCGTTGGGCGCTACTTGGGCCAAACACGGCCGGAACAGCGGCGCAGGACTCTACCACGGTGCCGTGGAGTATGGTAGTGCGACTGGGAAGGTGGTGGTTAGTATCACCCGGGATGGGGAGACGCTGGCCAGCGTGGCTGGTCAGTCGATTAACGCGACGTGTGTAAGTGACTTGTCCAACTGGAATGCTTGGGTTGGATCTAGCGTTGCGAAGAAGACGAATTCCCGTCGTGATGCTACACTCCCACTGAAGAGTAGACATGCGCACCGTCATGTTGGGAGAGGACATAACCGCTTTCATTGATGCAGGCATAGTGGGAGTTTAGATTTCAATTCAATTCGGTACAATGTATATTTCTTTTCCAAGGTTTATCGTACGGTGAACATCAAACACGCGGTGATTCATGAGATATTTTAAGGATTACAACACAAGATATATAATGAGTAAGATACACAGCGTCACTTTGACGCCTATCTCAAGGATTAAAAGTATCAAGGAGATAGATAAAGGCATACGCACACGCACACACAATAACAGGGCGCACTTTCCTCTCGCCTTTAAGAGGTATGTTAGGTATGCGGTATTAGCTAGCGACTATACAGCCTGAGTCAGTATATTGGACATCTGCTTCTCATTCCAGTTCCATTGTATCCGATAGTGTTCATCTGCGCTGCGAAAGGGTATAAGGAAAGTCCACAATCGCAAAGCGCGGTCAGTGATGGAAGGCTAATTAGTGCCCACTGGAGAACTCTTTGGTATTATGCTTCGAATTGCGATTATGGGCTCAGCAGATACCCCAGCTAACTGTTATATTATATCTTCTTTCCAAAAGACAGCATGATAAATCTAGCTGCAGTGAATTTAGAAAAAATAATACATCTCTATATAAGTAGAATCACAGAATATAAAATACTAGATAATAATTAAAAATAAAGAAGATATCTTTATCTTCTTATTTAAATCAGTAATAAACTACTTTATATTAAAAAGTACCAGTCTTCTAATCTTTCTTTTTATTTATAAAATTATATTTAGCCCTTGGCGGTAGCTCTTCGGTCGTTATAATGATTGAATCATAATGCCGTGCAGCATGCTCCTGCCAAAAACGACCCGGGAGTATAACTGAGCGGCAAACATTAGATAGATACGAACATCGCATACGCCCACGGCATTACGGAACGATGATAACAAGACTAGCACTTTGAGAACAATGACTCATATCGAACAGTAATATTGACATTATTTTTTTGGTGATCCGCTTTTCCATCGACGCCATCATGACCACTTGCGGTGGCGCTGCCGGTGTACTTGATTCCAGAAACCTGGCACATTCTCCCTTCTCCCCTTCCCCTTCCTACTCCTCGCTTCCACCTTCTAACTTCCCCCTACTCACTTCTCCCTAACGCCTCGAAGCCTTCTGATGTCTAATACCAAAGCCTTCTACGATTCATTGCGCACCAAAACACTACAGGAAGAAATACCGAGATCGGAAACCCCCTAGTTCCACTCTTACGATCCTAACCCATTGTCGCCTACAATGGATGACTCCTTTGATCCTAAAATCAAGAAAATTATGCTCGGCATTGTCTTGTTGGGAGTGGGCTTTTTCGCATTTCTTACCCTTCTGGCCGGTGGCTACATTATGTACTAATTCCTTTCCTATCATAAAGTGCGACGACACGGTATCTAAGACTAACTTCGTTCGTCTACCTAGTCCACTATCTCCCGAGTCTGTCTACATTACGTACACTATTGACGATATGAGTGGACTGCTGCAAGGCATCGAAGGGGCCCTTCAACAAGGATATCGTGTCCAAGTCATCTTCGACAGGGTATAGAGGGATCCTAGGGTAGAGGATCATGGATAGAAATGAAAAGAGAAGCTCATGACTGATGACAATACTTGTCTCTAAAGGGCTTTTTTATAGTTGCTTGGTGAGTTGTTTGTCCTACTTAGGTTTGTCCGAACTATGCTTAAGTCGTTATTTTGAAAGGCGTTTTCGCTTTACCGCTAACTCGCTATTACCTCGTTGTGCGGGTCGTTATACAGTAAATAGTATTCCCATATTTGATCGACCCCTAATATGTAAGATTATAGCCTTAAAGTATCTTATCTTTGAAGCGAGAGGATGGCTTAGCCCCGGTAAATTACTTAAATTCAGAAAAATACCTCCAAAAGCGCATGCTGCCACTATAACTAACCATACCACTCAAATAGAATAGAGAAAAAGAAATAAATAAAATATATTATAATTAAACAGTTAATTACCAGTGACATCCTTTCTCTGTCTTTACTCTAATTTACTATTTCCTGCTTCCTATGTGGTTTTTCTTTTTATTTAGGACATGCTGCCTCGCCTACTTTAGTAGAGTATATTTAGATTATGTATTCTGAGATATTCATTCTCTGTCTTAATAAGGTATAACTAAATACTTGTTAACTAGGTTGAACCTGTTAATTTATCAGCTATTGAAGTATTTATTTATATATAGACTAGTCTTTTTTTCTAATAAAGCAAGATTTATCTTATTATAATTTATATCTTGTAATCTAGGTCTCCTCAACATGATTTAGTATGACTATGATAATTATCCCATGGAATCTTCTATTATTAATAGAAAGAAGAGCTGGGACGAGATGATATGGGATATCAGAATTAGAGAATAAAGTATCATGTTAGATGGTTCTCTAGCCTTGGATAGCACGTGCTTAGACAGCCACTGCGGAAGAAGTAGCGGCCCATCAGAAAGGCTGCCGGCCTCAGGCATGGTCGGCTTGCGAGATCTCAGTTTGAATCGGTAGCTTGGGGGACCTTGTCTAAAATCACACCATACCTAAAAATATTTCCGTCGGCTATATTTTAGGAAACATGTCTGTACTGGTCATCATATTACACTCCCATCTACTAATTTCACTGTCACGGAGCATCTATCTGTTATCGTAGACAATCCTTAGCTGCTGGCTGCAACTTGCTGCCCAAGATATCTAGGAACACCTGTTCGAAAGATGGACAAACTTGGTACTCTCGTATTTGGCCTGTGGCTCTACTGGGATGATAGTATTGGAGCATTCGTGCCATCTAATGAGGATGCGTGATGATTCATTGCCGAAGAAACAACTCGAACAACGAGCTCAAAGACTATGAAGCATATTCGACTTCCCGCGCAGATAGTTTATTCAAGAAAAACACTGGGAAGACAAAGGTATTGAAAGGGCGGATTAAGTTAGAAATAAAACTATTAGAAAGTCCTGTGTGAAGGTATGAAATTCGTAGCAACAGTGAACGCCCCGTCAGTCCAAGAAAACTAACGAGTGGTTGAAAGTCCACAAGATGAAATTGAATTGCACGACCATGTTACTGAGTAACAGTACTCTAAGAAGTGCACCGACATTGCCGGTTTTGCGACTGCGCCTAGTGACGATATGGGTACAGTCAATGCCGTTAGCCATAAGTACCATGTCGCAATAGAATTGGGAGCAATAATTCAATTTGAATATAAATAGTATAAAAGCTGCGAATAGAGCTGCAAAAGAAGAGGATGTATGTACGGCGAACGGTGACCGACAATAACTAATGATGGCGGCCTCGCCTGGGAATGGTACCAGGAAGACCAGATATGCGAAGGCTGCGATATTTGGGGAAGCTATCGCATCCGACGTGATGTTATGATTGGGCGTACAACAAAATGGCCAACATTGATTACTGCCGTGAGAATTGATCTTTTTCTCGTGGTCAACTTGGCACTGCGCTCGGATGTGGTCAACGAAAGCCAACTTAACATGGGCCTCACCACACTGAAGAAATCCAAGCCAAGGTTTAAGTACAACTCGCACCGGGTGCAGGGGCAGAAGCAGATATAGATGAGCGAGAGGGTGCTGCCATCAATTTATAATCGCGGGTTACGAGCACGGAGAAAATAATAGCTAACATAACTGTTTAGATTGGCTAGGTGCCCCGACTTCGATAAGCCCAACTGTATTATCTACAACTATGGCAATGTCGGCCCACTCCTTGTAGTTCTTCCTGAGCACGAAGTTCATATAGAACTCGTTTTAGAACTAGCCCGGGATTGTGCTATGTTAGGCTCCGACGATAAACAAAGTCTAGCCGACCGGGGAGAAGTTGTTGATATGTTAGCCGCACACCCCCAACAGCCTTCTCCGCACATGTTCCCAGGTCAGCAGCAGCAACAGGGTGCACCAAACATGAACCATGGCCCTCAAGGGTCTTACTTCATCCTCTTCAGCACGCCCATACTGTACGTGGAACAGCCTCACTGGTATGATCGGCTGCTGGACGTATTGCTCGGCGAGGATGAAACCCAAAGAGACAGCTTGACGTCGGTCTATCCATGCTGTTAGAGACAAACTCTGGATAGTAACCGCACGAGGGATATCTTATCTTTAACGCACGCAGCTAAAAAGAGGAGAGCTAGGCACTGAAAGATACTGGAGAAGTCCAATCATACCCCTACTCCAATCAGAACGATCCCAGGTAGTTATAGACTAATTTCAGGCCCCATTCAAGGCTTTGCACAGGGTACACAGGTCCCCATGCGAGTGATTGCGTGTCTCCAAGATCTAGCTCGCAGGTTCACTGTGACTGTAGCTTCAAAGTCTTCAAGATACGAATCTTTTAGATCGTGGCCGTCAATCATAATGAGGTGGTTGGAAGGATGATCCGCCGATTCAATTATATCTACCCCACCATATTAGTGTTTGGGCTACAGGCTGCATTAATGGGCAGCCTGCTCAATCTATATCGGTTCCATTGACTTGATTGTGGCATTTTACTTTCAGATAATGGCGCGTATAATAAGCTAGGTACGTAGTAGGTGCCGCTGTTAACCCTGCCAGCTGAACCACTAGCAAGGACATACTAGGTAAAACTCGATGACTGAGTGATTAGCAGCCTACATCATAACATCAGATATTTGGACAATTACTATACGCTATATTGAGAATAGACAATTTTTCTGTGCGAACGCAATCACTATACAGTATGATGGTAATGAATGAACAATGCCCGTGTATAGGAGATGGCTTCCTTCTATTACCAGTCATGGAAATCAAGACCTTGACCGTGGCAAAGAATCTCCTTTTTGCCGTCGACATTGCTCGGGCGCGCTCACCGATGAGGCATGGGAAATAGGTGTGGCAAAGATTCAGGGCATCGACATGCATGTGTGTTCCGGGCGCAGCTGAGCCTGCTGAGGGGAAGCGGAGAAAGTCCCTAATGGTTTCAGTTTGGCGGGCTCCACTTGCGACGGAGCTAAAACATGAAGGTCCAGTTATATCGACTGGGCCAAATCCCGAAAGACATATACTATTCGGAGCTGAGCGCAGCAAAGCAAATGTTGACTCGAGGTGACAACCGAGACGATACGCCATCCTTCCAGTCGTATGTTTCCTGAAACTATAAAAGCCTTCTCAAGAAACACCCATCCATCTTCGCATCATCAGAGCCCATTTTTACCAGTACCGTTTATTCTATCACCTTTGAGTCATATTTGCACCATGTCCTCAACTTCCGATGCTTCCTGGGAAGTTTCTTTCCTTCAGGTTCAGACCACCACAGCAGATGCTGTCACGGATACTCTCTATGCCAATGGCCACATGCAGGTTCCTGTTGTTGTTGTTATCAAAGCCATTGATCCTGAGTCGGCTGCAACATATAAGCTGAAGGATTCAGACCTCGAGAAAATAAAATTGGGTGATTACGACGATGAAACTCCAGCCACGGAATTATCGGGGTCATGGAGTTAATCAGCCACAGAAAACGAATTCGACCACGCATTGCCAACCTCGAGAAAAGAGCCCCAAACGGACTTATCCCTTGCGGATGGGGACCCTCAAAGAAAGCGCTACTGGGTGACAACGACAAAGATCGAAAACAAAAGGATTGGAGCCAGTATTGAACAGCCTGATGGTACTGTTGTACATACAGCGAGTGCAGGCTTTGATTCCAAAGTCACTCTCCGGAGTATAGACCCAGTGGAATATACAATGAATGACTTGAATATTGAACAAGAGGATACCGCCGATGGCAATTTTTATTCTCCGAACTATCACTGGTACTGGGATCAAGACAATTACTATCTCACCAGCAAGATATACGATTTCCGAAAGGTTAAACTGTATGGTTATGATGGTGGCACTGATCCATACCTGAAATATTCCACCGGCTTCTTTTCGGTGCACGAGCCTTGCAACATCTTCTATTATTGGCTGATGGGCTCCAAGGAGACGCTTACAGTGGGGAGGGGACTTATGACAACTGAGATTACGATAAATCAAAGAGCCAACGCCATGTGCTGTACCCGTATGCGGTTCGAAGGGGCAAATCCATGGAAAGAGCATCATTGGTGGGAGGGTAAATTTACCATCTACGACAAATTTGGCAATTCGGGCATTTTTTTCATGGGCTATGATGAAGATCGTAATCAGCTGCAGATCTCAACTAAAGGATATGAGGGTTGACATGCTTTGTCCCAATACGGAAAATGGAATTGTGGGGTTCCTGTGATGTTGTCGTGTTTTGAATCCGTGAGATTTTGATACGAATTCTTTTTATCATATAGCTAAGGCGTCTTGCTATCGGACAATGTCGCTTGCATTATCGTTGTTGATCCCGCAAAGGTTGAGAAGTACACATAGGACGTGCATTAGCTTTTGATCCGTTGATGGACATAGAGTGGTCTAGTGACTGGGGTAGTCTTCGAGTGTAGAATACTAATGGTAGATTCCCCCACCCTGAAGAAACGACAAGGTTTGTACTAGCTTTCCCCATGAAGTAAAGGATTTCGGTCAATACCATGTATTACTAAATTATCTAGCTATTTTTACATTGAGAAAAGGAGAAAGGAACGACAAGGACGGGTTCAGCGGTATCACATAACGAGATGAAGAGATTTTGGATACCTTTGGTACATCCATCGGTGCGTAGAGGATCAGACCAAAATAAAGAAAATCTCAGGAGCGGCGGAACTCCGTGCGTCCGTGAAAGGTCGTGAGGATGGTATCACATCGATAGTGGAAGCAAAAGAAGGAAAAGAAAGAAAAAGAAAAGACAAATATCTAACCAACCAGAAATGGCTGAATATATGACGACCCTGACCTTATGCCTAAGGATATAGACATATATCACTTCATCATTTCTAGTTATCATGGGAAAAATAAAGCAAAAGGCTGCCGCAGCATAAAATTCCTCAGCCCTTGGCCTTGGATGTTGTTGGTCCCAGGTTCCGGACTAATCGAGACTTATCCGAATATAACCTTGAAATGGCCTCGCCGCTCATATAGAGCTTTTAGGAGTTGACCACCATCATTCTGGTTGTAAAGAACACAGTTGGGTTCATTAATGAGGGGAGCACTGATTTGACATGCCCAATCATGTTAGCCGTCCATACCTCCCAACAAGCCCAGTTTGTTATGGGAGTGAGGTACATACAATATCTTTGTCAGGCCCCAAAGAAACATAAGTAACAATAATATGCCCATAAAGACGCATGTGAGGAACTCCCGACTTTCATCACTCAGATGGGGGACCAAGAATGAAGGATAGCAGGAAGTTAGTTTGGTAAATGATCGACGGCTTGCGTTCATGGTCTGAGATTCCGGCATTCTTGATCTTATGGTGTGATGCTTTGGCCTTTCGGATTCCATGGCGTAATTAGCTGGAGTCAGATACGAGGGTGTCAGAGTGGAGGTGAAAAGGAGGAATCAGGAAAGGGAAATGGGCTGGGACAAATATATACATTTGTTTGTACAGCTACTAATGATGATGCACGTTGACGGAGGTCGGTTCCAGCGGCTACTCGTTGCTGACGCTCTATAGCTATTTTTAGATCTGGAGCAACATAACAGGGAAGGCCGCATAGTCACCATAGTGGAATAGCAGAAGAGGTATCAATAGTCAGACATTTGTCTACAGTCGCACTCGATGCCTATTGTTAGGAACATCTCTCTCCCTCGCTGAACTGACGTGATTTATCGTCTTTGGTTTGTCGGTTAGCGCATCCATCATTTACTGTCTGTCTTTCATTTGACTATCAGTGTAATTCCTTGATGATACTGTCGCTGAATAATTTTTGGGGTTGATTCAGTGGTAAGCTGTGATTGCACCTGGATAATGAAATATTTTAAGTTCCCGAAGGTGATGGTGCAGTGCACGTCTGATAGGTATAAGGGGGCACAAGTTATATCTGTGGCTTAAGTGGATTTTATGCTATCTAACTATTGTAAGTCTTGGAGTAGTATTTCACTGAGCATCAGTCAAGCAGGCTATCGTTTTACAATGATGTAACCCCTACCACAGAACTTCACCAAACCATAATAACCGTATTGCATATAAAGGCTCCCTAGGCGCCCCGAGTGATTAATATGGTAGATCTTTTTATTTCCTATTCATATTCAAGCGGTGCCTTCAGGGACTACAGTAAGGATGGCCACAGTGTATCATTTCGTGAGCAGTATCCAAGGCTTGACCTTGTCCGCACGATCCTACTGCTATAGTCTGTGCACTCGGGTTCTTCCACTGAGTATTGAGGATAATGATGACATAGTCGCTGTTACCTATACAGCAACAGCAGGTACTTTGATGGCGTCACCCACAAGGCGCCGTAGCGGCGAGTACAATTTCCGTCCATGCGTATCATCATTGGCTACGGTGACGAGAGAGATTTGCTCTATTAAGAAGAGAGAATCTCCAGTTAGAGATTCTATCTTTTTACCTAACAACACCCTCACACGCAAAAGCCCTCCAACTCAAAACAATACTGTTAAGCCAGCCCTCGAATATACCAGTCAACCTGCTAAGCTCATCTACTTTACATACCCCAGTGCCGATGCGGAAGCGCTGCTGCGAGCAATTGAAGGGATCCTGAACAAGCAGGCTGTATCATAACCACCTTGAACATCTGGACTTCTCTGACAGCGGTCCGTTTGTGCTAACATTTTTCTTCGGCATTTCGTCTTGAATTACAATTCAGCCGAGGCGATATGCAGGTCCAGCAAGCATTGGCAACCGCCCACAATTACTGTGATATCAACTGCCACATTTGTCACATCAAGGAGAATATCCGGCATGACCAAAGGCCGACGGGGAGATGGCTACTAAGAGTACACAGCTCAACACCAAATAAATGCCAAATATAAGTCTCGCTTCAGATAATATAAGTACATACGACCACAGGGTGTGGAAAACAGGGCTTCCCGTCCGCTCAGCCGTACTTAAGCCACACGCCGGGAGGTTAGTAGTTGGGTGGGTGACCACCAGCGAATCCCTTCTGTTGTATGTATTTTTCTTCCTTTGTTTTTGATTTTTTTTATGTATCTTGTCTCTTTTGTTCCGTGTAGTGGCTGATGGATGGTTTCATGGTTGTGGTGACCTTGTGGTGGGTGGACTCCACTTGGATCCGACATATGGTTCGAGAGGAGTAGCATCGTAGTCACAAGACGATTTATTCTATGTTTCAGAAGTAAACACTGCAATTTTCTCTCCAATAATACTGAAGGTAACTTTTGATAGCATAAAGTCATGTTCGAGTCCACGTATCCCAAAAATTAAATATCGAAGCTTCATCCATTAGCAGATCAACAAAATCGTCCGCCGAGATATCGTTATAACCAGGTGCATTGAAGGCTCCGGTTTCCGCAGTCCCTGCAACTTCACCAGCCCCTTCCAACCGCGAGGTATCGGTTGGATCATTATTTACGTCAGTATCATGGAATCCTAACAAAGCAGTCTCTGTGTTCTCTGGGAAGAGCAGCTGAATGGCCTTTGCGAAGATGGCGCGGTAAATGGACGCAACGGTGTATGTTTTCTGGAGTTCTTCCATGACCATCATGCACATGCTAAGTTTGTTGAAGCGGAGGCGCTTGGACAAAGAATTGCCGATCTTGCAGTTGAGGAGGTTTGTTTGCATTGCTGGGACGAGGAGGGGAGGCCTTTTGACCCACAATGGTCAGTAAAGTGCTTATTCTACATCAAAGGCGGACAAGATTTACGTACGTCATGGGCCCCGCAAATTCAAGCAGGCCATCTTGAGCAATAGCTTCGACGACGGTATTTGTGTGAGAAGCTGCTGCGTCGGCCTTCAGTCGCATACGATGCTGCCAGCTTTCTTTCTCACCTGGGTCGAGGTCTTCCGGCAACGTTGTGGTGAATGGACGATAGAATGTTCCCGCAAGCGCACTGAATAGTTATCTATTAGTCTAGAATCTTGTACGGTACAGGGGCTCGCGTCTCACTGATAGTGCAACTGAAGGTGATAGATGCTGAAAATAGCCACACGAGATAAGCTTGGATTGTCTTGTTCTGGAATTGTGCATTGGGATATCCTATTTTCCATGTCCTTGACGTCTTGTAGAGACGGCCTAGGCTTTCTTGCCTGGTAGTGCATGCTAATCACATCGCCTAGCATAGCGCTGATTTCCACGTACTTGACCCAATGATTGGCCAATTCTTCCAGATTCTCTGGTAAGTAGGATGTCACTTGTGGAGACAGGCGTATAACATCGCTCAGAATATCGTTGACAGACGGCTTTGGCGTATCGCAGTCGTGGAGGTTGATCCGCAACGGTCTGCCCAGGGTCAGACTCAACCATCGGTCGCGCGAAAAGCAAGTCCACCATAATCTTCGCCAGAGGTGTCGCTGGCGATCCGTGATCGAGGAATTGTAAGTGGACAGATCAGGATCTCGATGAAGGCCTAACATTTGACAAAAGCTGATGGCAATGCCCATCCAGTACCATGGTTGTGTGTGTTCGTCGGCTTCGGAATGCCAGAACGCCATCAGCAACGATGCTTGCAGTAGAATGATCTTATCCATTTCTCCCCCGTGATTGTACATGCACTTTTCATTGGCCAGTTATCAGCAAGTGGAGTCTAGTGATCCTCATCAGATAAGCACTCACGTTTGCTCGAGAGTACATCGCCGCCTTCATTTCTTTCCGCGATCCGTACCCTTCCTGCTCGTATACATCGGGAGCAATAAACTGCAAATTTCTGTCAGTTGAGCTGCAAGCTGAGCTTCCAGTGCGATCCCTACATTCGACGCCACGAAAAAGATGCACCATAATATCAAGACATTGTTTTCCGGTAATCGGCCGGTGCGGTGGTGTTCGAGAATCACGTCTGGTTCAAGTATCGGCATGATCGGATGTACGTGATGGAAGTAGGCTCGCAAAAGACTCTCGCATGTTGCTGAGCCCGGCATTGTAAATACACCCTTGCTTTCGAGGTGCTTCTTATCCTCCTCCGCCAGATGAACAGCTGGACTCGACGGCACGAGGAAATGTCTCGACAGCGACTGGTCGGAGAAGCATATTTCCAAAGCAGATGTTGGCCCAGTTCCTGCTCCTATAAAAGGAATTAGTGTGTAACAGGCTGGTGCTCGCAGTGAGTTGAGTCCTTACCGGAGTAGAAAGGCACTCTGCCGGCTCTTTGAGGCTGACCCAACGCAGCGGCGGCAATTTCGAGTCCATACCGCTCCTCGCTTTCTGCATCATTGGGCAGCAAAGGTGTGCCCCTTCTGGATACGGGATCGGTCGCGTATTGATGTATCGTCTCTCGGGCATAATCGGGAGCAGGAGACGAGATAACCTGGGGACGGGTTGCGCGGCTCACACCCGGCAGGACGTTGTTCGAAGGGGTATGAGGCTGCTGAACTCTAGATGTCCGAGTGCGGCGAAGCCTGAAAAAGAACTCTCAGTCAGTCCGGCATCCAAATATGATGATAAAGTCGCGCCCACCTTTCCTGTCTTTTCGGATCCACGATACATTGTGTGTTATCCTGTGCACACCCGATGCAAGGAATACCGGTAATGTTAAGACTGCATCTCACTTTGCGAAGTCTGCAGGTCTCACAGGCAATTGTCGATCGCTGGTGGCGCCTGGGCGTTGATTTCTGTTGGTTGGTGGGCATTCTAGCGTCTGATTATCAAGGATCTATCTGGTGTCTGCGGTCATCCGAGGAAGCTGTGGTTGTGGCTGGAATCTTGATGTATCAGGCAGAGACTAACCTCGGAAGATTGCTGAAATCGCACGCAATCCGATTGGAGGATATGTTTCCGCTGTGGGGACAAGCTCGGCATGCCGAAAACAGGCCGGGGCTCGGGAATCTCGGCATGTCAAATCATGGCATCCGCTATTTGGGCTCCACCTATGGTCCAGCACACTCTTCATCGAGCCGTTCTTGTACTATCGCTAACAGCAAAGTACCATAGCTTTGTACATCTACTCGTATTACCTAAAGTCTTTCAGTTGTACCTCTCCTTGAGTTACACCCTTCATGGTGAGTCGATGTCTCCTTGGTTGAGGTTGTGATTACTAGTACTGACATAGGGTTAACCTGGTAGTTAGCCTATACGTCGTAGAGGGCTATTAGCAAAGAGGCTGTTGGGGTATTCGTAGCTGACTGTTGGATGTTGATCCTGAATCAGGACCTACGACGGTATTGTCAGGTAACTAGATATATATCTACATATAGCCATGTGTACGTATGAGTAAAGAACATTTATTAACAAACTAAGGAAGGAAAAAACAGATCTTCAATGTAATCGACTTAGTTAATGCTGCCTAAGTCAGATTTCAAAAACACCCCCACCTTCTTAAATGTAAAGTCTAAAACAACCATTCAAGGGAAACGGGATATAGTGCTTGTCAAATTGCATACATTCTATGTGGGAAGTCATCTAGCTATATACAGCCACACTATCGTGGGTACAGCTCGTCCATGGCGGCGAGCTTGGCCTTCTTTGCTTCAACGGCGTTCAGGGCTACAGAGATTCTATGCTTCTGTTGGCATCGACTTTGGCGGCCATTTCACCCGCCGTTCTGCGCGTACGTACAGATTGTTGGGCCTGATCAGCTGAAACATGGGATCATACTCGATAGGCCCATTGTCCTCCAAGGAGAACTTATAGCGGTAGACCAATTTGGGCAAGAAGACCTTGACCTCTTGGAGTGCAAAGTTGAACCCAATACACATGCGCGGGCCCGTTGCAAAAGGAATATATGCCGCCTTGTGCCTGGACTTTACCTCCTCGGTGTCCCAGCGGTCGGGGTTGAATCGAGCAGGGTTGTCCCAAAGATCAGGATGGTTGTGAATATGGTGCAGTGCTGGCACTATAACTGACTCTTTGGGCAGCCTGTACCCTCCAGGTAAGACCAGGTCAACCTTTGCTGTTCGGCCCGGCTGGAAGGATGGATTGTGGCGGCGTTGCGTTTCTTTGATATATTTATCAAGGAACTCTAATCCGTCGGTGAAATCAGCCGTAATTTCGGTATTTTCGTCGAATCCATGATCCACTAATTCTTGAAGAAGGCGTTCTTGCATGCCTGGATACACACAGAGACCGTAAATGAGCCAGGATAGGAGAGAGCTGGTGGTAGTGAAACCAGCGGCAGTGGCAACAACTAGTGCCCAGGTTAGACTTGACTTTGGCAGCTTCTCGCCCTTGTTGTCAGTCGCACGAATGGCATAGTCTGCTACGGGTCAGCTTTCTCCTATCGTTTGACATGCTACTAAAAATCAACGATTGTACCTACCAACCATGTTGTCTGCTTTTAAAGCAGCATCCTGCAAAGGCAAATCCTCGTGACCTCCCCGGGAAGCCGCCTCCATTGACTGCGCAACCATGTCCTCGATGCTGGTTTTCAAGCTTCGGAGTCGTTTTGGGTCGCCAAATGGCAATCCAGCATACCAATTACCCATAGATGTAACCTTCTTATTGAGAGAAAGCAGTTCAGCAATGTTATGGACCATCTCATGAACTGGAGCATCCGGTGCTTCAAAATGCTGAAAGTCGAGCCCTAGAACGAGCTTCCCAACCGCCTGAGAACCCAGCTTGAGCATGTACTGGTACACGTTCCAAGCCTCGTCCTGTTCATCCAGCGCGTCAAAAACCTTGAAAGAGTCTTCAACTGTCTTCTGCATCGTTGGGGCGTAGTGTCGGACCGCCTTCGGGCCCAAGGCAGGAGGCAAGAACTTGTGAGTGACTCTCCATTCTTCGGTATCAGTGTCTCCAAGGAAAATGCCAGCAGAGGGGGTCTTAAGCCCCGCCAAGGGGTGCGCTTCATTGATCTTCTTGGTAAAGAAATCCGACTCGGCAAAAACAATCGCTGCTATTCTTGGATCATTGGTCTGGTAGGTCACGCGACCTAAGTTATTTGTTTTCACAATGGGGCCATATCGTTCAAAGAGTCGCTGATGGTTTCCGAGATGGTCCGGGTAAACTTCGAAAAAGGTGCCGACGAAAGGTAATTCCCTGGGACAAGGAGGGTCGCGCACGGCGTGTCCATCGATTGTGAGGGGTACAGGACCAGGTGCTGCCAGCACCTCTGAGAGCTCATTCAAGACAGCTTTGTCCCCTTGGAAGCCAATTCCTACGCATTAAACGTTAGTAAAAGAACGGACTACTGTGAGGGTGACGCTACCGCCACAGTAACCAGGCTGCCCCCACACCAGGCTTCGCTCTTGGCACAGCGCCTTTGCCCACTTTCAGGTAAGATTTGTTCCTTACAAGGTGAGACTTGTCTGTGGTACATGCCGAAATCTCATCTTATAAAAAGCAAATCTTGCCTAATAGAAGGTGTGGCATGAGCGATGGCTGGTATGGATTTAGCCTGGCCGCTGTGGCGGTAGCCCTGCGGCAGGGGCTACCAACCACTTGGCTCAACGATTGCAAAGTGTGCGGCAATCAAATGTTTCAAATCATCAACATTTGCGGAAGAATCGAACTGAATTTCTCTTGCAGACGTTGGGCTTTCCCCCAGAAGATAGAACGTTTGCGAAGGCATTGTTGATACTGTGGTTGTCCGGCTGATGTTCTACAAATCTGAGTCTTGCACAGCATGATGACAGTTATATATCTTCGCAACGACAAGGCACCCCGCAGACATCCTGATGCTCGGTCAATTTCTGCTCGACCCACATACAGTCCAAGCCCTCAAGCAGTAGTGCAGATGTACTGTAAAGGTTTGCATATCGCGTGGCATGATTGTTCCTCGGAAGGGTCTGTCACCATCCGAGGTTCGGAGCTGATGAACGGATAAATGGCCAGACCGGCAAGCTCTTCCTCGGAATGGTGAACGCCAACTACGGTGAACGCCAACTATTGTGGTAGTATCCACAGTGACAGTTTATGTTTTGCAACCGTGGGATTAGGTATGTTTCAGAAGTATTCGCATACAAATAGAACCGCAGGTCATCACTCTTAAAGCGCATCCAATTCGCTGTCCAGCGCTAGAAGCATTTACTTCTGCACACGCCCGTCACCACATTTGTCACAATCTGAATATTGCAATCACCACGATGAAGACATTCTCCTTGGAGGAGGTTGGCTCACACAATAGCAAGACCGATTTGTGGGTTGCCATCCACGGAAAAGGTGAGTGTTCAAGTTATCTGAACATTCGTGCTGTCAGCACACTAATGTGCTGAGCTTAGTGTACGATGTCACAAGCTATGTAAAGGATCACCCTGGCGGTGCCGATCTCCTGATTGATGTTGCTGGCCAAGATGCGACGGCGGCATATGAAGACGTGGGCCATTCAGAGGATGCAAATGAGATTCTGGAATCCTTCCTGATCGGGTCATTGAAAGATGCGGTGGAATACAAGGCTCCTACAGCTGTTAGACTTATCCGGCCAACATCGGTGTCATCACCTGAAAAGAAGGATGGTTACAATGCTACTCGTACTGTTGGTCTCACGGTTGGCTCGGTTGGCTCGCTTTATCTTGCGTCCAAAGCTTTCAGACCACAGCTCAGCCTTCATCATCTAGCTGAGATTCTTCCCAGCCTGCCGTCCCTGTCATCAATCAGGTTGTCTTTATCCCTACCTCATGGAGGCTTTGCTACTGGAGCAGCCGCCACAGCCTGTATCTGTGCTGTACTAGGCGGCATGGTCGCTTCTCGCCTTGCGAAGCTCACGGAGATTGAGTCGGGTTTCACGAAATACCCACCACGAATTAAAAGAAAGACTATACACAGGCCAGACCCTCACCTCGTCCCTGGCTTCCTTCAACCGAAAGAATATAAGAGCTTACCACTCGTGGAAAAGACACTGCTCGCCCCCAACGTCTATCGATTCGTCTTTCAGCTTCCTCGGAAGGGGGATGTGGTTGGTCTGCCTATCGGACAACACGTCGCCATCAAAGCAACCGTCAACGGCCAATCCGTTTCGCGATCATACACCCCGACGTCAAACAATCTTGACTTGGGTAGACTGGAGTTGGTTATCAAGTGTTACGCCGATGGCTTGCTCACAGGCCAGTACCTTGCCAACCTCAGTGTCGGTGACAAAGTCCTCTTCCGTGGGCCCAAAGGCGCGATGCGATACACGAGAAATCTCTGCAAAAAGATAGGCATGATAGCTGGTGGCACGGGGATCACACCTATGTTCCAGCTTATTCGCGCAATCTGTGAAGACGACAAGGATACCACCGAGATCTCTCTTGTTTACGCCAACCGTACGGAAGATGACATTCTCCTGCGAACAGAGCTGGAAGCATTTGCATCTGCGTATCCAAGATCGCTGAGAATATGGTACATGTTGGATCACCCTCCGAATGACTGGCAGTATGGCAAGGGCTACGTGACGCCCGATGTGATGCGTGAAAAGCTCCCTGAGCCTGGTCCAGATACTAGGATCATGCTTTGTGGTCCTCCCGGCATGGTCAATGCTGCCAAGAAAGGTTTGGCAGGTCTAGGATTTCAAACACCAGGAGCGGTGGCAAAAATGACGGATCAAATCTTCTCTTTTTAGAACGCTCTCTTTAGCACTTATCCTGTATTCGTGCCCATTAGACTTGTGTATATAAAATCTATTTAGATCATACAAATTATTCGGCTTCCCTCATAACTCAATTTGAACCCGCTTGTCGGTTCAGATTTTTACTGATAGAGGCGTGCGGCTTTGAGAACTCATTATTAGATTAGAATCATGCATGTTAACCTCACATAAACAAAGCCACGGCCGACTCTACTAGAGCGTGAGACAATAATGTTAGAGACAAAAACAATCTTACTCTATTCCCACACTCGAAGAAAGTTATCTTGGTGAGGCATTGAAGACATAGTAGTGCCAAAATCAGACTAACTTGAATTTTTAGCCTTACCGTAACAAGTAGGAGTATGCGTGTACCTTTTCCTTGAAGGTGCCCACTTACCTTGGCTGAATTTCTCCGAGGTGAAAAGTGTCGGCATGCCGAGCGCCCCCGAATTAGATCCGTCCCCGCCAATCGGAACGCAGGAGCCGGGACGTCTTTCCGAGGTAAACATCCCGTCTAGACCCGCCGCAGCGGTAATGTTATCGAGGATGGAAATACGAAAGCAAGGCACCATGGAACACTCAGGTGCATCAATGCATCAATTTGAAACAGCGATGTTCAAAAGATCCGAGGATAGGCAAAGCTGCCTTATCAAGGAACACCCTCGGTGGTGCAGAAGCCACGGATGACTCGGGACACACTTGATGGATGTAGAACCAGACATTGCCATTCTTGGAGAAGGAGTGGATTCGGTGATGCATCAGATTTGCTTTAAAAGATGAAAGCGCCCTTTCCATAGGTTACGACGAGCTCTCTGGATATACAATAGATTCTAACTTTACATTCACTCGAATCGAAACATCAAACCAAGAGGACCATACTCCAACCATACCTGCAACAATGACTCCAACCTGGCAACCACCTAAGGAGTACCGGGAACGTCCTGTAGCAGTTCTCGGTGGTGGCGTTTTAGGACGTCGTATTGGTAGAAGACCCTGACCTCCAGGCTGACAAACAATGCATGACACAGCTAACCATCTTTCCAGCTTGCATCTGGGCATCAGCAGGCTACAACGTCCACGTCCGTGACCCAAGCCCCCAGCAGCGCGCAGACTGCATCACCTACGTAAATGAGAATGTCGCCTCATATGCAGTACACACAGCAGCGAGCCCCGGCCCCATCACAGCATTTGAGGATCTGGCACAGGCGATAGAGAATGCGTGGCTTGTCATAGAGTGCGTTCCTGAGGTACTCCAACTCAAGATCGACACCTTCGCAGAGCTAGAGAAACATGCTCCGACAGACTGCATTCTGGCAACCAACTCATCCTCCTATCGCTCTTCAGAAATGTTGGACAAGGTATCAGTCGCAACGAAGACGCGTATCATGAACATGCACTACTACATGCCTCCACAGGTCATGGTTGTGGAACTGATGACGGATGGATTCACAGAGCCATCAATTCTTCATTTCATGGCTGAGCGCTCGAAAGAAGTGGCGACCAAGCCTTACATTGCGAGGAAAGAATCTACTGGATTTATTTTCAATCGTTTATGGGCTGCTGTCAAGCGCGAGGCCCTTACCATTCTGGCTGAAGATGTTTCGACGCCGAGCGAGATTGACTCACTATGGACTGAGATGTTTGTGAAGGGAGGGACGCTGCCTTGCAAGATGATGGATGGTATGCCTTACCCTGTACACTACCAACTCTACAGTTTATGCTGATTATTTTATTGCTACAGCTGTTGGACTTGACACCGTGGCTTTCATCGAAAAGCACTATATTGCTGAACGAGGTCTCGGTTCTGAGAAGACCGTCGATTTTCTCCAAATGAACTACCTTGATCATGGCAAACTTGGAAATAAATCATCCAAAGGAGGGCTTTATCCGCCCGCGGAAGAGAAATAAGCTGCAACTGTTGTTTTAGTCTCGCTGGCTAGATCTAAAGTACTTGACCTCTAGTTGTGATATTAATATCTGCTTCTATGGCTGGAATTTAGCGAGTACAGATGCTATGAGTAATATCCTAACGCCATAGTGGATAGTTTAGCTAAAGTATCTTATCAATTAGTCACTGTGGCCGAGTGGTTAAGGTCAGACTCGAAATCTGATACGTTCGCATATTCTGACGATTCATATCTTCTTTTGTCTTGTTTTTGTTTTTTCTTCCCGCAAATTATCTTGCTATTCATCAACATGGTTGCTTTCAGTTGAGTGATTGACTTGTTACGGCTTCATTCTCATTTTCGCGGGTGATGAGGTGGGACCAGAATTGTTGCTTGACATTTCTGTACCCCAACTAGTACCTGAAACTCTACATATGCTTGGCAGTAAGCACTTAGTCGATAACCACTGGACTCGCTTCATGAGGATGATTAACCAATTATCCCACAACTAACTCTCACCATCACTGATCTCTAGGCCCCTTCCCCAACTCCCCAATAGCCCACTTCCCGTTTCCATACGTATCAGTATACCTCCACGACATCCACTAACCAACCGAAACCGGGGGATATTTAACACCTTGTTCACCCTCACAGCCAGGAAAGCAACGAATCGTATAGTCCGGATTCCCGAAGAAGAAGGAGAAGAAGAAGAAGAAGAAGAAGGGCACGCTAATTTTATCCTTACCAAGATAGCGGTCATTCTTTGTTGAGGCATCTGCCGGAGTAGGCGTAGTTACGTGCCTGGTGCTCAGGCCGCCCACAAACGACCTCTTGCTTTGTTTTGCTAGAGCACCTAGATAGCTACTAATTCAACTCACTCTTTTGCTGCAATTCGCGTGCGTTCGCTTGCTTTTTCGTTCTTTCGTTGCTTTGCTAGTAATCTCGCGCCTCAACATTCTTCCTTCGCATTATATACGCACATCGCTCTCAGCATCCACACACCCCAAAGTATCTCGGAAACGAGATTACCTCCCTAACCGACCCAGCCCCAGTCAAATACTGCAAAAGTCGCTCAAAGCCAATCCCAAAGCCCCCGTGCGGCGACGTTCCCCACCGGCGCAAGTCGGCGAACCATTCCACCGACTGAAGTTCCTCCCCAGAATGGAGGTAAGGATACGGCTTTGCATCAACAGGGGCATTCCGTTCTGGCACAGGGCCGGGCTTCTGCCCCCGTAGGAACCGTTTCTTGCGCATAGTATCAATCAATATATCTAGGCGGTGTTCCCTCAGGCCACCGCTGCACACCTCCCCGATCCCTGGTAAGAGCAGATCGAAAGACCTGGTGGTCTGGTCAGGAGGGAGGTCCTGACCGGGAGGTATTTCGCATATATCCTTGGCAGATCTGTCCTGTGCATGCTTCGAGAACACGGAACAGTGCCAGGGCCAAGGATGACTTCCCAGCTCCAGTTCGTCCGGCTATACCTACGCGCTGGTAAATTTCTACCCTGAAGGTGACATTATGTAGTGCTGGCTCTATGTCAGGTGCATATTGTACTGATAAGTCCCTGACTTCGAGTGTTCCATCGTAGGGCCAGCCGGCAGGGGTGGGATTGCCACCGTCGCTCTCGGTCTCCATATGGCAGTACTCAAGGAATCTTTCCACACTGTGCAGATCAAGTTCCAAAGACGCATAACTGCGAATCCTAAATGATATCGACTGAGTGAACTTCAGGGTGGAATTAATGGCGAACCTGGCAATTGACGCCTCGACCTCAAGAAAAACCACAGCAGCCGCGCAAATTGCAGTAAAGACAGCCCCAATCATATCCAACCGGACAGCTAGCCACTGATTAAACAGCCAACTGTGCCATTTAGTACGTGCGCGACGATATAAGCGCTGTCGGGAACTGTTCCTGATAGACACGAGCTTTCCCGAATGCCCGAATCGTCCACAAAACGGCCATGCACGACTCGAGGTGGTCGTAAATCGGACTGCGAGCCACGCTGTCAAGTCGCTTTATCTGTCGCGCAGCTACCAAGTACCAATTGGCACACCTAGCGGTAATTAGCCCCAGAATAAAGCTGGAAATAAGTGAGAGTGGGTTGATGATCAGGCTTGGATATACAGCCATCAGGACATCCATTCCGTAAGACAAAATGGCTCGCATGTCGTCTCCTAGTTGAGAGTCCACGAGATTAAAGTCATCTGAGAAACGGTTGAGTATTCGTCCAAGAGGCACTGTGTCAATCCAACGCAGGGGCATCCGGAGGACTTGGTGGAGAAAGCAACGAAAAAGAACCTCCGAAGCCCTTAAAGAGCCGATCATCGCGAAGTAACTGCGAGTTGCACCGACTGTGCACACTAGCACAGACAAGGTAATGTAGATTTTGGCGTAGTATGACACATTGTATTTCTCATCTGATGCTTGGCTGTGGAAGGATTGGCTCTATTTTCCAAGCCACCAGGTCTGTGAGAGCATGAGTACAGTTTCTGTTTTGACCTGGGAACTAGGAACTTACCCTGCTCAACATGAGTACGCTATAGCTTAGAAAGGCCATCACTAAGCACATCCAGTAGGAACGAGTGCCACTCTGCTGGATATAATCTTGCAGGACGGTCCATCTGACAGCTCCTTTCTCCCTAGTCTCTTCGACTATGAACTTTCGGGACGATCTGACGGTCGCGTCGTTATCGGAGCTGCTGTGGCTGACTCCCTTTACGAAGGGCTTCATATCTAGATGATCCGTCCAACTGTCATCCACCTCGTCCTGTGTTTCTGGGTTCGCGACGGGATTGAAGTGTGCGGTAGCCCCATTAACGTGCACTATGCCTTGAGCATGATCCCGGCATAAGGACACATGATGAGTTGCGAGAATACGCGTCCTATCCCGTGCAAGTGGCCCAGCCAGAGCATAGTGGCATAAATGGGCAGCCGTGTGTACATCAACGGAGCTGAATATATCATCCAAGAGCAGAACCGTTGCTCTGGAATACAGCGCTCGGGCTAAGCAAAGACGGGCTTTTTGCCCACCGCTCAGATTAACTCCGTTTGGACCCAGCTGAGTCTCGTCCCCATCCACCATGGCTTGCAGATCTGACTCCAGTGCACATGCAAAAATCACTTGCGTATACCTTCGAGCGTCAAACGGCAAGCCAAACAAGACATTATCTCGGATGGTAAGAGCCTCTATCCAAGGCGTTTGTGCGACGTAGGCGATGGTATCTTCTAAGAGCCACTCATGGTACTTTTCAGATATAGGGGTCCATTCTCTTCCAGTTGGGGTTTTGACCGTACCGTTGAGAATGTCACACTCTCCCAACATTGCCGCCAACAGAAGGCTCTTGCCAGCACCCGTGGGCCCCGTAATCAGGGTCAGGCAGTTTCGTGGAATACTCATATTCGCGTTTCTCAGAACCTCTGCATTGTAGCCACTGCTTCCTCGCCATGTCAACGAAGCTTCACAAAAATCAATACTTCTGGAAGGCAAAACAGCTGGTAAATGTTGAAGTGTATCCAAGTACTCGGAGAGACGCTTGGCGCTGCGTATACAGTTAGAACCAGCAGTGACCACACTGGGGCACTGCATTGAGTGAATTTTGCACGGTGTTGAGGATTGACATAGCGGTAAACGCTGTGGCCGGCGACAGGCTTCCATGTAGCAGTGAGTACACTGTCAGCAGCACGGTTGACAGGACCGTTGGGGTCAATAGATAGAACGACATCAAAACGAGATTCCACTGGAAGGCTTATCTTTGCACTTCCAGCTCTCCCGCGCGTAATGCATTGATTTTTTCTTCCCATTGCTCTTCCGTGGCAGAGAACTTGATTTGACGAATGCCATGAAGAGCTTCCGTGACAGAGGCAAGTTTGCGATCACGATAGTCCATCAGTTCCTTCTGAGATCGGGAATACCGCTCGATCGCATAGTTGTTCAATGGCCAAGATATGAATAGGATCAGAATGCTGACGAAAAGGCTTTGCCAACCGACAAGCCTTATAAGAACCACGGAAGATATCAGAAGTCGCAGCGGTGTCTCATAGACCGAGAAAGAGTTCGAAACAATATCGGAAACACGCTTCACATCCACTGCCATCAGATTTGTTAGGTTTCCGGAGCATTGCTTGCTTCCCATGCTGCCATCCTCCGAATCTGCAGACCGGCCTGTGCCGGGGAAGCTGTCAAAAGTGACTGCTTCATCAAAGAGTGCAACCATAAGATGGTTCTGCAAGCGGAGTGATAATGATCGATACGAGATCCAGCATCTTCAGTGGTCTAATACCGCTGATACTACAAGTGGGAGGCACAGGCCAAGCACATATACCCAGGCACCAGATCCTCTGTTATCCTCTTCTATAGAACGCAGAAGACCGAATAGAGCAGCTTGTGGGGCGAAACCCAAAGCAACGCAAGCGACTGTCAACAATGCCAGACTTGGCAGTGTTTTATAGGCAAGATGCCACACAGTGCTTATGAACTGCTGCTTGCTGGTGTGTAATCCATCACTCTGCTTGACAGAAAATGCGCTTCGTAGACCTATGGCACTGTACTCACTCGGGACCTGGGGAAGGTCTCCAACTTCGAGTGAGCCCGTTCGATTGGCAGTATATAGAATGGGCCCTGCCCAACTGAACGTCACACGACCAACAAAACCGGCGCTGCCTTCCCGGTCAAATTCTCGTCCTTCTGGAAGATAGTCATATGGACCAGAAAGCCAGAGCCTCCTGAAGGCACTTGGAAGGAATCTCCATAACCTCATCTTCCGTTGCCTTCCTTGTAGTGCACTTTCCTCGGAAATGACTCCGCCTGGTATCTGTCTTGCCGATAGCAGTGGGTAGCGGGACGAAATGCAGGAACAAACACGGTAGGCACTCAGTATCTATGCTAGGTGGTTTGTGATAGGAGAAGGCGTATAATCGAGTGCTTGACTAGCCAACTTCTCGACGAACTCTATTCTCACCGCCTCTCTACTTGCATGATTGATTCCCCAGGCGCAACATATTGCTTGGTCAGTAAGTTCATATTTAGCGCTGAGATAGCGTCCAATATTATGTAGTGTGGTATACGTAACTATGGAATTGATAAAGCTAAAATTCTATAAGTTTGACTAAGTATTGAGTGCGCTCAGGCAGAGAAAGGTAAGACGATATTTGCATTGCGTGGTTCGCCGATCGGCAATCGAGGTGGCTGGATTCCGTACGGAGTTTTGAAATTTTGCAATCTACTCAGAGTATAGATACCGGAATGAGTGATCTATTCAGCTGAAGTGGGTCTGGTGGCCTACGCTCGCCACTCCCTGAGTATTTCCTACTGCATGCCATGACTGGGATATCTGATCGTCGGGAATTCATCTAGGACATGCCCGAATGCTCCTCTTTGGGGCCTGTGTGCATAGGGTGTGGATTTCAGCTGAACTCTACATGTTGCGCGAATAACTCCTGTCCGACATCGGTCGCACCATATTTTTATCATGTATGGACCGCCCCATCCAAACTAAACCACTAGCTTATCATCTGATGGGCAATCTGCCATGTTCTTAGCATGCAGGTGGAGGAAAAGACACTCTGCCCACTGCTGCCTTGCTAAGATGATTTTGTGTATCATGCTGGGCTCTCATGACATACCTTGTGCATAAGGCAGGGGTTTCCGATGAACAAAAGTAATCACATAGTATCATTAATGAGGATTGGCCAAACAACAAGATTTTCTTATCTTATAAAGTCTTTTCGTCGATAACGGAGGCAATTACAGAAGTTATATTTCTGCTTCTATTACCATGGATTGTTAAGAAAGTCCAGAGACATGTGCAAACGAGAAGGCTTAATTGTGACTAGTGCTTAAGCTTGATTTCATCCTTTCATCCCACTGAAGTTCACCTATCCTCAACACTATGAATAGGCCGCAATGGCCTTCTTGAACGCAGCCGAAATTTCATTCAGAATCAATGGTGCCAACTCCGCATACGTCCCTGACAACTTGTCCTGTACCGCTGACCCCAACGCCTTCGATAGAATGCTCAACTCTTGCAGATCAAACTTGACTAAGAAACTCAATGATGCAATTCCCAACAACCCATCGTCAAAATCGGACTTTTTTGACACAATGTTGGCCAGTGTAGATGCGATTTGTGGCTCCAGCGTAACGAAAGCTTCCGCTACCTTCTGCGATTCGGTGTCGGTGAAATTGGCAGACTGCCGGGTCACTTTGATTGCGATCTTCAGATCGACTTCGAGCTGGATTGTTTCCGCTTGGATTTGCAATGCAGATAATGTTCCTTCAATGCCGCCCGGGTAGTTGCTCACGGTGGTGTTGAGGGTAACCAGTTGGGTAGAGATGGTGTTGACGGCGGAGACGACGCTGGAGCCATCTCGCTTGGTTGGTAAGAGTACTTTCGCCGGTGTTGCTGTAGCTACTGCTACTGTGGCAGTGAAAAGTAAGGTGAGGAGGTACAAGAAGTTCATGTTTGTTAGTGGTGCTCACTTGGCAACTACAGAATGACTCAGTCAGACGCCCATGCATTTGATTTATACACAGGTTTGATAATGACTCGATCATCTCATTTCAACCCCGCTTCTTAGCGGCCAGCCTTTTCCGATTGATGTTACATTCAACCTGTACAGCTAATTTACTGGTGCTGACTCCCATAGTCCCCGCATGACGCTATCGTTGCTTCTACGAATCAAGCTGATTGATGATCTTCGAAATTGCCTCAACAGGAATAGTGGCCCGGTCCCTTAATTACATTTGCAGCTGGACGGGCTGCATTTTTCCCTTGTAGCTCAGATATATATTAACTATCTAATCTAACAGGCTCATGTTCCTTGCAATGGTTGGTGCGAGTCAAGCCACCGTATGATAGCATGTGCTTCCGAGGCCTAGAGGACCCTGATATTCATCACTCAGCCCGCCACGAATTTTCCAAGCATGTGACTTCCAATCAGCAAAACAATACTAGGTTGCAGGTTGATTATCTTAGCAATCTCTGTAAAATACTCGCTTTATTCTATCCACTGCGGAAGTTTTTCCGATGGTATAAGTTGTTGTCTGAATAGGTTCCAGCGTACCAACAAGTCCACCCTTGTCTTTCGAACTTTACATCTTCCATCAGTAATATTACTCTTCATTTAGCTACAAAGCTATAGTGCTACTATACAGTTCTCGTTTAACAACAATGACGACACAAAAGGCAGAGAGTCTCCATTCTTTGTATAGTTATTCGGAGATGAGCTTCACTGGGATCATCATTGAGCTTTGCCCTGTTCGTCACACCTTGTCTCACAGTTATTGGAGGTGAAGATGCTCGAGTGCATGCATGTATCGACAGGCCTTTTTAAAATACGCTTGATATATGTTTAAGCTTTGAAGATGCTTGTCCACCATTTTACGGCCGCCAAACGAAGTATTTGCCTGATCACTAGGTTAGGATTAGATATTAGCAAGTTTTCATTTGATTACTTAAGCATAGTTCGATAGTTATGTTTCATCTAGGATATATAAACATAGATAACCTATAATGTTTGCACATTAGGATGTTAGCCCTTGATATGCACATTAACATATACATGCTGTAACTATTGGTTGTATACTGCTTAGTAAATGCATTATGCCTGATTAAGTCGGCCCCTGGATGTCCAAGTATGTAGAAGTGTTCAACCATAGTAAGTCAATAGCCGAGCGTCTTAGGTACGCCCAAATTCTATTTCCTCCATTCCTCTCTTTATTCTCCTCTCATTCCTCCTTCAAGTCATAACTACCTGATAGGGAATTACTTGTCAGCCCTTTCCAAATGTTCATTGGTCACGACTTACAGTACATACCTACCCACTGTGATTGTCCATTCTTGCATACTCCCCACACTCCTGTCGGTGCCGAACTATGCCCTCACTGTCTTTACTTGCCTCCTTTTTAGCCACAGTCCTCTGTTCGTGCATACTCTGAACCTGTCAAAACACGCCCCTAGTGGACTTTCAAATTGAACACTCTGAACTCAGCACTGCGAGGCCAACCAACAAAAGACTGGAATTTTGAGTCTGTTGACTCAGAATGCACATCCCCAATAGCCTTACTACAGTGGATGTGAGGTCAGATGACATTTACCCCTGACCGATGGGTGACCCAGTCCTAAATCCGAGATGGATGATAAAGATTATTGCTTCAGCAAATTGGTATAGCCTGAGGCTGCATCTGATACCGCTACAACAACCTCCGATGCAAGATTGTGTTAGAAAAAATATAGAACCCCTAGCCACTAGCACCAGTTCTCACATACAAGGAGCGATGCGTTCTGCTTACAATCCTGAGCCTGTATTTTATGTTATGTGGGTCATAACAGCTCGATGAAAACATAGTTCTAAAACTCAAAAGCAAGATGATAGCATGCCTAAAGGGCCCTCTTGCGAGCGACGTCAGTCAAGAATTCAGATTTCAACTTCTGTTACCCTTCAATATCGCACATATAAAAGCCCTCAACTCCTCACCCACATCATTGTTTGTTGTCATCAAAAGCCTCCGAAGAAACACAATGTAAAGAAACCCCAACTACGATCTGCATTCTCGCTCTCTAGCTTGACCAGCACTTTTGCGGTCCTCTCCCTCTTTACTCATGTGTCCGCCACTTGCACGCTATACGGTAGCAGCGACCTTCAACGCAATTGCGAATGGTACGGTACTGCACCGGGTTGCGGTACCTCTTCCTACAGTATAAACGATCGGTATTGAAAGCCACTACCCAATGGGACACTGCCTATACACTCTGGGAAAGCGGTAATATCTCCTGGGAATGCTATAAAGATTACGGAGCTGGTTGTTTAAGTGGTTATAAGAGGTTGTGGTGTGGTGACTGGCGTTCGTATTAACCCTATCCTATTAGAGTGAGAGTTCAACCCTTACTGACACTCGCGGTATCTGCACAGTCTAGAGGAATGCCATCCTTTGATAGTACGATGAGTGATTTGGGTTTGATGCTTGGATCTACAGTCGCGCCTATATCCGATCTTTTAGTTCCTATCTGAATAGGAGGGTGTCTCCTTGTTTACATGTATGCATGCTTATACTTGATAAGCTTGTTCCACTCTTTTATCCTGTTCTTACTAGTATTTTTTGAATGAACAATGACATCATAATCCAGTAGGCCAATAATATGTTCTACTCTTTTCGATGATTTAGTTTGATACACGATTCAAGCAACAGTCTGATAATGATCTTATTCCGCTCCCACATATGGCGGTGCCATGGGAACGCATCCTGAAGACCCAAGTTGAATCGCTTAGAGACAGGACGTATCGATATATTCAGAGTTAACTATATAGATAAAGTATATTCAATACTGAACACGTTGCTAGA
Organism: Aspergillus eucalypticola CBS 122712; assembly: GCF_003184535.1. Taxonomy (NCBI): domain Eukaryota; kingdom Fungi; phylum Ascomycota; class Eurotiomycetes; order Eurotiales; family Aspergillaceae; genus Aspergillus; species Aspergillus eucalypticola. The sequence continues at coordinate 57,812 of NW_020290303.1, read as the reverse complement.
AGGTCAGACGTGGGGAATAGATAATAGAACCATACTCCTCTATGTGCATAGATTATAAGAGTCCTTCAATGGCTATAATAAGTGGCCTGGCACGCATAAATGTATCACGATGCAGATGCATCTGAAGGGTGTTTGATCTAGAAGGAGGACATGGTTAGACAATATGCAGGAAGGGACTTAGTAAGGACTCTGTTGCAACGGAGTCCCACGTGAACTTTGCTTCATTCTGACCGGCGTCGATAGAAGTTTATTTTATAAAGTAACCTTTAGCTTTATGGCCCACTCGTCTTCCAAATTAGGACAATATGTCAACTTTAAGCCCCTGAAAAGCCTCCAGCATACTGATCAGATAAATACAGTCTCATTCTCATCAGTCTCATTATTCCAAACCTGTTCCTCCTTTACAGGCCCTTGTGCCGGCTTCCGCCACGGGTAGGTGCATAAGGCTGTCTTGAAAAAAAGCTGGCAATGGTCCCACATATATTTTAGTTTTCCCCGCATTTGCAATGCTGCCATCCCAGAAAAGTATTACCCTTTGCCCGTAGAGAGAAGAGTAAAGACCATAGAGATAGTTTCCCAATTCTAGAAGAAGGTCAAGCCATTCACTACCAACAGGTACGGCGGGTTCCAACACTTCAGTAAGGCGCAGCATAAAACCAAGTATTACATTCGCCAAGTGCAAGTGCTTCAGTAGCATGCTCTGATATCGGCGTTTTCTAAATGGCCCATCCAGAAGGAAAAGGCTTCAAACCTGGTAGTAGCTCCGCATGAAGCGATGGCGTTCTGTCGGAGTCAAATGCAAGAGATCAGGATTTCTGTGATAATATTGGTCACCAATGTGGGGTGTGGCCACTGGGAAGGATGCGATTTAGCCAGGTGTCGATGATATGATGAGTCATAGATATACTCACTTTGAATGTCCGTCAAAATAACATGGTCAAATTCATTGATCGCTTTCTCTACTTTACGATAATTTCTCCGCAAGTGCCGAAAATGATGGATCCCAAGTGTTGAAGAGATAGAGGGCAAACTCCCCTGGTCTACGAGTAAGAGTCTGGCGTATATTCCACCTTTGATATGTCTGCGTAGGCGTTTGTAAATCGTAGGTGTATGGTTGTCCAAGATGAGACGGAGTTGGCGGCAAGTGGCAGCCAAGTTGAAGGCGTCTGAAAATGAGAGCTCTCCGTATATCCGGATTATGACTTCTATGGGGCACGGGATCTTCTCCTGACAAGGTGGGCATGTAGTGGCCTATGGAAAGTTTCCAAGGATATGGAATGGGTTTGATGAGAAGAAAGGATGAGCTGTCTCTGTCATTTATCTTCCAGGACCATGTGGTGTCATGTGATTGGGGAACGGATTCGCTCTGGAACATGCATCGTTTAGGCATCAGTGCTTCTAACCTCAGCAAGGAGTTTATCCATATTTCATTGTAGGCCTAACGTTGTCCTTGTGGTCTCCAAATCAAAACACATCCCAAAATCAAACTTGCCGTGAGGGCCTATATGGAACCTAAAGGGATCTGTAGAAGTATTAGGCGTAATGCTGTGGTACCTGTTATCACCTGTGGACTTGGAAAGGTTTTGAATGTCACTAGGCTGTCTCTTACCTGAGAGCGCTACACCATAACGATCTTTTGAAGGATTTTGGTCAATTCATTTCTTATTCCAAAACCTGATCGAACCCGCTATGTAGGATGCTATCGATGTAGATACATCACCATCGGGTGGGGAATCATCGCCTGGGATACTCCCCAATCACCTAACTCGCACAGAAAAAAACATGAAGTAGGTAATAGAACAATATGATGCAGCATAGAAGGCTCGTCACCACAGTTATACACCCAACTACTGTAAATATACAGCACTAGGCAAGGCAAAGCATAGTTATACAGAATGTAGAAAAAATCAACGAATGGGGCAGCTGCCTAGTCAACTGCCTACACAGCTTATCGATACGCAATTTTGGTAGCACTCAAGGGGAGCTCCCATATTAGTGTCGATCGATTGCACTACATTTGTTTTCTGAGTATCTATTCAGAGGTAGGGTGGAATTAATGCACAACTTGTAGTTACTCGCTTATCAGTCATCCCAAACGTTCCTTTCCTCTCTCTGTGTAAGTGATTTCACTCAAATAACACCAATGCCTTTACGTGCTAAGCGGCTCTCACAATTACATATGTTCATTTCCTCAACATATACAAGGAGAAAAGAACACTTTCTCAGAGCCTAATGGATACCCTAATAAAGCTATTGACATCCTATACTTAATAGATAACGTTGTCGACATGTATGAGCTTGTAAGTGAAGCATTCACTATGAATTGTCGGTATGTAACAGGAAACTGACAACATTCAAACTTTGGAATTGTGAACCGACTGACTGATAAGGTTTGTGTGGGTAGAACAATCTACTACAAGCGCGTGGGTGGCTTTTTCCAGACTCGCACGGGTCAGTGGTTCGACTGTGCCTTACCATAGCTGCAGTCCAATACATACTGAAACATGTGATTTTTGTTCAGCCCCAAGGCACCTTCATCAGATGTATAATAGAGTTACATATCTTTATAATATACTCATCGCAATTTTACAACACGGAGATGGTTCCGATGGTTCTTGTGGCCTGGTGGCTTCTCGTTTACCAACAAGCCTACCCATCTCTCCTAATTTCTATCACCAATCAGTACAATTGATCTTCATTGGCCTGAAATACCTCTCAGGTATATGTGATGATATTTTGCCAATCCCCTCTCTCGCTATAACACACAGAGTGTTCTAGTTGGTGTCTTCCAGGATACCTATTTGGAAGCTTTCCCTACCTTGCTTCACCCCTGCGCTAGCCCCAGGCAGCTACAATAAGAATGTCGCCCTAATCTACACATTGAAAATCACGATATAAACTCTCCATTACAGTAATCTTTCACATACGACCATAGGGTGTGGAAAACAGGGCTTCCCGTCCGCTCAGCCGTACTTAAGCCACACGCCGGGAGGTTAGTAGTTGGGTGGGTGACCACCAGCGAATCCCTTCTGTTGTATGTATTTTTTCTGACTTTTTCTTGCCTTTTTCGCGCCTCTTTGTAGCGCTTTTAGCGAGATATAACCATCATTGATGTTCTTTGTTTGAATGGGAGGATGTGGTTAAACGATCGCACGAATTAGTCCACACATCTCTCTGGTTCTATGCAAGCGCGGGTGACCCCATTGGCAGCTGAGAAGGATACCCGACTTCAATGATGGATCAAATACTTGACCCGACAAACGATATATTCCAAAAGTTTCAAATTAGTATACCGAGAATACAATCGTACAGGCCATACATAATGGTTCTATCTAGCTTGGATATTTCGGTCAAATCTCCGTCTCCCGCTTGTCTTCCCACTCATTCATCCTGATACACAACGACTTGAACATTCAGCCAGATTCCACCAGTACCACGTCGAGCGTTGATATAAAAATGAACCCCTGTATTGTGTTTACTTTTTAAACAGCTCTGCACTGAAGGGGTAAACCGCACTCTGCCGTTCCATCACAGTCTCTGTTCATGTCTCTGTTTCATGTAATGACTGTCTCGAAACGTCCTTTATAACCTATAATAGTTTCCTGCTCGGCTTCTAGAATTGTTCGATGGAGACAGGCTGAGCCATGAGGATACATTCCGCGTCCTATTTAGATAAAGGGGAAAGGGCATTGTGCATCTAACATTATTCGCGCAACGGTCAGCTGATAATTCGCTGCCTCTTCTCCCTGCGTGGTCTGACCACCAACCGAACTCTGGAGAATGAATAGATCATATACGAATCTTTGACCCTCTGCCTTGAGAAAATTGTAAGCCTCGAATTCCATGTCAATGAGCATAGGTGGGAAGGCGATATATGATGTACCTACCAATGACGGAAGTAGTAAGAAGCGATAGGAGTGTCATAAGACACTCCGTAAAAGATCACATTAGGATGCACAGGCCCCCGACACTCCCGATATCAGAATCGGGGAAGAGGGAGGAGGGAGAGGGCGGAGGAGCTCATGGCGGCGGCGAAGGACAGGTGAGGGCCCGAGATGGGCAGCTGAGGGGAGGCGATTGGAGGGGCGGGTCACAGCAAGCGCATCAACGAAGTTCAAATCCATTTCTCGATCTTGAACACGAAGGCAGGATGAGATGTTGGACTAAAAGTGGATCCTGTAATTTCTTGACATGATTGATGACTGGCTTAGGCACCCGAGAGCCCTTGCTTGTATCTAGGTGACTAGTATCGCATTTGTGTTGTGTTGGAGGTCCAGAGCGCGTTCTTGAAGGTGTTCAGATATTCTCGTGGAAGTGGCTAAACTGGGCCAGTCGGTAGTCGCCTTCGACGCCATTTCAAAAAATAGATTCCTGCGCAACTTGATGTCTTTATTCCTTTTTGACTACGGGGACGCTCACGCCATTTTGTAAAGTAGTGAATCTTCTATTTTCTCGGGGAAGGAGCAGGCTGGATACAGATTTCTCATAGAGGCAACAACAGCCGCGTCAAGAAAACCAACTGTATGGGGTGACGGTACAGAGGAGAGTTCCCAACCGGAATGCAATTTTGCCCAAGATCTGTTCGCTTTTGATCTATTCTCTTTTACCAGACCCTGAAAGAGAATATGATCGCGCGAATTAGGCGCTTGCCGTTCGAGCGCTTGAGGTATACCTGAAATATTTCAAAGGAACGGAACTATTGCGGAAAATTCTTTGTGCGACACCAGCCAGTTCCTTACCTGGATGCGCCAAAAGACCACGACAATCTTTGACACCAGCCATCATACTGATTATGGATATGTGTTAGCAGAACTTTCTGGGATTAACATAAGGCTGTTGCATACTTACCAGACATTATTATGTATCCCAGCTTTCTCGTGTCCTGCACAACACTTTAGTCACTTCCCAATGTAGCCTTCATCTTCCGACTCCATTCCTCCCGCTTTATCCGTAGGAGGATCAACGGAATGCCACTCAACAGACAGAAGACACAAGCGGCTGTGAAAGACCATCCCGTTCCAATGGCATCGAACAGCGGTTGAGCGATGACCGCACTAACACACGACAGGCTGTTTCGCAGCAGATTGTTCACCGCCACGCCAACGGTCGATTTCTTTGGGGTGAACTCGGTCAGCATGGTCATGGTTACGTTGGTAAGAATCATTCCACCGAAGCCATAGAAGAAATTTCCGATCAGCTATATGGTATCATTGTCAGTCAGAGTTATTCTTGGCACGAAATCTTGCCCAGGGTTTGATTCCGAACTCACCGGCACCAGCCAGAAGACTTGCTTCTCGGCCGTCCATCCCCACCATAAGAGCGCTCCGGGAAACAGAATGCCCGCCATCAAACAATTCTCCCCCAGCCTATCTACTGGATGAAAAATCAACTCTCCTGCCTCGTCATACCGCCCCTCCTTCCGGGCGGTGCGTGCCATAATTGCATCCTGCCAGCGGCCACCGATGATTGCCCCGAACAACAACCCCAAATACCCAGGGATGTAGGCCACCCCGACGATCACAGGGCTCCAGGAGTACGGGGCTACGGCAAAGGTATCCTCGATCGAGACGCAAATGAGGTAATAGGTAGCAAACACTATCGCTGTATAGTAGACCGTGATTAGGATAGGCGGGTACTGGAGGAGCTTGGCGGCCTCTATGGGCTTAAGGAGAAAGTGGATGGCCTTCTTAGCGGGGCTGCTAGCGTTAGCGCGGTGCTCGCGCTGATTTTCTGCAAGGTTTGTGGCTGTTTCTGGTAGACAGAAGACCATCACCATGAAAACCGCCCATCCATAAATGACCATGAACCACTGCGTGCTGCGCCAACCCCAACGCATCGTGAGCGTCCCGCCGATGATTGGGGCAAACATGGGGCCTAGCATGGGCCCGAGCATGAAGGCGCCCATGGCCTTTCCGCGCTCGTGCGGCTCAAACATGTCGGAGATAGTGCCTGCGCTGACGGATTGGAGGGACGCGCTTGAGGCACTGCCGAGAAGGCGCATAGCGATGAACATGCCAATATTGGGGCTGATGGCTGCTAGGATACAGAACAGACCGAGAAAGAAGAAAGACAGCAGATATACGAGACGGCGACCATAGAGTTCAGCAAAGTAAGACCACCAGAGGGGGGTGATGGCGACGGCAAGGGAACCGAAGGCGAAGGACAGGTTGACAACAGATTCGGTGGTATGAAGGTCGGCAGCGATTTCAAGCAAGCAGGCTGTTTAACAACCAACTTGTAAGTATGAAGACTATTTGAAGAGAGTAATAGAGAGAAGGTACATACGGAACAAGACACCGCTGCTCAACGGAACGACTAAACCACCGGCAGCAACGATGAAGGTCAAAAACCACTTTACTCCGGAGCTGTAGGACCGGGGATCCTGTACAGATGGGACCAAACACAACCATGGAAGAAACCCTATGCGCACCCTCCTGGTGGCATTAGGATCAATCTTTTCACGCTCAGCTCCGAGCTCTGTCTCGATGTTAGGTTGGGCAAGTGTGTCGGCAGAGTCCATCCGCTCGTGGTTCGTCTTGGTTTCCATGTTCATGGTTACTGGTACTTCAGGGATGGTGTTGGGCTCGTCAGGCATATTAAACAATGTTCTAAATTGCTTTATTCCGTGAGTTTGTATCGCTTGTATTCCAAGATAGACGAAGGGGACGCTTCCTTTTCTATGAATAATGAGACCGAGTCCTTCATACTCCTAGGATCCACCTCGGCCGAGATGTGGGGCCGCTGCACGCTGTCCTCGTACGAGATGTGGGTCCATGTCAACAGGAGTAGTAGGCCACTGGACATAACATCAATAAGTGCCTCGTACGAGGATATATCCACCATCTAAATGATTGGCAGTAAACAGGGACTATGGGGTGATAAGTCACAAGTTGCGAACACGATACGATCCGAACATTCATGCCGATTATTGAGGATGAGTCAAGCAATGCTTCATTGGAACATCTTCTGTTTATCCTACACAGTCACGTGCTGTGCTGTGCGGTGAGTCGAGAGAGCCCCTTTGACTTGATTCCATCGACTCGAGGTTGCCTCTTCGAGTCTTTTCGTGCCGACCTGAATGGCATCCTTAAGGTCATACTCTTGAATGAGGTAAGTCATAAGTAAGGTGGTATTGACGAGAGGGTCAAATGTAAACAAATAAAGGATAAGCTAGAAAAGTCATGATCATACAGTTAAGTAGCTTCTACCTGTCGTTGTTGATCACATCTTTGTATATACATAATAAGCTTAGAATAAACTGTCGAATAATCCCCTTCATTACACACAAGCCATTAGAGGCTTCCGCTCCATCATAGTGTTCTCGGTGTTAGCTGAATGTTCGCCAAGTACTTGGCGAAAAAACTTGATTCATCCGTTCTATACCGGTCGCCATCCTTGGCTTGACCCTCAAGGTCAATATCGTACTGGCTGAGCAATGCTGCCACAATGCTGCGCACCATCTTGCCGCCGAGATGAGCTCCCAGACACTTGCGCGAGCCATACCCGAAGGTCGACAGGTTATATTTCAGCTCGCGGGGGTGGAGGCCCTCGAAGCGCTCAGGGCGGTAATCTTTAGTATCCGGTCCCCAGTAAGGATTATTTATGTTGATAGAGTAGGCGTCAATGACGACGCTCGTCTATTTGCATGAGATTAGACTTTTGGTCATCAAAAGAGCCATTAGAATCAAAGGGCTAGAGGTGGCCTTACGTTGGCGGGAATGTGGTAGCCTCCTAAGATTTTGTCTTGACTGCAACGGCCTGCGAGGGAGAAAGCTATCGCTCTGTTAGTCTAAGTTTGCAAGGAGATCATATGGGGGTGGCGGAGCTAGAGAAAAGGCAAGACAACGTACCAGGGATTGGCTCCAGACGAATAGACTCTAGGAAGCACCAGTGCAAGAATGTATCCTGACGCTTAATATACTCGGTCAGATTATCCTGGTGCTCGTCGATCTCCATCTGGAGCTTCTTCTGGATGCGCTTGTTCTCCGCGATGTGCAGGACACAGCCCGTAATCACTGAAGTGGTGACGTCCAAGTTCGCGAAGATAGACTCGGTGAAGGTGTGGATGAGTTGGTCTTCCGTTATGTCGCCATTTTCGACATTCGTCCACAGACGGATGATGGGCAACTCGGTCTGGGAGCGCTTCTGATCCACGACCTCGCGGTTGAAGGTGCGCCATCGCTGGTCGAACTGACGGATCAAGACCCATGCTTTGATCGAGTAGAAGTACTTCAGCAGTCGGCTGCGAGTGAGTCCCTGCTCCAATACCCAGTTCGACAACACCAGGAAAGTCTGGTTGATCGCCCAGACTTCCTCCTTCTGGGCTTTGGTAAGTGGCCCAAAGAAGGTCTCCATCTGCGTGAAAAATGGGTACGACTGCACAGCGCGGTAGGCGTTCACTATGATATTCTCCTTACTGGGGGCGAGGGTCTGCGCAGGAACATGCTGTACGTGGTCCATGGCGCGCTGAAAAATGAACGGCGTGAGCTTAGCCGAACTCGAGAAGTTGACGTAGGGGTCCAGCAGCTTGCGCAAGACCTTCCAGTCGTGGCCGTTGATCAGTCCGACCGCGTCGCCCATTGCGTAGTTGAAGAGCGCGCCAGAGGGTGTGAAGGAGAATTTGCTGTGCTCGCCTTTCCCAGAGAACCAAGCCTCGACGTCTTTAGGGTCGGTGATGACACTGGATTGTAACATGGTGGGGTCAATCACTGCAACTCAATCTGGAGCATAAGATGTAATACAACACACATTTCAGGCCAAACGCCGTTCCAAATTCGGTAGATTGAACCGTATTCTGCACGCCATTTGGCGCTCATTTGTGAGGGTGCAATAATTTTTTCTTTGGCCTGGCCTTGCGGTAGGAGATATTCGGGACCGGGCATCTGCATTTTGTCGCCGTTCACGGGTCGAACGGCGGACATTCTAATGTAGATTGACTGCGACCAACGGTTAATGTCAGTCTGCAATCTAGTTCTTTCACAGGTAACACGCATCTCACATTGAGGTACCATGTCAAGATACGGTTGCCGAAGAAACATGCAATTGCCAGCAGTAAAGTACTCCCAATGAGAACCAATCGCGTTGGAGAGATTGCTAGTGGAATGTCGGCGAGGATAGCCATCTTCCAGTGAACGAAAAGACGATTATATTGAGCAGGAGTAAGAGTATTCGAACGGTTCGAGATGTTTTGGATGCGGAGGACAAAGGTTGCCGACATTCTTAAAATACAATTTCATCTGTACAATAGAGAGCAGTTCATCAGCTGTGAGATCGCGGTTCATGGCACAGCTGCCACATGGCTGCTTTGTGGGGGTGGTGGTTGCTGTCGTCGCCGAGCTTATTCTCCGAAAATAGTCAACTTTTTCTTTTTCCTCCCGAGGGGGGAGGTTGTCATTCATTGGTATGATACTGTTTAATGTAGTACTAATACACTGCTTTATTTATGTACGCTATGGACTGATGGCAATACAACAGTTACAGAATATGTAGTCCAGTACCGTAAACACATCATAAACAATACATTGGGGTAATCGGTATACGTAGGGAGGACCCCATCTATTTTTTTAATAATATACTTATTCACCCCTCCTACGATCCAAATCCCAGAAGGTAGATCAGGACCGCCCCAGTGACGTACCGGAGCTCAAAGTGAGCGAAACGAAGATAATTCCTAGGAATACAGCACCAATACAGCGCAATCGACACTGGCAACAGGTTATCTAATCTCTCTTTCACCGCGTAAACCCCGGAACCCCTATCCCATCCATCATGATAAAGTCCGAAAAATTAATTTCGTCAAGGTTGATCAGCCCCATGAGATCTCCTGTATTGAATTCCATACCCGCCGCTCCCATCGTGGGCGGACCATCAACATTCCCAGCCGATCTCATAGTTACGGACTGGTTGTCCGACGGACCACCGGGCCCAGCAGCACCATTCCCAGCGGCAATATGGCTAGCAGATAACCCAGGCCCAGAATTCAAAGCCAGATCCTGCTGGAACCGAATACGGTTCGCCAACCAAATAATTGCAGGCCAGGCGCCCGTAGTATGCTGACCGCGGAGCTCGTAAATGGCATTGGCCAGTTGAAGCCCACGCTGACGAAGGTCCGCCCATTCAGGCGCCTGGAATGCCGGACTGCAGAGCTCGGAGAGCACGTAGAGAATGAGGTAGAAGCCTGCGTGAGAGGTTATGTGCCACTGATATGGCTCGCAGGCCGGGCTCGAGGAGATGGCGCACCAAGTCTCTACGGCGGTCGCAGCGTCGACGAATATGCTGTCGAGAAAGATTTGGTCAGTAAATCTTGTTAGGATCATTCTCCCCTCCCCGTGCTCCTGGAGGAGACAGCTAAGCGTAAGTTTAGGGCTGTGGGAAAATGACGGGAGGCGAAGAAGGTGAGGCTCACTTTCGTCTCATAGCAGGACTGATAATCTTCTCGCGATCCTGTCGGGATATTTGCGTCCAGAACATGACCCAAAACTTAGTCTTGAGATGCTGACTGAGATCCAAGGCCATCGACTGCATCATCACCCTCTTATCACAGTAGCGAATAAGCTCGTCGAGGCCCCTTTCTAAATCACGTGCAAGCCCAGTGGCGGTCTGCAACAGTCCCTGTAGCTCCATCAAGGCCTGGGACTCATCAACAACCGAACTATCCAGCCCGTTACCCAAACGCTTGCGTGATGCATGCGTTATCTGGATGATGCGCCCGTAGTAACCGGCGGCTGTAATGCGCAGAAGGTAGATAGTCATATCGGTGAATTTAGGGGCATCAGAGAGCCCAGACAAGGGGGCCACGCCTTCGATCAAATCTACATCGTCCAGACTGACGGGTCGACGTGTATCAAAGTCCGATGCGTGGATCGATGGCGCGAATCCATGATCTTCTGCCGTCCTGAAATCCAGATGGCAGATCTGCGCCCACAGACGACGGCGCAGCTCCACCTGCACGACGTCGATCGTTCCAAGCGGTAGGGCTAAGGGATCCCTGTGGAGTCCTTGAAGCATTGCAATCCGAATGGCCAGGCCTGTCAATGGCCACACTTTCCCCATGTCGTCTTCTCTGTATTGCGCAGTCTATAGCCATGAATCATGGTTAAAAATTTGCCCTCAACATACTCGTTGGATCTCGTACTAGTAATATCACAAATGCCTGCAGAACCTCAAAGATCCTTGAAGTCATGAATTTCTGGCGCTTTAGAAGTAACTCTGTTCCCATCCGATATCGTTTGAGGAGAGTGGCTTTGTCCATGCCGAACATGGTGGCAACGTCTGTATCCTTTATACTATTGACAGCTGCATAGAAGATAGACATGACCAGTGGCTTGAACGCATCGATCTTTTTCAGAGTACTACTCGTACCGCCGTGGCTGCCACCCCCTTGTGTTGGTGTATAGTCTCGACTGTCGGGATATTGAGAACGAACAAAGGCGTCAAAGCGACGGGCCAAGCTCGGCCGGTGTATAATGCGAACTATCGGGTCAACATTTGCCAGGTACACATTCAGCAGCAGGTAACAATCTTCCCGGGTATCAGGCCAGAAGTTGTTGCCGGTGCTGCTGAATGATGCCCTTGCAGGCGAATCTGCATCCCAAATGACATCGTCAAGTGTTCCGTCGGGTGGAGAAGATTTTTGAGATTCTGTAAGAACTGATTGGATGTCTTGAAGCTAAAAAGAAGGCAAAGCGAATGGCAAGGCCGTGTTAGCATTTCTTGGGTTTTCCCTGTCCTGCTATTTGCGCGAATCGCATGTTGTGGAGCGCACCTCTGCTGCCATCCAAGCCCAGTGTTTGCCGGAAACAAAGTGGGGAACTCCATTATCAAGGATGAGGGCATCTTCCTCCGATCGCGGATTGTGGGGAGGGGCGGAAGTGTTGGCTGCTGGTGTCGGTTGTGTTGTCGCTGTAGGTGTGAATGAGTCCGGAGACGACGAGGAGGGACTGTGTGATGAGGATGCCTCATATGCCTTCGCTTGCGCCATAAAATTTGCCAGTCGCTGCAGACCAGGGTTGATTCTAGCCAGCGTTGACGAAGACAGCTTAGAGCCACTATTGTTGCTGGGTTTGGTTATGCGGTTCGACTCTAGGGGCGAAGCCGGTGACTGCGGCTTCGATACATACGAGCAGACATGACCGCCTCGCTCACACACTAAACATTGTGGTTGGCGACGGTCGCATTTGACTTTGCGATGACGGCAGGGTAAGCATGAGGTAATAGGGCGAGACAAACCACTCGGGGATGGGGATGGGATGGATTCGTTTGGAGATGAGTGCGTGTCTGAGGGGTGATGAAAAGAGGGAGTATCGCTGTTCATAGTGAAGGTCTTGGAATTGGTAGTTGGGGAGGGGTCCTTGTTTGACTTGAATGGTGTGTTGAGAGATGAGCAGTCAAAAGCCATAGCGCGCACTTGCTTATCTCCAAGCGATCCTAATGCTGTTTGATTCGAGCCGGCCGATCTCCCGATTTCCCTGACAGTTCTTTGCGGAAGATTAGCTCGGCTTATTTGAAACTCAATAATTAGCCATTCCAGGGGACGCTGAGGCAGCACATGGCCCCACTTCCACCTTAGATGTAATCCGGTTGACCTCGGTGATTTTGTTGGCATAGCGGGGAGGTAGGTGCAGGGATTCAAATCCTTAAAGCAGTGAGACTCAGCCTTCTACGCACAGCCGTTCGTGCGAGCTGCGACTGGCTAGATCATGCACTACAGTATATCACTAAGTTGCTCAGAGAGTTTGACCCCTGACAGATTCAACCATTGTGGTCTTATTATGGTCAGTGATAGGATTTGAACCGTAAGCCGGTTTGATAACCCAATCAATACCACTTTCTTTTTTTTCTTTTGATTTAGTCACGCATCCCTATCGCAGCCCAGGAATGACTCGGATCGCAAGAATTTATGTGATAATGGTTCGGGAAGATAGGTAGTAAGGAGTTTTCAGACTGTTATGCAATGGCTTAGAGGGCTGGATTCCTCCGCTGGTCAAAGAACCCCCACTCAGCTTTGGACCCATGAGCGTTCCCTACTAGCGCCTTTCATAGTAGCGTATTTGCGAGCCGCTTTTCCACAGCGGCGCCCCATTGGTTGGGACTCATTGATTCAAGGATTCGAATCCAACCACTTACCATTCTAGCTAATCACCGTGGTAAATTGAAGCATGCTAAACATTACTAGAAGTTGGAGATTATGTTAGGCATGTGGACGCGTCATTTCTTGCTCCACTGTAGGAGTGCTCCTAGGCGGCCGAACTTGGGTCATACGACGCTCGGATCACATAACCTGGGGCCAAAGCCTCATCTTCCTGTAAGCACTAAGCTAGCTTCCTCCAAACTATGAGGCCAATTGATTTCAAGACAAATAACACTTTTCGTACTCTCGTGCGAAGCGGTTCAGATGGCGTCCGAGATCAATACACCACGCTCGGCCGATGTTCATAGTAAGGTAGACACCTTTGCTGAGAGCAAAACGTTCAAGGGATCTAGGGAATAAATGTTGGGGTACTCTAGGGTTACAAAAACAGATCGGATATAACATTGGGTCTTCCACATTGTACGTAGAACAATATAATCACTGCACAAGGTCCAGGATATATCAGAAAAGAGAGGCATCCACATACTTCTATATTTATCTTCTGTTTGAGATTGTAGTTCTATTGATGATGACGTCTCCCCTTCATACCAGTCTTGATTCCCCACGTCCAAGAAATCGCTTGCGCAAGGCTTGTGACTTCTGTCACCAGTCAAAGGTGAGTTTACTGTGGATAGTGTATTGATATGGGCATCACTGACAGTATTACCTCTCTCTAGGTCAAATGTACTGGCGATAGTCCATGTGTGCGATGTATAGAGCTGGATATCCCCTGCCGATATGAATTTGTCATTCGAACGGCTAAGCCCAAAGGGTCCCGCAATCGGAAGGCCCTGGAGAAGGCAGAGAGATTGAGACAAGAAGCGACGATGAGCACCAAGCATCTTTGCTTTGCATCACAAGGCCAGAATTCAAGTAGCAGTGCCAGTTGCAACTCTAGCACGAGCCGTGCCACAGGCGACGGAGAAATGAATAGAAGGGAGATGAATCCTGGTGATGAGATACTGTTGCCATTAAATTGGTACAGCAATTGGATGACGCTCTCCGAAGGCTATGTGGCTCAACATCCGAGCGAAGCCTATCTGCAACACGAAGTAACGGGTCTGTGGAGACCAAACGAGGAAGAGGCTCTCCAACTCATTCCTTCCAACAGCGCAGCTCTCCCGTTCATCGCCGACTCTCTGTCACCGCTCTACACAAAAGTAACAGAACCTATATCCTCCGAGACACCCCCTCTCAACACATCGAACAGTGCTTCTCATTCATGCACGTGTGTAAGCTATCTCCTCGACAGCAAGTCTCGGCTTTGCAGCTTGACATTGGACCCTGTCGAGCGGGGTCGCTTTGATCTTGGGATGCAAGCCGTTAACAGGATCTGGGCCTCGATTCGGGCCATCATGCAATGCGAGAGCCACGAGCACCATCCCCAACTATTTTTCCTGATGTCCTGGTGCATCCGAATAGCATGTGGCTGGTTCCAGTCGCAAGCATTCCTAAAACACCAACACGAAGGTCCACTACTATGCTCACAGCCCGTACTTGATATGCGTTGCGGTGAGTATGAGATACCGTACCAGCAAGTCCACGTGATACATGGCCTTATGGTTCACATGGCGGTCCAAGAGGGGACCGATCTTCTGAGGGGACTGCGCCGCATACTGGAGAAGGAGGAAACACCTTTGTCCAACCTGCCAGTCAGTGTGATATCACTTAACCCGGTGGATGTCACATATATCCTAGCAGTACTGGCACAGTGTGAAGAAGAGATGCTCAGGATTCTGCATGTCGGAAGGCAGTTGCTGACCACTGATGTCGACGATTGATTCGCCAACGAGAAAACTGACTTCCTGTCTATAAGATACCTTGGAAGCCGTTTTGGCCATTTGTAAATAATGCGAAACCACTATGCCATGGATGAAGTTTGGATTTTTAGATCACTGATGTATATACCTGGATCAAACCACGTGCCCTGTTGCCCAATTCCACTGACATTGTACATAGTATACCGCTAACTTCACTGCATTTGTAAAGTTTCTACTAACGCAATTTCAGATATCTTTATCTATACCCTGCTCTACAGTCTAAATCTGTAAGCCGAGAGTGCGAAGCAACCCGCGGGGGCGCGTACATAGGTAAGACATATTTTAGAAAGGTTTTCTACGGATATAGAGAATGAAGACAGTTACATCATAATATATGGAAGGGTGATGGCCGATCACATCAGTTGGATGAGCTGATCAACATCATAATAACATTATATGTCAGTTCTTTCACTACAATATATATACATGTTGAAACAACTCTATACTATTTGCATATGCTGAAGTGTTTATATTGTAGCCTTTAAACCCGTCCAACGGGCAAATTGCTATTTGGCTTAGGGAACCGGAAGAAAGGAAGGGGGCGCGCGATAACACTGCCATGAATGGAGCGATCAATTATCAATCATCTATAGCCAGATAAGACAGCTAAGCACTAGAATGAAGACCAGAAAGAGGACCCAGCCCAGGTTGACGCCCAACGAAGCATCCTGGCTAAGTTTGTGCAAAAAGTTGGCGCTGGCCTGCCGGTTAGCAGGATCCCGTTCAGTACCGGCGAGGTCACGAATGGGCTCAAAACCGAAGCGAACTGTTGCTTTGCTGTCATGAAAATTCACACTGATCTCAAGGGGAGTGAAGTCGTCGGTCATGAATGAGTGCCAGTGGGGCTGACCGTTTGGCTTGGGACGGGGACCCAGCCCAGGGATTATATATCGATAGACGAAGATCAGGTGCTAGTATTGATGGGCCAGGTTGTAATTTGACTTGATCATGAGCTCCTGGATTGTGGGAGCCACCACATTCCACCAGAAGTGCTGATCTTCATTTGGGAATGGCAGAGCGCTCGTGAGAATCCGACATGGTGTGTTGTCATGTACAGCGTGAATTTACCGATTGATATAGTGGCCTTGGAATCAGGAGCTCTGATGCTTGTCGGAGTTAAAAGTGTGGACGTCTGGGAGGTAACGGACACCATTTCAATCGATTGATGATACGATGTCGTTATCGATGGGTAGATTCAAAGCTTGTGACTTGATTCTGATATGGTTTGTTTCCCTGCTGTACTTATGGATGCGCCTTTGCCCCATCTTGAATTTTTGCTCCAACACCGAGATCTTACTGCCATTCGGGCCCTAGTCTCGGAGGTGGTAAACGCTGTTGAGAATGCCGAAAATACACCCCGACTACCCGGCCACAGCTAAATTGTACCCGGGCTTGATGACAACAACCTGTGTCTCCAGACGAACCATACGGAGCTTGCCTAGCTTCTCCGAAGCTTGGCCACATAGCATCCTGGCCACATGGCACTGAGGTGCTCTGTGGGGCTGAGAGCCTGGGCTACACTCCCCGAGAAAAACCCGCCGTGATTTCGCGCCGATCCGATACGAATCTCAGAATAACTGCGCCTAAAATCTTATACTCACCCGTTTGTATTTGTCTCCGCGAAAGGCTCAGTCGTGTTGCTCATAAAGTACCCCCGGAGAACGTGTATGAGACTTTGAACTTCTAGTGCCCTAAATTGTCCGAGCACAATGTTGAACAAAGAGGAAATCGACCTTGTATCGCTCTTCAGAGGCTATGCTTCTCTACACCCAGAAACCATCGCTATTGAAGATTGTACGAATTTCCTCACAGACCCACCTAGAATGACATATGGAGAGTTGGACGAATGCTCGAGCATCTTTGCTCAAGAGTTGAAGCAGAATGGGGTTCGACCTGGACATGCCATTCCTTTATTGTCCCAACGCAGTCCTGAGGCAATTGTCGCCATTTTAGCCATCCTGAAATGTGAAGCCTGCTATGTACCTATGGACGCAGAATCCTGGGCACATGATCGAACCCAGTTGACACTACAACAAATACAACCACATATTATCATCTCGACAAATTCAGCGCAATCCAACTTTCAACTCACGCCCTGGAAGGTACTGGAAATGTCATCGTGGAAGGCAATGTTAGACTCCAGCTTCATAATTAAGCACCAGAGCAATATCTGGCAGGCTATTGCCCCACCAGTATTAAGTCTAGATCGGTTGGCGTACATAATTTTTTACCTCCGGCACAACAGGCATGCCGAAGGGGGTGATGGTGTCAATGCGATCGATCACGGCGTATTGCAGGGAATGTGATCCGAACCTTCCTTTCAATCTCAGTTTTAACACCAATTCCCGAGTCTTATGCGTGGTATCGATTGCGTTTGACGGTGAGTGATCCTTTCTATTGAACATGCATTGGGCCGACTTCCATACTGTATCATCCGGCTAGCATGCATTGGGAACATCTTCAGTACTATGACCAGCGGCGGCACATTGATTTTGGCCAATCCGGCAACCTTCGCAGCGTCTGCCAAACAATGCACCGTTCTTCCCCTCACACCTAGCATTTTATCCACTTTGGATCCAGAAGGGCTGGATAACATTAGAGCCATCTATCTGGGCGGCGAATCTCCTTCACCTTCGTTGATCCAAGCCTGGTCTCGACCATGGCGTCGCATATTCAACGTTACGGCCCTACTGAGGCCACTTGCGCTATTTTGCTGGGTGAGCTGTTCCCGGGAGGTCCAATTACCGTCGGCTGGCCAATTTGGTACAGTAAGATTATCCTGGTCAATCCCGACGGAGAGTGTACAGATGAGGAGGGCGAGATATATGTGGGAGGTGCAGGTCTTGCTCTCGGATATTATGGCAATGACGAAGCGACAAACAAAAGCTTCGTCATGCACAATGGAGAACGATATTACCGAACTGGAGATCTGGCACGTTTGACCTGCGATGGATACGTCTTTAGGGGACGGATGGACAGTATGGTCAAAAACTGTGGTTTTCTGATTAACCTGGAGGCCGAGGTAGAACCCGCAATTCTTAGCATCCCCTAAACTACTGGCGCAGTGGCAATGAAGATCGAGAACTCCCTGGTTGCCTTCATTACACCAAGGGTTGATATAAGCACTGTGAGACAGTACCTCAGCGCGAACCTTTCGACATTCCTCGTACCAGACACCATCTATGCGTTGGACGAATTTCCCCAAACTACCAACGGCAAGTGTGATCGCAAGTCCCTGCTGTCACTTCATCAAGCAGAGGCGAAGAAATTAATCTCCGAGACGACGATGTCATCTTCAAACGGTCATCTAACCCCCGTATCTTTACATGGTGACTCAGCAATCTCGGCGGTCCGGTTATTGTCACAAAAGATTAGCGCTGCCCAGGCTCGAACTACAACGCAGGTAAGTGACGTCATGCTAATAATCTGCAGGCCCGTGATATTCGAACACAATGTAAAGTGGCAAACAGGCACGTCGGCGGGATCACCCGGAAAACGCTGGAGAGTTCTTGTAACCAACGAAAATCGTAGGTAAGCCGTAGCCATTTCGGTCCTTTCTATAAAGAGACCAGAATATGAGATATAGGGGTATCTAGGATAGGCTTATAACAAAGTAGTCTTGCCACATCTTCATGTAGGTTGCTTTCATTATTCTGCATTTGCCTTGACCACCTCTTCAGAGACCAATACCTATTCTGATCATATTTGTGTCACTGATGGCTATCCGCTCTCTACCGCGCGGTTGTTCAACCGGTGGTCAAAAGGATTCGGACATTGACGTATCTTTATCCGATTAGCTAGCTAGCGACCTCTACCTCAAACTGCGAGCGTGGAGCATGAATTCGAATTTCGATGTCAGTTGCCTTCGCTTTGATTGCAATAACAGTCTCATGTGGTGTCAAGCCGACCAAGCGACCAACGTCACGATGTTTGACTGAGGAGCTGAGATCGTCGATACGATAAAGAGCGACAATCTGGCCTTCTCGAAGCCTTGTGGGATCATCCATTACAGTCCCTGCCATCTCAGCGAATTCAGATTCCAGTATCAACTTTGTCGCTTCAGGTCCTGTTAGTTGGGTTATTGCTGCTCCTTGCTTTTGCGATGCCGCGATCGCATGTCTGTATCTGTCAAGCCATCTCCAAGTAAATGGGTAGGCACTAGCGGAAATCAATTCATTTATCTGAACTCCCGGCATATTGAATATCCAATCAAACAAGAATGCAGCTAGCAAATGATCAGTGAACATGATCTTGTGAAAGTTATTTGTGTTGGGACTTCTATCTTACCGTGAATATCGATCAATCCGGGCTTCTTACTATCAAGCAACCACTGCCTTCCATCTCCGAGAAGATTTTCAAGAATAGCAAAATGCCCCCTTATCTCCACTAAAGATTTAGACAGGCCTTTCTCTAAAGCGTCTGGGCTAAAGTCCATGCCCCATAGCTCTTTTCTATCGGCGAGGAACTTTGAGTCTGTCAAGAAAGGCAAGCTTTTCGGTAGTATATACATAACCGAGTTCAGAAGGGATCCTTCTGCCCACTTTTCCATGAGCTTTTCGAGTGTCATCGCCGATGGTTCCTTCGCGCCTAGTGGTTGGTGCGGGTACAATGCCTCCAATTTCTCAAAGATAAGTGACGAGTCATAGTAGATGTCCTTGCCGATTGCTATGAACGGAATGCGGCGATATTGAATACCAAGGAGTTGGAGGTCTGGCCGAGGCCAAGTCATGGGTTGGCAACATTCTGAATACTCAATCCCGCGAAGGCTAAGGTAACTAATCACCTTAGCTCCCCATGGAGAGCCAGGATAAGAGAACAGCACGATTCTGGGCATTTTGTTGCTTGTGTTATTAGAAAACCTACCCGTTGCTCAACGAGCTTAAATAGCGTGGTCTGATAATACGGTCACATAAGCAGTCCATTTTCTCTCATAGTTCGGAAGCTCTTCTCCGGTAAGTTTTACTGTATCAAATACCGGATGACGGAAGAGTACAGCTTCAAGGCCTGGACACAGTTTGGATTCACTAATAAGTGGGGGCCTGTTGGAGTACACCTTTGTACCAAAAATTGGATCTTCCACATCTTTTTCGGTTAACCAATAATATCAGCAGCCGAGAAAACCACATAACCAAGCTAGCGGGAATTCTGCCAACATCCAGAAATCTTACTTATTCCGATCCTAGGGTGTGACAATGCAATAAAGGTTTGGGTATAGGTAACTATACTGGCTTAGGAAGGCATCTTTTATATGGCATTACAGAATGGGCCGCCAGACGGGTCGCAGCTCATCATGGTCTGAAAAAAGGTGAGCGTGGTCTAATATTCTGCCAGTCATCTCACTGCTTTCTTCAGACATGCTGAGCTGTTCTTAGCAAAAGCTTATCATGGTCAAGAATCTTAGTTTTAAACCATGATGAGCCTATCAGAATTTTTAAGATATTTAAGGATTTTAGGGTATTTAGGGTATTTATTAATATACTTTATTAGAGAATCTTTTTTTTTTAATATTCTTAAGCTTAGTTTTAATATGTGCATCATTTTAGTATACTGAAAATATATGTCTTTTATGAAAATCAAAGTTCTCATCATGGTTAAGATAGAAAAGGATTATTCCATATTTAGTATTAGACCACGCGGAGTTTATTTCAGACCACGCCGAGCTGTAAGCCCGGCTGCCGGATCATGTAGCCACGCGACCGTGAGTTACGTAACGTTAACTAGGTTAACCTGGATAACTAATATCTCACTAGACCTTTTTCAGCATGAAAGAACGGCTTAACGCTTGAGTCAAGTTCTTTCAAGCTCACAATTTCAAGCTGTTTGTAGGGAAGCGGCAGGTGAGTGTATAACTCATTAAAGGATTGACAAAACTAATAGGGTCAACTTGTTAAAGAAGAAAAAGAAAGAATAAAGATAACAATCGCGTGAGGATCTGCTATGATAGCCCGGCAACCAGTTACCTCGCCCGGAAGCCCCGGCCAAATATTACTGCAAAGTATCTTGAGAAACACCTCTGTAATCATTCAGGATAACAAGATACTTCCCCACTTCACCGATTTTCACTTATACGACCGGAGTACGAACAAGAGTATTTTATTCGAGAAGCATTACAATAGCAATAACAAGTGGTCTGTGACAATATCTTTAAAGGTCGATAACAATGCTTTCGTTCCTGGATTTTGTCTTTGCTAATGTAAGCAACCAGAGCCATCTCAGGAACCTATTGACCTACACACCAATTTCTTTCAAACATACATTGTGACTATATGTGTATGGATGCTCAAGTTCCCTTTATAAATTTAGCTATCGTACTGAAATCCAATTTTATACTACCAGATACGTCACAGTACACTGCTTAGTAATTTTACAAACCGGCTTAGTCCGGATAGATAGGACCACAGCCAGACACCCGCTATGGTTCTATGTACGAGCATGAATGCATAACAACGTTTAGATAGTCAAATTGTGAACATTTTAAGGTTATAAAACCTACTAGACAAGCAACAGAACCTTGGGAGAATTATCTTCAGTCTCTCATGTCACAACCAGATACTAAAGACTAAAACCGCCCTATAATATCAACTCCCACCAATATGTCCGCCCAGAGGGACCAGGAAATTCTCATTACCGGAGCTTCTGGTTTCGTCGCGACGCATGTTATCAAATCTTTTCTTGAGCATGGCTATCGAGTCCGTGGCACAGTCCGATCTGAGCAGTCAGCTGCCAATGTGCGCGGCATCTTTTCTCAATATTCTGATCGGTTGTCCTTCGCTATTGTTAAGGATATAGCGCAGCCTGGAGCTTTTGAAGAGGCAGTAAAGGAAGTAGACGGGGTAGGTTATATTCTCATCTCCGTAAGAATATCGAACTGATAGATCCTTGGTAGATCATTCATACCGCCTCTCCTGTTAAGTCTGTGGTTGAGGACCAGGAAAAGGACCTTCTCCAGCCTGCAATTCGTGGGACCCTTGAAATTCTTCAAGCTGCGCAGGCGCATTCACGCATCACTCGAGTAGTGATTACTTCGTCCTTTGCCGCTATGGCCAACCTGTATAAAGGACTATGGCCTGAGCACACATACACCGAGGCCGATTGGAATCCCGAAACGTACGAAAACGCTAGGACAGCCGATGGTGTGAGCGCATATTGCGCTTCTAAAGCGTTCGCTGAGAAGGCTGCCTGGGATTTCATGGAAAAAGAGAAGCCCCATTTCAGCTTAGCAACTATTTGCCCGCCTATGATTTACGGCCCAGTCGAGCAGTGCGTTCAAGATATGAGCAAGTTGAACACCAGCGCTGCTGATATCTACCGGCTGATGAATGGTAGTATAACTGAAGTGCCAGTAATGGGGTTTCCTGCTTGGGCCGATGTCCGTGATGTCGCCGATGCTCACCTTCGAGCATTTCAGATCAATGAAGCTATGAATGAACGGTTCTTCATTACTTCAGGTAACTACAACTACCAGGAAGTGTGCGAAATCTTGCGCGCAAGCTTTCCTCAGATTAAGGATAAAGTTCCACATAGTCAGATCGGACAAACCCAACCAGCCGTTTACAAAGTTTCTAATCAGAAGGCTCAATCAGTGCTTGGGATGCAATTCCGGTCATTGGAGAGCAGTATTAAGGATACTGCCGAAAGCTTACTTACACTGAAAAAGAAGCTGGAGAATTGAGAATCTTATACGGTAGTGAAGGGACAACAGAAAGGAGTCCAAAGGTGGACGGGTCAGTTTTGGACCTGACCCGACCCGTCTACTTACAAGTTATAGTACGATACTTATTTGTGCTCGAAATAATCGTTGATTGGAAATCTGATCGCAGTTTCATCTGCTCGAACTTGCTGGCTGGCCAAGAATATTTCCTAGCAACCTTCTCGGATTCGTGCTTTAGAGACTTCTCCCAGTAGGCGCTGGGAGCGAAGACCGGATTCTGTTCAGTATCGTTCACCTCCACTCGCTTGTTCATGGCTATCTTTCATTCTTTTAAGTAATGAATACAAATAGATGGCTGTTTATTGTACGCTTTGTTAGTCTCACATACGCCACGCCGCTTGCGGCTGTGTTACGGGGTAGCGATTGAAGCACACCTTAGTACGATTCACTCTTTTCGTAGCATGTTGCCGCTCAGTTATACTCCCGGGTCGTTTTTGGCAGGAACATGCTGCGCGGTGTTATGATTCAATTAATATAATAACTGAAGAGCTACCACTAAGAACTAGATATAATTTTATAAATAGAAAATAAGATTAAATAGAGAACTGGCACTCTTGAATATAGAATAATTTATTACTATCTTAAATAAGAAGATAAAAATATTTTCTTTACATTTAATTATTTTTAGTATTTTATATTCTACGATCTTACTTATATAGAGATGTATTACTTTATCTAGACTTACTGCAGCTGGATCCATCATGCTGCCTTTCAAAAAGAAGATATAATATAACAGTTAGCTGGAATACCTGCTGAGCTTATAGTTGTAATCAGAAGTATAATCCCAAAGAGTTCTCCAGTGGGCACTTCAAGAGTCTATGAGCTGCTTTCCGGATCTCTGTGCCGTATCCACCGATTCAAGGTCCTTGTCCTACCGAGAACTGAGCTGTTTCTTGGGTGTCGTGTCTTCGCAGATCAATGAACTTACCCAGCGGGGAGACGTTATTTGCGTCATCAGTGACGGTACCATCGAATGGCTCGTGGCAATACTGGCGGTTATCCAATCCGGCTGCACATACTGTCCAGTTGACGTGAAGCTTCCTCGGGCGCGGCAGCATTGCATGATCGAATCTGCCTCCGCCAAGGTGGTTCTGTTCCCACGAGCCAACATGCGGACAGGATATGGCTTCCTTGGGGATGTCAAGGCGTTGGATGTGAGTAGTTTACTCACCAACACGGCCGTACAGCGGAACCGATATTACCGTAAAGTCCAGGATAACGACATCGCGGCGATCGTCTTCACTTCAGGAAAGCAAGGGCGTCCCCAAAGCGGTGCAGCTGGCCCACAAGGGCATCATGTCCCTGCTCTCCTGTCCGGAGGGCCGGCTGTACTCTAAGCCTGGGTGGCGCATCGCGCAGACACTGTCGCTAGGGTTCGACTGTTGCGTGCTGGAAGTCCTCTCTGCCACCTGCTTTGGCGGAACACTGGTCTTAAAGGATGTCAATGACCCACTCGCTCATCTGAATAAGGTCGATGCGATGGTTTCAACACCTTCTCTTCTGGCGACGCTAGATCCTGAAGATTATAGAAACTTGCAGGTAGTTTATCTGCTGGGAGAGGCACTCCACCAAAACCTGCTCGATAAATGGCGTCCGGGTAGAGTGGTCCACAACTGCTATGGCCCGGCTGAATGTACTTTATTCGCCACTTTCAAGTGCTTCGACGATGCAGCGCACGAGCAAGTAAGCATTGGCAGGCCTACGCCCCGGACCCGCATCTACATGCTTGACAAGAAGCAACGGCCTGTGCCAGTCGGAGTCAAAGGTGAGATCTACATCTCCGGAATTCAAGTTACTCCTGGATATCGCAACAATGCTGTTCAAACTGCATCCGCGTTCTTACCTGATCTCCATGTTGGTGGATCTCAGAAGATGTTTAGGACTGGCGACATGGGCCATCTGATGCGTGATGGAAATATTGAGTACATTGGAAGAGAAGACGACCTGTTCAAAATCCGGGGATTTCGGGTTGACCTGGGAGATATCGAAGCCTCAATTCTGGCCCTCGCTCCCGATTTGGACAACATTGCGGTCGTCGTGGCCGCTTCGGCCGATAATCTCATCAAAACTGCCATGCTAGATCAGGCTTTCAGGGAATTTGTTCAGGAGCGTGAAGTCTTCCTCTCGCGCTACAAGCAAGTCAAGTCCAGGGCAAATTTTTTAGAAACCTCATCTACACACCGTCTCCCCTCCTCCACTTTGCCAAACACTGAGCTGTCTATTGACGAGTTTCTGCATGCTGCCCGAAACTATCGGTCTGATCTGGCCAATGAACAGCCCGTTCAAGCCCTTCTGTATCAACATTCCCTAACAGAATCCACTCTCGTGATCCTGATGTCCCACCTAGTCGGCGACGCCATCACGATGAACGTGTTCCTCAATAGTCTCGCCGTCCGCTTCCAAGCCTTGTCAAGACGAGTCCACACCGACCCAGGCTGCCTTTCCGCTGGCCGACAGACACACACCTACATAGACTGGACCGTATGGTCTGCCACCCAGGAATACCTCTCAGCTGAGGTCTTATCTTTCTGGAAGACCTACCTCGACCATCCGCCTCTCCAAACCGGCTTGAACTAGTCCCATCGACCAAGATCCTACACCGGCGGGACCAAGTCTTGGACCCTTCCGTCCTCCCTCTCCAACTCCCTCCAACACCTCTGCGCCGATATATCGTTGAGCCCGCATCAACTCATGCTCGCCGCTGTTACGCTTGCCACGCAAGCCCTCCGACCCAGTCAGGACATCGTTATGATGGCCCCGTACTCCCTCCGCACTGAGCCTCTCACCGAGGAGCTCGCCGGCTGTCTGCTGGACCGCGTGCCCATTCGCGTGAAATGGGACCGACAACAATCGTTACTCGAGCTTCTGCGAGCGGTCCAACAGTCCTCGCAGACGGCGATCGCACACGCCGTTCCCTACGCGTCGCTGTGCAAGGCCCTGCAACTTCCCCCGTCCCTCACAAATTCCCTGGCAGAGATCATGGTCACCTTTCACCCTGCCAGCAGCGACGAGACCCGACGCTCCTTTGGCCAGCCATTCAACCTTCGTCCGTCCGGCGCAAAATTTCCCGTCCTGTTCGAATTTTTCCAACAGTCCCCGGATGAAACAATCACCGTCTTTTTCGAGCACGACGACGCGCTACTCAGTGGCGATGACAGTGAGGCCCTGATGTCCGCATTCCAGCTGGTCTTGCAGCTCATCGCCCAACACCAAACGGTCCACGAAATTGTGGATTCGGTGTGCCGTGAGGCGCGTATACTTACCAAACACCTCAATGGGCCTGTGGAAAGTCATTTTTAGAGCCCTGTAATAATGAGTCTGATATGGAAACTATACGGGAGGCGTTCGCGACATGCCTGGGTGTGACGGTGGGAGATGTGAGCTCGGATGTTTCGCTTTTTGATGACCTGGGTGGACCTTCGTCTGATGCGGTCCGACTTGTGTGGTTATTGAAGGAGAAAGGCGTCTTTGGGGTGGATTTGCGGAAGGTGTTGTTGGCGAGGACGCCCGCAGCGCTTGCGAGGCTAGCCAAGTTTAATGAATAGGTCGTGGTGTACCAATGGATATCTTCTCGGCAGCCCCAGCCCCTTGCCATTCTGCGTGGCATAGATGCCAAACTGACTCGGACTATGATTCTATTCCACTAGCGATTGGAATTATCAGTAGAAATATAGGACTCTTAGTCATGCATGCTTCCAAACAACAGTCACTGGACTTCTGGACCCCTGTCTCTAGAACATAGTTTGGCATATTGCGAAAGCTATAAGGAACGAATAGTCCCACAGGTAGTATGATACATAGCCTAAGTGATAAGCATACAGTCTCCAAACATATCGAACTCATAATTGCCCTTCTCCTGAATCTCTTTATAGCTCCTCATAACAAACTCCGTTCCTGCGAACGCAGCCGTAAGTACAATATGACTAGACCGCGGGAGATGCAAATTGGTAAGCAGCACATCAACAGCATTGAACTCGAATCCCGGATAGATATAGAGATCCGTCCATCCATGCTGGGGCTTGATGGCACCCTGGCGGCCGGTCTCACGGGTAATGGTCTCCAGCGTACGCATAACGGTCGTGCCAACAGCAATAACGCGACGGCCTTCACCCCTTGCTCGATTCAGCTGTGCCGAGGTCCTGTCACTGACCTCATAATACTCCGATCGCACCTTGTGCTTCTCAATCTCCTCGACACTAATATGACGAACAGAGAGGATCTCAGTCGCCCCCACATGCAAAGTGATATAGGCGATTTCCACACCCTTGGCGGAGATCTCAGCGAGGAGCTCATGAGAGAAGTGCACTCCGGCGGAGGGTATCTCCAAAGAGCCGGGCTTCTTAGCGTACACAGAGCGGTAAGCATCGGGCTTTTCCTTCCAGTATGTGGGGTTCAAATGGATATTCTCGTCGAGCCGTGCTCCGTATTGGTCGAGAGTTGGGAGGAGGAGGTCAGCGGGACTGAACTGGACCTTCCACAGCTTATCGGGCTGCTGGTCAAGGAGAGTGCATTTGAGCTTCTCTTCGTCCAGGGAGGTGAGGGTTTGCCCTCGTTTGAAGGTGACCTCGGGCTTTTTAAGCTCGACGATGGTGGTGCCGTCTGGCTCGTGGCCGTAGACGGTTAGTTGGAGGGTTTCGTTGTTGCCGTACTCGAACCACAGGGTGTTTGACAGCATGTAGCTGTCGTTTAGCACGAGAAGGTCTCCGGGGCGGAAGTAGTCTCCAATGCTGGAGAATATAGCATGATCGATCTTGGAGCTTTCACGATCCAAGACAATCATCCTTCCGCTATCGCGGGTTTTACCTCGGAGCTCGACGGGGTCATGGGGCATGATCTTGTAGTCAAGGTCGAATTCAAATTCGGTAGTCTTCATAGTGAGTAGAAAAATAATATAGATATATCTGAAGCAATCCCGAAAAATGTGGTTCGAATATCTGATGACCTGAAGAAGTAGCAGCACGGCTAGGAAGACGTTTAGATCCTTTTATCTTCCAATCAAGTCCCATCGTAAATGTGTAGAGCAGCTATGTGTGCGACATTACTCGCACATCGAAGCTTGAGGTCATGTAACTGTGAATTCCTCGTAAGAGATGGATAGATAATGCCTCGCTATGCAACATTACTCATACATGTCACAGTGGAACACGTGCACAAGATGATTGTATGTGGCCCTTAGTCTCCTTTTGCGTCCAATAGTGCTAAAGAGAGCTAGCGATGCAACATCGCCAATGAAGCTGTAGCCACATTGGCCACTTTTGTCAGCATCAGAGATTCATCGCAGAACAACAGTGTGAGGAGTTCTGAGCCAAATCCATCAGTTATTGCCCCATGCATCAGGATCCCCAGAGCGATAAATGCTTAGTATAACTCTGCCATGTAAGTGGAGCATGGGATTGGTCTGAGTGAAACCGCCGTAGTATCTTCCTTGATAATACTCATCCACGGGCGGCACACTGTAGTCCGAAACCAGACACGTCGTGGGTGATGATGGAATTGCACCAGAACTACATTTGGAGAGAATGAGTTTTCTGATGCCGGTTGACTATACCCTAGACAATCACTCCCCAAATCATTCGTGCTGCCTGCAATGCGTCCTGGGGTAAGCAATTGTAGCTCGAGTTGAAGGATTTGTTTGAACTATGTCAACATGTCATACCCCGTATACATAATATCCGTGGTTGAAAACGGGAACTAACCACGTGCGGGTATCATGTATGTCGCACTGGCGAATAATAAATGTCCGCGGAGAATTTCCAGAATGCGAACCATGAATCATCTCGGCAATGTCACTGGAATCTTAGACACCCCTCCTTGATCCCCACAGCTAGTCTCTTCAATTGGTGCCTCTGGTGGCTCAATCATCCTAAGGTGGGGGAATCCGGAATAGTATTCTAAAGTTGAATTTGACTGTACCGGGCTAGAATACTGTTCTGTAATTTCTATGGGCAGCCATGGCCGTGACAAGCACAGTGATGAGGCGCACATCCCGGTATGCTACTGTAACATCCATAGATGAGAGCTGAACATTGACATAACAGAGGCGATGCCAATCCACATACAACATGTTACATGTCCATCTCAGACATCGGGTTACTTTCGTCTCACGCAGGGTTTCATTATAGCTATAGAAAGCATCAGGATCAGAGAAAAATTCAAGCGATGCACGGAAAAGGTACTCACTCATAGTTTTCGGGATCACACAACAGCTGCAAATCCACGGAGAATCATTTTTTCTCAATTTCACTAGTAATGAATGGTTAAAGAGGATCTACGTTAAATCTTCATATCATGTTTTCAGTCAAAACAGCTAAAAGCAATCCATTGATACTTCCTCTTGGTCCTCTCAACGACCGAACCACCACAGGCAAGTACAACATCGATCTCAATGACGATGAAAAACCTTTGGCCACCGAGCAGCATGGTTCAAAGGACTCTCAACTTTTCAATGACCGCCAACATGCCAATTCCAGCCCTGCGTTGATCTTGGAACGTCCTATTGATCAGCCCCGGCCACTGAAACTCATCTACATCGGTGCAGGCATTTCAGGAATTGTCGCTGCCATTCAGTTTCTGAAGACTGTGCCGCACTTGGAATTGACTATTTATGAGAAGAATCCCGAACTAGGAGGAACATGGTTCGAAAACTGATATCCAGGCTGCGCGTGTGGTGAGCCTTGCAGGACCAAATCTCATGACATATTAACCGTTACTGACTGATTGTGCAAGTAGATGTGCCATCTCATACTTATCAGCTAACCTTTGAGTCATGGACTGAATGGGGTCACTTCTTCTCTGGATCAGATGAGATTCTCGAATACTGGAAACGTGTGGCCAAGAAATATAATGTTCGGAAACATATCCATTTCAATCGGCGATGCATCGAAGCACAATGGAACGATACCACCAACTTGTGGACTGTTCAGATCCAAGACGTGCTTACTGGATATACTTTCAAAGACTCGGCCGACGTGCTGATGACTGGAACGGGCCTGCTTAACGAGTGGAAGTGGCCTTCAATACCTGGTCTACAATCCTATAAGGGACAGCTGCTTCACAGCGCTAGCTGGGACGAAAGCTTCAAGCCTGAGGTGAGTTACGCTTCGTTAATAAACCCAGCACAATGGGTCTGATTGATCCTCAGGGAAAAACCGTAGCCGTAATCGGCTCCGGAAGCACCGCAGTCCAGATCGTCCCCGCAATCATCGACAAAGTCAAGTCTATGGACCACTACGTTCGTGGAGGGACATGGATATCCAACCAACACGGTAGCCCTCACCTTGCAGCAAGAACGAATAATCAGGCTATGAATTTTCGCTACACGGAAAAAGAGAAGAAGAAATGGCGGGATGACCCATCATCGTACCTCAAGTATCGCAAGGAACTAGAGCTAGAGATCCAGAGTCAATTCGCCATTTCCCAACGGGATAGCGATATCCAGAAGGCTGCGGCAGCACAGCTACGAGCTGGCATGCGGGAGAGACTAAAAGCAAAGCCCGAGCTACTGGATCTCCTGCTGCCTGACTTCCCTCCGCTTTGTAACCGATTGACTCCTGCTCCTGGATATCTGGAGGCGTTAATATCGCCGAAAGTCAATGTTATCGGCACACCAATTGCTCGTATAGATGAATCTGGTATCGTCACCGCAGATGGAAAACATCGCCCCGTGGATGCAATCATCTGCGCAACCGGCTTTGAAAAGAACCTAGGAGCCAATTTCCCAATTATAGGTCGTGATGGTAGCAGCCTTCGTGACAAGTATGCCAATCGCCCAGAGACATACTTAGGCCTTTGCACCGACGGGTTCCCAAATTTCTTCCAGTCCCTGGGACCCAACTCCTTTCAAGGGGCAGGAAACCTCCTCATCATGATAGAGCAGACACACGCATACGTCGCGCAGATATTATCGCGAATGGCCTATGGTAATGTCGGGATTGTAGAACCAAAGCGGAAACAGGTCCTAAATTTCACCAACTACGCGGAGAGGTATTTCGAGCGAACGGTCTACAGCTCCGAATGCAACAGTTGGTACAAGTCACCTCCAGCCAGTGCAACGACTCTGCAGCAGGGTAAGAGGGGTCATGTTACTGCTCTTTGGCCCGGAAGTAGCCTCCATGCTATTAAAGCACTTGAACATGTGAGGTGGGAAGATTTTGAGACTACAGCATATGACGGTAATGAGTTTGGGTGGTTCGGAAATGGTTGGGCTGAGGTGGAGAATTCTTCGGAAAGAGGAAATCCGGATGCAATGGCCTGGTATATAAACCGGACGTCGTTTCTTGATGGTAGTAATTAGTTGTTTGTTAGAAATGATCCAATAGTTGGTGTTCTATCTCCACCTCTTCAATGAATTCAGGATCTATGATGCAAGCCAATCTTCAGCTATCAGTTTTCTCTTCCCAGAGAATGCCTCTAAGTGTCCTCCCAAGACTTCATCACAAAGACCCAATTACACCCAATGGCTAACCCTATAGAACATGAAAACCATGTGTCGCATCCGCATATAGCATTTTAAGATGATGCATACATGAGGTTCGAATAATCATAAACTCCGTCTTCAAGCTCAGTTGTTGGTGCATAAAAGAGCGAATCCTAAATTAGGCAGGATTCGCAGTCTCTTTAGCGTATCGTTTAGTGCCAATAGCAATGGCCAGTCTTCGCCTTCTGTGGCTATGCACGGATGCCTAAGGACCACAACATCATCGCGAAATCAGCCTCGCGAAAATAAAATGGGCACCTTCAGCTCAGCAAAAGGTGGAACCCTTCATTTCCTTTTCAGGTTATTACCAAGATGCCCAAACATCTAGAGAACTTTCCTTTACATCCAGAACGAAACGAAATCCGACTCCTCACTATCTTACCCAGCACAAAGGCTGAATCCATAACCAGGTGCTCTCTCAAGTCTGTATCACTGGACAATAGCCCTGAGTTTGAGGCTATTTCGTATGTCTGGGGAGATGCCTCGAAGAAGACGGATATAATCATCAATGATACCCTCTTTTACGTGACACGGAGTGTGGATAAAACGCTCCGTCTTCTTCGCCGTAAGTATCGGCGACGAGTGGTATGGATCGACTTTGTCTGCATCAATCAGCATGATGTCCCTGAAAAGAACACACAAGTCCCATTACTTGGGCGTGTTTATGAGAGCGCGTCTGCGGTTATTGCTATGATGGTGAATAGTAACATGGATCTACGTGCTGCGATTTCTTGGACAAAGGCATGCGTGCCGGGCCGGATCACTCAAAAAACTGGTACATGGCGTGTCCTGGACAAAGTGAGCAGATACCACGACAGATATCGAGACCTAAGGGCGATGCGGCTGCTCAACGCGTACGAACAATTCCGACTCGTCAAGGATGACCCTAACTAGACACGCATGTGGACATATCAGGAATACCAGCTGGCCAATTGCTATCCAATTCGCATGAGTGGAACACTCACATTCAATGCTTACTTAATGCTCTCATTCGCCCGTGAGAGTCTAGTGAAGGCATATTGGAACGATCAAGAAATTCAGGAAGCATTTAGACGAAGGTATGGTGAGGCAGAATTCAGAAAGCTTTGGCTTCTTCATGGGCCAACCGAGCGATCCAAAGACGAGAGTGCCCTATATCACTTTCACAAGACATGGCATCGACAGTGCAAGGATCCTCGAGATAAAGTGTACGCACTTTACAGTCTGCTCCCTTCTCTACAAACCAAATACCCGCCGGACTACAATAAACCAGTTGAGCAGGTCATGCACGAAACAACAGCATATATCGTGACGAAATGCCCCCGAGCTCTGAGCTCCTTCAGACTCTGGCAAGGGAATCATTCACCTGGTTTCTCATCTTCTTATCCGTCCTGGATTCTCGACTTCGGTTGTGCCGCTGAACCTCTGGATGCCTTCCTCGGTGAATATGGCTGGTACTCAGACGCCAGGGTTCCATTGCCTACGACCACAGACGACCTGTCCACTATGACAATTTGTGCTCGTCGCATCGGCTCCTGCTTCCCGGTTGTACAACTGGCCTCTACAATGCCAGATATCATCGATCAATTTGTTAGCATCACAGATGTACGCTATGATACCTGGGGGGGCTTGGAATCCAGGCGTCTAAGTCTCGTGCATGCGTGCCTGGCTTATACTCATCTTCACACCAAATTTACACATAATCTAAGCGCCAAAACAACAGGGACATTCCATCTTCTCCATGAGATTGACATACATCGCGCAAGCAACCCGTGGTGGCAGGAGCTCTGTAATGTTCTTCCGTCGAATTCTGGGAAGATTGTTTTCGGAGTGGATGATCCGATAGTTGAAGGGTTCGGAATCAGCGGACCTAATGTGCAGCAAGGAGACGTGGCCGTGATGGCTCTCGGAGTACACATGCCGCTTATACTTCGTCCTTATTGGGAAGACAACGGGATCTATTATCGCCTAGTGGATAGAGCCTACATTCCCTTGATGTCCGAAATTGCTATATTACAAGGCATGTTTGACGATGCTCGGTTCTTAGAACGTCCACCTCAGGTATTTTCTTCACGATAGATCATCTCATTATCGCAGCTGTATATACTATATGGGATGAACTTCGGGGCTATGTCAATATGATTTGATGTATCACCTGTTGTATTAACACTGAATACCTGATAGCGCCGCTGTAACTAGCTCCGCTACGTTCTAAGTTCCCCGTTGATCTTATCCAGCTGTTCCTGGGCGATTCCGATGAAACGCAGGTGTCTAAGTCACTGAAACATCTTGTACGGAATCCGTTGAGTACGTTTCACACGCCGACGACGGGGGATGCGTGGTGGAGAGTGCCGGTTACGTATGTGACTACGACGAAGGATGGTTCGGTCCCGAGGGCGTATCGGGATTTTATGTTGGGGAGGGTGAAGGCGGAGGGGGTGGATGTTAGGGTTGTGGAGGTGGATACGACGTATAGTGATTTTTCTTTGTCCGGGTTGTGGGGGAGGTTGTGAGGGATGAGAGGGATCCTTGAGAGGGGGGCGGGACGGTCGTGCCGTTTAAGGTATAGGAGTAGTATCAGGGGAAGAGGGTCGTTGATGGTGGCTGGGTAGGATATTGGGTGAGTCTTGTGATATATTATATATAACACCTTGTAGTGGTGATGCTGTGATGGGGGCTAAGAGTGGTAAATATATATCTCTTGGCGGGGGTCGCTATATTCGGCTCAATATAGTATAGGTAAGAAGGTTTTGTGTCTTGCGAAGTAGTATAGCCAGCACCACACACAGTAAAAATCTCACCAAGCTACTACTAATGAATTCTGTTGGAGTAAAAAAGCACTTTCACGAATGGTTCCTTTATTGGCACTTCACCACTAGTGAATAAGGAATACAACCCGCATCAAGCGGTATCTACAGCTCTACTAACTTTGCATCTCATCCTCACTATCCTTGTCCTCAGGCATAGTAATCGGCAACCCCGAACTCGAAGAAATCCTCTTCCGCTCCATCTCCACCGCAATCTCATCCAGCTCATTCTCAATATCCAGGTGAATGCGCAGTCCCTTCTCAACAAGCACGTTATAAACATGCCTGAGTTCATCGAATCCCATACCATCGCCCTTTCTACTCTCCTGCGGATACTGCCCCCGGATAACATCTGCCCGGAGATGAGTGAACGCAAGCATGATAAGCTCCTTCGACCAAGGGCAGGCGCGCATTCCGCGGTAAAAGACAGACTTTGCTCGTTGAATGTCATTACGAGACAGTTCGAAGAGAATGTAGAGTTTCCAGATGGTGATGCTGGAGTGGCCGGTGGAGGTATTAGAGCCTTGGTGGATGGTGTCACCAATGGCTTTCTCGAATGCCGCACGGACAGAGTGCATGGTTGATCCGGCGTACGTAGGACGGTTTACTTCGGTGTATATTGAAAAGAGATGTGTCGTTATGGGAACTGGAGCGGCTGTGAGATTGTCTTTGTTGGTATTGATGCTGGTGATATCTCGTATTGTGTCGCGAACGCGCTCTTCAATGCGGAACCGGGATTCGTTCCAGGCAAAGAGGGATAGGAACATGGTGTTGTGGCGAGATACTGATATACTTCCGGATAAGAGGGAACGAATATGTGAGGGTTTGTAGATGCCACTTGTGCGGATGTGGTGATACAGGAGTCGGGCCCGGGATTGATGGAGGAGTTCGGTCGTGAAGTTTGCGAATGACTTGGACTGGTCGGGTAGGGCAGCTACCCTGGCGAATGCATTGTGATAGTATTCCAGGGACCTGCTTAGATCGAGGGAATTGGAGAGATACGATAGGATAGCTAGGCAGTCTATGCATGACGTGAAGACGATAGGCTTCTCGTTCGCAAGACCAATTTCCTGTGCTTCTGAAAGGTACTGGATGGAAAGTCAGCATTGTGGAAGGGCCGGTAAATCTGGTAAACATACACTTTGTATCTTCAGCAAACTTGTCGGGCTGAAGGACGGGTGACTGGAAGCATCGGAAAGGATCTTCAGATCAATGCTATTCTGGGGCATCGAAAGGAGGAGATGAGATGCTTGGGCCGCATTTCCAGCGTCGAGAAGCTCCCAAATCCAGGTGCGCCACACAATCATGCTATCCACCCTGTCGCGATCAGGGAAGGACTTGCTCATAGAGAGGGAAGTCGCCCATACATGATCGGCAGCTGCTTGATTGCCGAAGCGCCGCTCTATCAGAGCATAAGCATTGTAAAGTCGCAGGCTAGACGATCGCTTCTTGAGCAGCGATTTCGCGAATTTTCTCGCATCCTTGCTTTTACACGCAAGTTCAAGAGCAAGACCATATTCGGCTAGATCTTCATCTTCAGGCTGCGCTTCTATCAATGATCGGACGACTCTGCGAACCCACACAGGGTCGACATCGGATTGTGAATTAGAAGTGGCGTCGCTCCAGGTTTTAAGGGCAGAAAACCACTTAGCAGGATCAGCAAACAAAGTATCCAGCGTAATTATATAGTTTTGATGAGGAAAAAGCATAGGGGATGCGACCGTGGGCTCTATGTCAGCGGCCACACCAGGAAGCCAGTCCGCAAGCGTTGCATAAAAATTGCTTGCAAATTCGTTCTGCACGAAGCCATCCCCGTTCCAGCGACTTGTCGTACCCCAATTGTCAACCGACGAAACGGGTGGAAGATGAGAATAATAGAAGAAGCTATCAATCAGCACTCCTACAGGCGTTGGCTGTAGTGCCAGCGACAAAATCTCTTCGAGATCAGGTGCAATGATGACTCTGTAGGGGTCATCTTCCTCCGA
The DNA here is from genome assembly GCF_003184535.1 of Aspergillus eucalypticola CBS 122712. Taxonomy (NCBI): domain Eukaryota; kingdom Fungi; phylum Ascomycota; class Eurotiomycetes; order Eurotiales; family Aspergillaceae; genus Aspergillus; species Aspergillus eucalypticola. The sequence goes on along the minus strand of NW_020290303.1, from coordinate 21,905 downwards.
ATCATCAATACTGCGGGCTGGCAACCGAGCATTGACAATTCGTTCCCGTTCGGACGGTGCCCAGGAGGCAAACACGGCTTTGGGGTCCAGTTGGAATTGAGGCTTTTCGCTGGAATTCGCATTTCGCAGCACATTTCCCTCGTTCTTCCACCCTTTGGCGCCTGCTTCTCCGATGCGGGAGACCTCCGACTCCCAGTACTCCAGAAAAGCTGGTATTACCTCTTCTGGGCCTTTGCTTCTATCAAGCGAGCCGGGTCGGTAGAAAGTCAGCTCCAAAAGACCTTGCCAAAGAGCCGCGGCATGCTCTGTAAACCCAGCTTCCCGGATGAACAATGTCAACCTAAGGAACAGATAAAAGTGGATCTGGGTCTTCTCGGGTTTCTCGAAAGAAGCCTTATTGAGTCTCAGACACTCCAGAAAGGTTGCAAGGCACCGCTCATACGTGAAGTCCAGAAATTCAGTTTGACGAAAGTCGAGATATCGGATCCAAAGGTTGATGTACTCGGAATTTGATTTCAGTATCGTCTGCCACTGAGCCGATAGCTTCTTAGTGTCCCAGAGTTTTGCCCCTTCTTCGAGAAGGCCGAGCAGGAGGCGATCCTTTGCAGGGCTCGGTCCGACCTTTTTCAGTGCTTTCTCGTACAGTGATAGCTTGATGTCGGCTAGGCCCATCTTTTCTGCGTATGTCAAAGAGCCAAATTCCCTCTCCGGTCCTCGAAGGAGCGACTCCTGATGGTCGATAAGCGTTAGCCACGCGGAGACATCATCAGGGTGCTTCTCGACAGTCTGCAGTAACTCCGCATTGCGCTCCTTGATCTCATGGTCGGGGTCACTCCGGCCGCCCTCTTTATCCGAATCCGTATCGGACACAGCTTCAACATCACTGGGCAAGTGATCCTCTGGCTTAGCTTTGCCATGAATCGACCGATACGCGTGTTTGTCATCATCCGAGTCGACTTCTAACAGATCCAGGTGCTTCCCATTCCTAGACACACTCAGGGAAATGTAGTCTCGTGACGTTTCTGCGGCCGCATCCACCAGCGATTCTGGCCGTATTCGAAGTAGTCGGGATCTACCCTTGTCTAGTCCTGCGAGCAGATTCTTCGCCTTCTTCTTCGACTTTCCCTCTCTCTTTTCGTTCGTGACGATCAACACGTCCTCGACAGCGCTTTCCCGATCGATCTTATAGCTGGAAGGCAATCCCAAGACGTTGCCCCGACCGACGCGATAATATTGTGGAACGCTATATCGATGTAACGTTCCATATATGAGGTTGTAGCGATCGCCCTTGCTATCTATAACATACAAATCCGAGGCTTCCTCGGGCGGGTGTTTCACGGTGCGGGTCGATGTGGATGCTCTTGGATATTCGGGGGTGGGCTCTCGGCGGCGATGACTTGCTTCTTTTCGAGAGGACCGATGCTCCCTATGGCTCCTACGACGTTCTCGGGACCTAGAACGGTCATGATGGCTGCTATGTCTCGACCGATGCCTCGAGTGGTGGCTAGACTTCACATCGCGGTCGGAGGTATCGCGACTGGGGCGCCCGGGCGGCCGATCAGCTTCGGACGGAGCTGCTGGCCGCGGCTTGAAGCTAGCGAAGCGGGGAATGGATTTCTTTTCCTAATGTGAAATTGAAATTAGCATGAGGCGATCGAATCAAGCGCAATATTTGAGTCAAACATACCTGGGAGCCAGACGAATCCATGCTCCTGGAGAGGTGAGGCCTGCCTTTTTGAGGGGGAGCTTCAACCAAAGGCGGCGGCGATGGAAGGCTGGAAAAACTAGGTTCCCGCTTCCCGCATTTTTTTCCGGTTTGGTTCCAACGGCCTCAAAAAAAAGTTGCTCCGAGCCATTCGAGATCTCCACGCTGCTCGGGGAATTACTGCCCGCCAACGCTTGGGGTCTTGACAAAGTTTTTCGGTGTTGATATTTGAGGGATGGATGTGATTTGCGATTATCGATAAACAATTTTTTTTCATATCGTCAACATGGCCTCGTCCCTCGCCGCGCAGCTGTCGCAGATTGCGGCAAAGTCGACAAATCAGTTGAACCTCAAAGCACAGCGCATTGCGCACTCGCAGTCTCTTATCTTTGACTGGAAGACCGCCACTACACAGGATTTCGATACCGTCTACCAAATATGCTTCGAAGGTTTCCAGGAGTTATGTCAGCTCGATCCTCGTTTCGCGTCGTTCGAGCGCACCATCTTCAGCGAACAGAGCAAGGCGGAGGACCGAACAGAGATGAACGCTGCTCAGAATAAGGAGCTGGACACTGTTCTGGAGGCTTTCCTTGCACTTGTTGGAGGTCACTTGCTGCTGAGCCCGGCCGTGAAAGCCGTTGACTGGCTTATCCGGCGTTTTCGGTATGTCTGGCATGGGGACTCGATCTTCATTCAACGCGCTAACAGGCTTATAGGGTGCATGAGTATAACACAGAATTCACAATCCTCACTTTCCTCCCTTACTATACCACCCCACTCTTCCTCAACCTCCTTTCGATCCTGCCCGAAGACCTGACGCCGACCTTCAAAATCCTCAACCCGTACAAGAAGAGCCAAATCAACCCTCCACGCCATCCTCTCGTGCACAGCGCTACTACCAACAAACACTTCCTCGCCGCTGTCAACAGATACACCCTCCAAGTAAGCAAACAGCGGGCGCATCATCATGCGCTTTTGTCGTTTTGGGCGGGAACTTTGACCGAGGCGGTTGCGGGGATGTTGGACTCGGCTCGCTCTGGCCGACGGGAACTCGAGAAGGAAAAGCATGAGGATGTTATCATGAAGGTTCTGCCGGTCCTCAACGACGGTTTGGCTCTGAAGGACGTCTCCGAGCTGGTGATTGGCTGCTACATGGTTTGCGTGGTTCTTGCACAGAAATCTTCTCTCCAAGACAAGCTTCTCGATGGACTGATGGAGGCTGTTGCCGGATCATGGACGGACGAGACTAAGGAATCGGGCCTGATTTGCTTGTCAGTCCTGGCACAGAAGAAGCCTGACGCCCGGATCCCCAAGCGCGCCCTTAAGGCGGTGCTTCGCTTGGAAGAACCCGTGCAGCAGCTGTCTGCAATCTCGGCACAGTATCCGACATCGCACTTGCTTCTTGGCTTGGTTGCGGGATGTGTCGATGATCTCTCGAAGCAGAAGGATTCATCACGTTTGGATCTGCTGTCGCTGCTGTTCGAGACCAATCTTCTGGGCGAGCAGGAAGCGGGCCAGGCCATCGCTATTGTTCTCCAATCCGTCAGCCGTGCTCATACAGAGGGTGTGCTTTCCTTGGACGCTCAGACTCACCTCGCAGAACTTGTCCAGCACTTTACTCAGTCCGAATTACTCCGACCCATCTTCCAGAAAACGATCGAGGAATCCTCCATCGATGTCGCGGCACTCGAACATAACCTACAAACTGTGATCGAATCTGTACCCACCACCACACCAGCCATTGAAGACGTTGAGATGGAAGATGCCCAGCAAGAAGCAGTCGAAGATAACTTTGCCTCTGTCCTTGAGTCAGTGGCAGGCAAAAGTTTGGAAGCTTCTGCTCTCAGTGCGCAATCGATGCCCGCCTATGAGAGCCTGGTGCAGACCTTTGCACTTGCTGTCGGATCCCAGGAGAAATTGCAGGCTTCTGTCGACTTGCCCGGTCTTAAGAAAGCAGATGCCTCAACATCGCCACAGTACCTGTCATTCTTTATCCGCACATTCTCCGGCTCGTACCCCATCGGCACCAGGATCACCGCACTGAACCAGATCTCGTCCCTCCTTACTTCCGCTAGTCCCGATGTCGATCTTCAGGCACTCCTGCCATTCCTACTGGTTGCTCTGGCAGATTCCTCGGAGAGAGTTCGGCGCGAGGCAGCGGGCGTTCTGGCCACAATTGGGAGCTTGTACAAGAAGAGCAAGAAGGGTGACGCCAACGTTTGGGCACGCGACACGATTTACGGCAAACAATCGAAGAACGTCCAGTGGATTGCCGGCCGCGATGTGCAGAAGATCGTCGAGCGCGCCTTCCTTCCCGGCCTCGAGGAATATGTCCTCGATCAAGCCCACATTGGCCGGGTACTTGAGGCCACATTGCGCGGATCTTCAACTTCCGACTTTGGCGCAACGGAACTGAAGAAGCCCCTTCGCTTGAGCCTCTTCACCTTCCTCTGCTCCCACGCCGTGCAGATGCCCCTCTATGCTCCAAAATTGTCTTTGCTCAAGCTTCTTAACCGCGTCGATAAGGCCGGCGGAACAACCCGTACCAAGGAACTTGGTCCGTTCTTGAAGACGTGGCGGGATATGAAGGAGCAGACAGCCAAGGACGTCTGTGAACGGGAGCGCGTGTCTGTCGCAGATGTCGACCGAGAGGCTGTCTTGACGGTCACCCCCAAGGACAAGGACGCTATTACTTTGCTGTTGTCCAATGTTAGCCCCTACTCGGATTCCCTACGGCCCTCTTTCGTCACAGCCATCTTCAACCGCATGAAGGCTGTTTGGGGGACTGTTCCGGAGGAGCTGCAGGTCGACGCTGCAGAGAAGCTGTTCGAGATCTCTCTCGAAGATGTCCAGACTCCACTGGTTCACGGCTGCAGGGAAGTTCTTCGCAGTGTTGAACTCACCGGTTCTGTGCTTCTTCAATTCCTTCGGAAGATCCCCGTGTCTATCACTGACATGGAGTCTCTTGGACCGGCGCCCAAGCGGAGGCGCACTAGTCAGAACAACATGGTCGCTATGACCATCAAGGATGAAGCCAAGCTCAGCCAGCTCATGGAGAAGATGACTTTCATCCTGGAACTGGTCGACAGCTCGACCCCTGAGGCTCATCCTGAGTTGGCCGATGGATTGTTCCAGACTTTGGCCGCACTTCATCATTTCAAGGCCCAGATCCAGTCTGGCTTGAGCTACTTGCTGAGCTTGACGCTTGGCAGCCTTCTTGCCATCGTCAATCGGTCCAAGGGAACTGCAAAGGCTCAGTTCGACACCTCCGTTATCCGGGCCGACCTCGTTGTTGACTGTGTTCGTACCACTGACAGCCCGCAAGTACAGAACGCAGCTCTTCTGCTCGTCGCGGGCTTGTCCGTCATTGCTCCTGAATTGGTTCTCCACAGCGTGATGCCCATCTTCACCTTCATGGGCTCTAGTGTCCTGCGCAAGGACGATGAATACTCAGTCTCCGTGATCGATCAGACAATCGATCAAGTTGTCCCCGCTCTCATCCAGTCCCTGCGCAATCAGAAGCGTGATGTTGTGTCCGGAACTTCCGAGTTGTTGCTCAGCTTCACTGCTGCCTTTGAGCATATTCCTTCTCACCGCCGCCTGCGTTTGTTTCATGCTTTGGTCACCAAGCTCGGAACTCAGGAGTTCTTGTTCGCGGTTCTGGCCATGCTCGCCAATCGGTATGCTCTGGATAAGGATGTTCTCATCCTGATGACCGGGTTGGTATCTGATGCTAGTGCCCCGGTTGAACTCAGCGTAAGTCATTTGATATTGCATGCATCTTTGCACGTCGTTGCTGACTTCTTCAATAGACATACAGCAAATACTTGGACCTGGTCAAGGATTCACTCAGCTCCAAGCCCGGTATTTCCCAGGTTCTTCTCGGAATTGGCAGCGACGATGGCCGCGAGCCCCAGAAGGTTGCAGTTGACTTGCTTCGCGCACTGGCTTATCTGTTCAAGCACTCGTCTCTGAAGGTGAAGATGGCCAAGGATTTCGCAACAGAGGAAGATAAGGTTGTTGGACAGATCCGCACGCTTTTCTCTCGCATTCTAGAGCAGGTCCTGGCCATTGGCGAATCCATGCAGAACGTCAAGCCTGTCAGCCAGGCCAGCGGCGATGTTCTCAGCGCTCTGTTCGGTACCCTGTCGCTCGTAGACTTCCTCGACACGATTGAGGTGCTGCTGCAACGTCGCAACGACGAACTGCGTCGTAAAGTTCTCCGACTTCTGGAAGGTCGCCTCCGTCAGAACCCTGAACGCGACGGTGCCTCGCAACACCGCATGCTCGACTTCCTGCCCACTCTGGTCAACATCGTCCAGTCTTCGCCAGACATTCTCCTTAAGCACGCTGCAGTGGCCTGTATCGATCGCATTGCCGAGAAGTACGGCCGGAAGGAGCCGACCAAGGTCATCCATGCTGCCCAGGTGGTTGCTAGCGAAGCCTGCATTGGACAGGATGATGAGCGTATTCGCATCATGGGTGTCTTGTGTCTCGCATCTATGGCCGAGGTCCTTGGAGAGGCCATGATTCCCGCGCTTCCTGATGCTCTTAGCCGTTCCCTTGCCCTACTCGAGCAGAGTCTAGAAGATGGAAAGGAGAATGCACGCCTGCACGACGCTGTCTTCTCTTTCTTCTCTGCACTTTTCATTCATATCCCCTTCATGGTGTCTGGCACTCACCTGGACAAGATCCTTGTTCTCTCTTCCAAGTCTGCTGTTTCTGAAGGTGTGGAGGATGAGAGCCGCGAAGAAGCTCTTCAACTCATGGCACGCAAGGTTGATGTGGCAGCTACATTCGCTGCTATCGATCGTAACTGGCAGCATGCTGTCAAAGCAGGCCCCGATGCTACGAGAGAGACTCTGGGTGTCGTTAGCCTTGCTATTGAGAAGCACCAGAAGTCTGCTACTGTCAAGAACATCGCAGTTCTCACCAGCATCCTGTTTAAGGCATTCGACCTGCGTCGCGAACAAGTATCACTGGATACCCAGGCCACGCTTGAATTGTCTGATGTGGACGAGATTGAGGATATCATCAACGAAGTCACGATCAAGATGATTTACAAGCTTAACGACACGACATTCCGTCCCATCTTCACCAAGCTGCTGGAGTGGGCGACCACTGGTGTGTCCAAGAAGGATGCTCGAGGCAGCCTGGCACGCCTTACCACGTTCTACAGGTTCCTCCAAGTCTTCTTTGGTACCCTCCAAGTATGTTTCTCCTTTGATTTCCCGACTCGGCCTTGTGCTAACCATTTCAGTCCATCGTTACCGGTTACTCGAGCTACATCCTCGAAAATGTGGTCTCTGTCCTGGACAAGGCGAACCCCGCGAATCAGGACACCAAGAGCCTGTGGTTGGCCACGATGCGCATGCTCAAGAACTCCTTTGAGCATGACCAAGACGGTATGTTTAACCCAAATGTTTTCTGACGCAATGTGCTGACTTGTTATAAGAATTCTGGCAATCCCCCTCTCACCTTACGGTGATCGCACAGCCTTTGATCTCTCAGCTCGCCCACGCCAAGAACTCGTCGACGGCATCCATCGTCATCGCGGAAGCCGTGCCCGCCCTCACGGAACTCGCCGTTGCTGCCGATTCCACCGACAATCACAAGGAACTCAACACGGTGCTGATGCGTCTGCTCCGCCCCTCTGCCGGACCCAGCGGCAAGACCGCAGGTGGCGAGAACCCGCACACGCGCCTCGCTGCGCTCAAGGCCCAGCAGTCTCTCACGGAGCAGCTCGGCGAGGAATGGCTTGCACTCCTGCCTGAAATGCTGCCGTACATCAGTGAACTGATGGAGGACGAGGACGAGAATGTGGAGAGAGAAGTCCGCAAATGGGTGAAGCAGATCGAGGATGTTCTGGGTGAGCGGTTGGATGATATGTTGACCTGATCGTGAGTACATTTTACTATCTAGACTTGGATGTTTGGCGTATCTTGGTTGGTGCTTGTAAATAAAAGTTTCAGGACTTTTCGTCGCTTCCTGTTCGAGTGATCATATACCTGTTATATTAGACTATTGAAGGCTACTACTCTTGAAACTGTCTATACTTCTCCCTTTCGACGTACTTACGACTTTCTGATCTCTGGGTCTGTTCTCACTCCCGCGTCCTATGACTAATTGACCTATTCGAGGCCGCTGCCAATGTCCGGCGTATATTTGAAAAGAAGAACGTTGAAGAGGGAATTACTACGCTATCTATGGAAGATACACGCCATCAGTCTTGATAATAATTTTCCTAGTATATCCCTCCTATCCCTCCCACTCCTCGCCATTTCACCTTTCCAGACTGGGAGACTTTTAGATCCCATAAAGTTGTCGAAGAATGCCTTTGCAACCAGTCAAGTCTTACAAGTATAGTGAGTCCGCCCCTTCCAGGATGTACTTGAGCATCCTACGAGCCGGTAAATATCTGCCTGTAGTTATGATGGCCCTAGCCTCGTTAGCAGTTGACTCCCTCATGCCCCTTCTTACTAATATCGAATCAACGGAAATAACTGCCAAGACCACCTTCACCACCGAAAGCGGAAAACATACCCCAGATCCTTCTCCAACATGTACCTACCCCACCTCATATGCAAGTCACATCAATCATTTCATGTGGTATGCAGATCAGAGAAGGTCGTTTGACCCTTGTGAACACGTCAGTTTTGGGCATCCATACTCAACATCCGTTTTCAAGCAAGATGATGTCACCACCATTTTGTTCACAGTAACTGTTACTCCAAATGCCCTTTCAACAACCCCACTATAAAGGAGAGCAATACCCTTTCTTCTATTCCAACCTTAATCCAACTTCCTGATTACCTCAACTTTCCAGGAGAAAGTAATCAACCACCCAAAATGCAACCCCTCCTCCTCCACGCACACGCCACGGGCCCCAACCCCATCAAAATCGCCATCGCCCTCGAAGCCCTGCAAGTTCCCTACAACGTCAAACTATGGGAATTCGGCGACGACCGAGAAAAGGGTGTCAAGGGTGAGGTTTTCCTCAAGATCAACGAGAACGGCCGTGTACCAGCCCTTGAAGATCCCAACACCGGTGTGGTGTCCTGGGAATCGGGCGCTGTTATGAACTACGTCCGTCGTGTCTATGACAAGGACAATCTTCTCGGACCGAAGGGGTCAGAGCAGGATAGAGTGGACTTCGAAAAGTGGGAATACTTCTTGCTTTCGACGCTCGGGCCGATGACGGGGCAGACGAATTGGTATAGGTATGTAGGATTCTTTCTCTACATGTCAGGAGGGGTGGGAAGGGGTTTGGAATATCCTTGCTGATACGCATCAGGCACTATAATGGAACCAAGAACGAGGACGCCCTGCAACGGTATGCGGCGCAGACGGAGCGTTGCTATGGGGTGCTGGAGGGCCAGTTGAAGAAGTCCGGCGGGCAGAGTGTCTTACCTGGACGAATTACAGCCGTTGACTACCACTTTGAGCCTTGGGTACGAGAGTTTGATTTTGCTGGATTGTCGCTGGAGAAGTACCCTCTTATCACGCAGTGGTTGCGGGTGATGACTGGTCGAAAGGAGGTTCAGCAGGCTTATATCAAGATCCAGGGGGCTGCGCCGGAGTTTAACTAATGTCGCATTATGATATCTCTCTGTCCCATTGGAATCGAGGTTTTGCGAGAAAAGAAATGATTTACGCTGCATTAGTTTTGACTGTATGGTCTCAACATATCTGTATGTAGGTCTAGGTCCGCGGGGAGGAAGGAGAGACCGTAGGCAGAGGTCATGTAGAAACAAGAGGCAGGAGCAGTGTCTTCTCGCCACGAAACATCGTCTCAAACCCTTCTGTACAAATCTTTGATTCTAGCAAAACTCTTGGCTCTTCTCATTATCCCATTCATTTAAATCATACTTATAACGACATTATGGAAAATATTGATACCACCCCCTCCAAAGGTAACAAAGGCGAAGATGCCGTTCTCAACACATTCGACCTCTATCTCGACACCATAGACGAAGCCACCAACGTGCCCAGCGAAACACACAGGGAAGAGTCGCCCCTTGACGAAGAACTAGCACAAATAAGACTACCTGCGAGTTTCAGTATGACTCCGCCCATCAACCCATATCGAGAATTACAATATTCTAATCTCATACAGATGGCCTCATGAACGATTACAGTCTAGCCCTTGGAGCAGGACACGAATGTGCAGAAATGGCGTTTCCCAGACTAGATGCCATCCTCTTTCTACTGCTAGCCGAAATGAAGAGGAGATACCCCACGGCCTTACAACCCACCGATTATACACCGAGCTTTTTCAGTCAGGTTCCTCTCGTTGTGGACCGTCGGGTAGCGGGAGTCCCTGATTCTTATCAGGAAACGGTGGATTATATGCTGTGTTATGGATCGATTCCGGCTTTGGAAACGAACCTTCTGGTGTTTAGGGATAAGGTGCTTCGTTCAGATGCGAGGACTCACACGGCCATTTGTGAGTTCCAGGCTAGGAATATACTATTCTTTGCGTCCTTTGCTAAACTTGAATGAAATCAGCGGTGATTAATCGGGTTCGGAGAAACAACCGCTTCAAGGCAGCCATCTATGGCATCTACACCAATTTCTATCAATGGACTTTCCTCAATTATGATGATAATGGAGTGGTAACGTGACCCCTTCTACTTGATTCCTCCGCTTCGAACCTTGATAGGCTAACTTTATTGCGATGAAGTGCGCCGTGCTAGAGCTGCGGTGGAAAGAGTCCCAGCAAACGATAATTGCGCGTATCTGCCAAATATACCTTGAGGCGATCGCTTTGGCTGCTGAAACGAGATAGTTTAGTTTAGTTTATATTCTCTTAACCTAATGCAGCCACCGATTGCGTGTGCAGTTATATAAGTAATACTCTTGGTCTGGTATCAAAACTTCTTAACTTGATAATAGAAGCTTAAGTAAATGGATAGATCCTTATGTTAAGTCTAAAAGTTCTCTATACAAGTAGATATTTCCGGCCTGCTATTCTTGTATATCTTAGAGTGGACATCTACAGGATCTATATTCCTCTTTATTTTCTTCTTACCGCGTAGTTACTCTCGATGGTTCTTTTTTTTTTTTTTTTTTTTTATATATATACAGGGGATGATCCCAAAGCTAGCTCTGGATTTAACTACCTATATAGGATATATATTATCAAGGAAATATCTTGAGACTATGTTCCCCTTCCTACGAGCCATGGTAGATATACTTAATCTTAGGTCCAGCTCTAGGTTCTAGAGGAATCAATTTCTTCTAACGATTTTTATATGGATACCTCAGGGTAGAGAAGGTGCCCGTAACAGGATTTGAATCTATAATCTCTAACTACTAAGAAAAGGGCCCCCTACCTCTTCTTATACAAGTAGGGCCTTCCTAGTGACGTTCTACCACTACGCCACTGCATGCGCATGGCTCTGGTATGCAGTCACGTTTGTTACGGTAGTCTGTCTTTTCCGAGAGGTCCACGATGTATATTACCATAGCTTTGGTCAGTTTAGTCTTCTGGTACTCAATTACTATGAGAAAGAAAACTTTTCATGCACTGAATTGACTGTACCCATCCCTCAGTTGTGGATTATAATGTATGCTGTTACTGTTATTAGTATCTTATCCTCAGCTTGCTCTGGCAAATGAGTGCTGTAAAAGCTGATTGTAATCCAATTGGACAAGCAAAGGGCTTACCATACCCAAAACCTTGGAACTGTTTGCTACCAATCATAGGCTATGAATATGCAACTGCGTAGGTGCAGTGTGTAAAACGACCTTCCTATTCGGTATAGACTTGGCACTGTGGTCTTGAATTTTCCGACATTATTCAAAGCTTGGTACAACGGCTAATGCGCGCATTATGCAGATCAGCCCTCGGAGATACTTTGCTGTACGAATTGTCATTAGCTGGAGTGATTGTGATGTGCATGTGCTATACGGGTCAGCAACTGGAAACCCGTTCGGCATCCCGATTCTGTCTTCTTGAAATTGCATATAACAACCCCGGATGGCACTAGGTTATTCCCGTATTTTTGTTGCGATTGAACAACCTAGGTTGTAAGCCTATTGATATAGGATGCAAAATTTGCGACCAACATCTTCGGTATAAGTGTTGGCCGCGGAAAACAGGGACGGAAAAGCGCCCAACCGGCCCGTTTCTAGGCGAAGAACAGCATCAGAAGGGTGGCACCAGTGGAGTGGAATCGGAGATCCAGAGCGGGTACTTCCATACATTAGAACGGGAGGTCCCAGAAATTTTAAAGCCCTTAAGAGCTCCACGAGCTCAGGAGGCGGAATTTCCGTGAAGAAAAAAAAAAGGCCCTAATAGCGGTTAAGAGCGGAAAAGTCTGGAGCAAATCTGGCGCGGCTATTCTCGCTTGGGTGCGGAATGAAGAGAGAACGGGGCCGGGAAACCGATGTGGGATCTACTCCGTATAGAAGCCGAGTTCGTCCTTGGTCGCTAGTTTTGAATTGATAGTAGTTCATCGCGAGAATTTGATGCTTGATTGTGTCAGGGCGCATTGAAGGGCGCATTGGAATAAAAGCAAGCGAGGGTCGGAGCCAACCTAAAATAGCGATGCGAACCAGCTAGAGTGACTGGTCAGAAGCACACGGCGGTCAGCGCCAATCGGGATGGGCTTTTTACCCCGGTGGCTTGCCAACGTTGTCACTTCAAGGGCGTGGACTTTGATCCATCCGTCGTCATCCAAAAACCTTCGCCGATCACCCGAGAACTTGTATTGGATGGTCTTTTGTCTCTCCGATGTCGCAGCACTTGGACACGAACAGGCTGACAAGTCACGAAGTTCAACACTAATGAACGACTGGTTGATGGGGGGTTTTCTTTCACGTAAGGATCAGAAGGTCCGTAACTCAATGGCGTGAGATCTACCACTATCACGCGAGGGGACTGCTCATCAAGAATGTTCGAGCTGTTGTGACCAGACTCTTGCAGGTAAACTAAACTCCTAAGAGAATAGACGCGTATAGAATAACCCGGCAAATTAATAAAAGTAGTAGACCGACAATCATGGAAGATCAGCTAGCACTGGCGTCATTCGCATTCCTTCTGGTGGCCATAAACCTGGTTACGAACCAATTTGCTGTAGGGCGTGGAGGGCTTTGCTGGTCGGCAGTTCCAAGTTGTCATCAAAGGGCGCGATGGGGGAGCCCGCCAATCGCTGCTTTCCCGAGCGACTGACTTCACACACGGACTTCATTCCATGGACTCTATCGCATTGGTCGGTCCCCGTGCAGGATGCTCGTCGACCTATCAACTTGCTCGAGCGCTTCGTTTTTAGGCTTTTCTCGTTCTTTCGGTCCCCTAACCCGCATGTTTCTGGACCGCTTCTAACATCCCCTTGGATCGAATATCAAAGCAACCCACCACGTGCACGTGCATCTTCAGCATGACTCACAGAAGGGGGGTGGACGGAGTGCAGGAGGAGGGTAGGCGATTCTTGCATCGTCAAGTTGGAAGTGAAAAAGTACATATTCAAGCCAGGATGCAATGCAAGCCCGAGAATAGCCAGAGACTCTAAAACCAAAGCCGGAAGTTGTTCCTGAACAGCATCAGATCCAGTTCTCGAACATTGACTGCTCCACCGCTGCTTTTCTATTACCCAACGGCAACTGCCAGTCACCCCATCCCTACATTCACCCTTGAATTTTTATTCTTTTTTTATTACTGATTTCTATTTATTTATTATCTCCTTTTATTTTTCTCAGAAGACATTGAATATATTAAAAAGCTTTTACTTCGCAGTCTCTCTGCCCAGATTTCTCTTTTTCCATTATTTGCAGTCTCCTACTACAACCCTACCAATTGCTTACCCGTGGGTGAATTGGTGATTCGTTCGCCAATCCCCTTCTATACTACCAACCGCTACCACCGCGGGTTCCTTTGTATACAAACAATTGGATCTTCTACCACCTGCAATGGCTACCTCATCGATCATCACGCGCGGCTCCAGCTCCCTTGCCAACTTTACGGTTCGCTCCCGCCCCAAGGTTAATATTATACTCGCCAATCAAACGGATGGCTTGGTCCCTTCATTCACCACCGGCGATACCATCAAGGGTACGGTTACCATCACCGTCGATCATGATACTCGCTTTGATGACCTAGAAATTACATTCGAGGGTATGTTGCCTCAAAAGAATAGCAGGAGAATACCAGGGTTATAGTCATACTGACTGGTTCAGGAACATCGAGGACCTCGGTGGAGCGCCAATCGATGCCCGGCCGGACTGGAGCTTACCATACATTCCTCCGACTGCGACAACCCATCGATGAGTCCGCATATCCCACCCCCCGGGTTCTTGAACCCGGGCGCAACTACGAATTCCCTTTCACCTTTGTGGTACCTGAGCGTCTACTGCCTCATATCTGTAACCACGCCAAAACCAATCTGCATGTCGAACAATCGCACACGCTGCTGCCACCCACGTTTGGTGATCCCATGATAGCCAGCAACCGCAAATCGGTCATCGACGACATGGCCCCCGAAATGTGCCGCATCTCCTACCTCGTTCGTGTGACCCTCCAGAGAAAGCCCATGGCCCAGAACGCCTCGCCGGTTACGCTAGTGTCCGTTGGGAAAAAGGTGCGGGTCATTCCTGCCGTGGACGAGGAACCACCCCTTAATGTGGAGGACAATGATGGCTTGTACAGCGTCCGCAAAGAAAAGGATGTGAAACGCGGCTTAATGAGGGGAAAGCTGGGCCGATTGGTGCTGGCTGCGGCACAGCCCAAGCCAGTGCAGTTGAGTCCATCCGACACCGGGAACTGCGATTCGGTGAGCACCGTTGCCACGATGCAGCTACGCTTCGATCCGGTGGGCAACGAACAGCCCCCTCGCCTAGGCACTGTATGGAGCAAACTCCGAGTGTCGACTTTCTACAGCTCTGATCCCTGGGGAGATTATCCGTCCGCCGCTTGTATCAAATCCTGGGCGCAGATGGGCCGCGCAATGTACACCGAGACTGTCCCACTGTCCACCATGTGCGTTGCATCCGCACAATGGACCAAACACACCGACACTGATCTTGAACGCCGTGACTCCATGCACTCGACCTCGTCTACTGACTCGTTGCCGGGTCCCTCTGCCTCCTTCGCCGGAAACACCTACTATACCGCGTCGGTCGTTGTGCCAGTCACCCTCCCCAAAGCCAAGTCATTTGTGCCGACGTTCTACTCCTGCTTGATCGCGCGCGCCTACGCCCTGGAACTTAGCATCTCTTACCACGCCGCTAATTCCAAGATTCTGACGCCCACCGCATCCCTGAAGGTCCCACTTCAGCTGACCTGCGAAGCACAGCCAGGCACTGGAGCTAAGGGCACCGTGGTGGACATCTCCCAGGACGAAGTGAACACGCAGTTTTTCAGCCCGCGCAGCATTGCGCCCCCATCTGTCTCCGAGCTCGTCCCTGTTGCACCACCCGCGTATACGTCTGTCCAGGTTTCCAACCTGCCTCCCGACCGCTCGAGAATGTTACCACCATCGGTAACCAACTCCGGCAGCGTTAGAGTTTAGGGGCGCCCTGCTACTGCGTTGCTGCCAAGGCAACACAGAATTCGCAGGGGTGGACCCATATTTTATGTACTTTCTTTTCTATTGGCGTTTCGGTTTCATGTGGTTACAATATACCCAGGTTTGCAGAGTATGCGCAGAAAAAGTTTGTCATTCGGGGATACCCAGCATGATGTTGATATACCAGGCATTGCATATGTCTTTGATTAGGGAATGAAACCCCATTATACTTTAATTAATTAATGAATGATTATAGTCGTTGGAATTGTGAATGGAAGATACTATACATACCCCCCCGAATCCTACCTGTACCCTCGCTCTTTACCTGATTAGGCTTAGCACGGGTCACCTGAGCTCAGAGGACAAATTGTTACTTCATCTTCGCTTGAATCATCATGCAACTGCTTGGAGAAAAATTCCATTAAATCTGATATTACTATAGAATTAAAGTTATCAAGTAGCTTAAGACGGAAGAGTACCTATATCTTGATAGAGATATAGCCATTACTTGATTATAATTCTAGATTATCTGAGTTTCCAAGCTTTCTTCGCGTGCGGTTATCTTGATTAGGCTTAGAGAGGATTATATTGTACTTTTCTGGTCAATGTCCCGGGCGCTTATAAAAGAGACTATTTAGTAGTACAGTAAAATACCAGTCTGCTAAAGACTGCATCCTTCAGTATAATAATCTTTACTGAAGCCTTCAAATGATCAGTAATGTGACTGTAATCTGAAGTAGTGATAAGTATAATAAATACCTGGAAAATTATTTGTCATTATTTTCTGCTCCTTGTTCCGAACCTTTACCGTGGGTCGTGTCATCTTCCAGGCTTATCTTTTCACTTGGCTGGAAGGTGTACAAGTAGAATCTGGGGGGTATGTATAGTATTTTCCTTGAATCATGACCAACAGTTCCTCTATCGTAAACCTGTAGTAGTTTCTCTGGGAGTTTCATCTAGACGCAGTATGAATGCACTGACAGTGGCGAAGGCGTTTCAGCTCCGTGATAGATTGATGAGTTCTACTGTAGTCCCCGCTCGAGCCTCAGATGATGTGGTCTGGTGGCTATGCAGATATTGAATGACTAGGATACAATGCCCACAGGCAATCCGCTACGTCGCAGAATTTATGATGCAAGCAGGCCTACTCAAGCAGTTCCGCCAGGTCGAACTCGATCCTGACCCTGAACAGGCAGTGCCCGACCCAAGCCAGGAACATGTCGGCCTCAGGGCCATGGGGATGGACGCTGAAGACGCTGGGTAGAGGGAACAAAAGACGCTCTGTTTGAGTCAGCAGGGAAGACGAAACGTGCAGAAGGAACAGGCATGTTGGGAGGAAGATAATGGACGAAGAACGAAGAGGATGGTGGCTTGCAGCCAGCAAGCCGGCTGCGACACTCGTTTGATATTTCTACTGTTGTATGACTATGCTTTCGCTTTTGCTGTGACTGTTTAGTTGTGTTAGGTATGACGACGACCTTCCTACATCATGGCACGTGTTGCTCTATGTGTTCTACGTGTTTTTACTGCAATTTTGAGGGCATTGAAGGCGTTCGGGGCCATATCCTTGCTTCAAACGGTGAAGCACCTGCAGAGCAAGCATCTACCTATGCCGGCTCGATCGGGTATAAGAATATGAGTTGAATTGAATTGAATGAGTATAATTCATGCGGTGACCTATTTTCATGGGTTATTGCACTCAGTAAAGAACCAGCGGTGGAAAGAGACATGAATAATAACTAGACTCCATGATCACGTTCTTTCTGACTAGTATTCTCTGATTGCAACGAGCATCTTTCAAAGAGTAAGGCAGGCGCTCTACTCGCTCTACATCTTCGGATCGCATGTAATTAGATCAAGATCATTACCTTCCTACACTCAGGATGATACGTTTGATCCCTTTCTTGTTTCTACTACTTTAGATAGAGCCTCCGAGCTCACTAGATTGCGTGCCTGACGACCTAGATCAGGGCGAACGGCGCACTAATGCTGGATGTATATTCGAATACCCCGTCCACCTAGGGTTTCAGGCCCCACCCATATTCCGGGGTAGCCAACCTCCGAACAAAGGCGGGACCTGCATCGGCCAGCCTGATCCGGTTCTCGGCGAGGCTATTCCCATTTATTGCAGGGTTACACAAGCCCCTCCAATTTGTGTGCGGGTCAGCCACTCCCTCTTCGGTCTTCTTTCACAGTGCCTGCAGCACTTGATGCATCCACATTGTTGAGCAAGCCACTCCTGCCATACCGGAATTCTCTCTCCGTTTATGAGGTGGTAGCGTACTCCAGAATGTCTCCACCATCTTATATATGGATCCTGTCGACGATTTCACGGCGTTAGGCCTTCATTAATGTTATAGTAGCACATCTACCTCCGCGCATCAAATCGGCAGATGAAGTCTCATGTAGACCCAATATGGCAAGAATAACCATGGGTCAAAACACTTGTTATGTTTCAAACACCATCAGTCCCCATTGTTAATTATTTCCACTTACCAGGCCAATAAACTGTGTGCTGACAGGGGAAGATGGTTGGTGACCTCTTTGGAGTCATTCACAAAAATGTTGTGGTTACATTCATGCAAGTCTGCTTTCACTGCTGGTGACAGATTTCTTCAAGCACATCAGCAGCACAGACAAACAGGAGATCAATATAAGTATGCGAGCAGATGACCCTCCGTCACTTTCTACCTGCACTACTTGTCGACTGGTTCGCGCTACACTTACAATTCCTTCTCAATCTTGTCTTGCTATATCAAGGCTGACTCTCCTTCAACCTCTGCATTCATCAATTCTACTCCATTCTTGTTGATCATTTTTGGACCTTTCATCTTGTAACATGAAGCTTTACTCTCTTCTCCTTGCGGCCTTAGTCTCGTTGGTCAGCAGTGCTCACCATCACCGCCACCGCCATGGCATTAGTGATCTTGATCCAGCTAAATTTCCCGGACCTAGCCACCTTGAACCTGGCACCCACCACCTGATACCGCGCAACACCAGCGCGGAATACAAGTCCATTGCTTACTTTGTGAGCTGGGTGAGTCACCTTATCCGCCTACCATACATCCTCTTGGTGTTATACTGATTGAGTAAAGGCAATCTACGCCAGGAACCACACTCCGCAGGACATCCCCATCGATAAACTGACCCATATTATGTACGCATTCGCCAACGTCGCCTCCAGCGGCGACGTCATCCTAGCCGATCGATGGTCGGACACCGATAAGCACTTCCCCGGTGATTCATGGAATGATGTCGGAAACAACGTTTACGGATGTGTCAAGCAACTCAACCTCCTGAAGCAGAAGAATCGCAATCTCAAGGTGCTTCTATCGATTGGAGGCTGGACATACTCACCCAATTTTGTGATCCCAGCGAGTACGGATCATGGCAGGAAAACTTTTGCTTCCTCAGCTGTCAAGTTGCTGGCCGACTTGGGTTTTGATGGATTGGATATAGATTGGGAGGTATATACCTAGTATATGATGGTTATGGGTACGTCTTTATTACCGTGCTAATATACCTACCTCCGTAGTACCCTGCCAACGAAGCCCAAGCCTCAGACATGGTATTACTCCTACGCGAGGTTCGCGAGGTACTCTTTCCTTCCCCATTACCATATCCATCAATCACCCACTAACCCTAAGCAGGAACTAGACAATTACAGCCGCGAACACGGCAACGGCACGCACTTCCTCCTCAGCATAGCTACCTCAGCAGGTCCCTCCAAATACAACACCCTCCACATATCCGCCATGAACCTCTACCTCGACTTCTGGAATGTAATGGCCTACGACTACGCCGGCAGCTGGGACACAACCGCAGGCCACCAGGCCAACCTCTACTTCTCACGAGATGACCCCACTTCAACACCCTTCCACACAGAGCAAGCCATTTCCGCATACGTAGCTGCCGGCGTTCCCACCCATAAACTCATTCTCGGTATGCCGCTGTACGGGCGCGCCTTCTTAAACACCGAAGGGCCGGGTAAGCCATTTAATGGGATCGGCAAAGGAAGCTTCGAGGATGGAGTCTGGGATTACAAAGCGCTTCCTCCTGCGGGGGCCAATGTGTCTGAACTGAGAACTATTGGTGCGAGTTACTCATTTGATGCTGCCAAACGGACGATGATCAGCTATGATACGCCTGCTATTGCTAGGCAGAAGGCGGAGTATATCAGGAATAAGGGCCTGGGGGGTGCCATGTGGTGGGAGACTTCGGCGGATAAGACTGGGGCGGAGAGTTTGATTACTACAGTCGTGGATTCGCTAGGTGGTACCGGTGCTCTGGAAATGTCAGAGAATCATCTGGAGTATCCGGCGTCGCAGTATGATAATGTGAGGAAGGGGTTTCGTTGAGGATACTTGGAGGGAGTAGGCTCTGATCAGGTTATTGTGGGACGATAGATTAGTTGGAGTTTGCTGGAGGAGATGTTAATGGTTGGTTTTGTCTGTACATCCGAAATAGACGAACTTGTTGGACTATTGTCGCAAGACATTATGGTTACTGATTGAGTAAAGATGTATGGCGAGATATAACAGAGGCACCTGACAGCGGGTCATGGGACTTACTTGCAGTCGGTTGTGTTTCTTCTTCCCCAACTCCTCGTTTCCTCCTATCCACCCCAGTTTCTTCCCCACCAACCAGCCTGGTTCTCATCACTGTCGGCAGCACTCAGTCTTAAGTGGATTAGCAAAGACGATGAATATTCCTCTACGCCTTAGCTTTTGTTCTCGAGGAGAATATAACCATCATTCTGTTGGAAACCTTACAAACATCTCTGGGCTAAACAAAGCCCATAACGTGCACGGGAGGAGTAATGAGAGCTCCAGATCTAAATGGCCTCCTGTTAAATTTGAAAGTGAATACAGGGACCAATAGCCGAAATACCCCAACCCACCATGACGGATCTTTGCTGATAACAAGTTCCTACAGGAATCGGAACCAGATAGCGGGAAACTGATCCTCCGCCAAGGACGAGATAAAGGAAGATCATCCTGTCAGCACGGTGGGATACCCCGGGGAAGTATAACCGGGCGCAACTGAACCAACACTCGTCTCATCCCGCAACCCCTCCACCCCTCTCTACAGACCAAATATTCAGAATCACCATGACTATCACAGAAGTTCCAGCCAAAGATTGGCGTGTCATTGTTGCTGAAAGACGTAAAGACCTCGACTCTAAGATCCCCTCCGAGTGGCGGCTTAAGGAGGACTTTGTTTCCTCGCTCCCTCGTCCCACCCATCTTCTGGCCTCCAATGCTGTTGAGAAGAGTGGAATCCTCACAGATGCCGAGCTAGATATTACTGGCAGCTATGATGCTTCGCAATTGCTCAAGAAACTTGCCTCTGGCGAGCTAAGTTCCGTGGCCGTTACGACCGCGTTCTGCAAGCGGGCGGCTGTTGCGCAGCAATTGGTGGATACCCAAGATCAATTTACCTGGATGCTAGACTAATAAGTGGTAGACATCATGCTTGACGGAGCATTTCTTCGACTTCGCTCTAGAACGCGCCAAGTACCTTGACGACTATCTCAAGCGGGAGAAGAAAGTCATCGGACCGCTGCATGGCCTTCCAATCAGTCTCAAAGATAGCTATCATGTGAAAGGATACCATACCACCATTGGATATGTGTCATTCCTCGGGCATGGTCCTGCAACCACGAACTCGGCTGTAGTAGATATGTTACTGGATCTGGGCGCGGTGCTGTACGTGAAGACAAACGTCCCTCAAACGATGCTGGTAGGCCTCCTCACCAATGTGTTACAATGCACAACTGACACTTCCAGACCGCCGACTCAGACAATAACATCTACGGACGTACCCTCAACCCCCACAACACAGCCCTCACAGCCGGTGGTTCCACCGGCGGCGAAGGTGCTCTTCTAGCCCTTCGGGGCTCCCTCATCGGCGTCGGCACCGACGTCGCAGGCTCGATCCGCATCCCTGCGCTCTGCTGCGGCATCTACGGCTTCAAGCCAACGACAGCTCGAATCCCCTACGGCGGCCAAGTCAGCTTTCTGTACGAAGGGCCCCCGTCAGTCGAACCCTGCGCTGGTCCCATGACCGCAACCTTTGAGGACCTCGAGCTCTTCATGTCCACGATCCTCGACGCCGAACCCTGGCGCTACGACGTGACGACCCTCGCAGCACCCTGGTCCCGCAATCCCCAATTAACAGAGCCCCTAACGATCGGGGTTCTCGCCACGGACGAGAAATACCCCCTACACCCGCCTATCAAACGGGCCTTGCAATCTGCCATTGAAGCCTTGACCCGAAAGGGCCACCGCATCGTCTACCTCGACAACGACACCAACAAAGACCTCGACATCGCCTACGCGAACCGCCTCTTCTGGCAATACGGCACCTACTCACCACACCACGACCACGTCACTCCCAGCGGTGAACCACTAGTCACCTCTGTGGCCAAGGGGCCCTCCCCGATGGTTACCGGTGACTTCCCCGTCTCCAAGGAGCTGGGCATCTTCGAGGAGATCCACGAATTACATCACAAGAGACAAGACTACCGCGACGCATGGCGCAAAGTCTGGGTTGAGACCGGGATCGATGTCATCCTCGGCCCAGGGGCACAGAACACCGCCGTTCCACATGATACGTACGCGTGGCCGCCCTACACGGTCGTGTGGAATCTACTCGACGTGAGTACATCCACATCTATATTGCACTATGAA